>NC_134403.1:133837940-134437940 GCF_038048845.1 Mixophyes fleayi
CCAGCAATCTCTCCTCACCAGAATCCGGTCCACTGTTCCATATGCCAGATTTTTACCGAGGCACAAACTTTGGAGCGGGCAACGAAGGTTTGGGCATATGCTGCAAGGCACTGCATCTCTCCACTATAGTAGCCAATTCCCCATAAGACTGAGGATCTGCCTGCCACGCCCACTTTTGGAGCCCTTGGTCCATACCCCGGATACAGTGGTCAATGGCCAGAATTTTGATCCCCCTTCTTTCCCCTTCCCTGCCTCTGTCCCCCTACTCTCCCTCTCTCCCCTGCATTTCTCTGTCTGTCCAACCCTCCTCTTAGATTGTACGCTCCTCTGAGCAGGACCATCTATCCTCCTGTTTCCCCCACTTCTAACTCTGCTCTCCAGCTACTTAGCCCTCCTCCTCGAGGGCCCTCCACCCCCTGTCCCCTTTCGCTCCCTCCTCCCCCCTCTGGGGGGCTCCCTGTCTTCCGCTCCCTCCTTCTTGGGCCCCGTCGTTTGCGGATACTCCCTCCCCCCGCCCTCTCTAGCTGTGCATTGAGCTTACTGAGTTACTGTGCTTATGTTTACTGTACTGTGCTGTCTCAGCTTGTATTGTTATTCGTTTGTCCCTGTACGGCGCTACGGACACCTTGTGGCGCCCTATAAATAAAAATTAATAATAATAATAATAATCATTCTGCCCGCAGTGTTCTTTTCTGACTGCAACCAAAGTGGAAGGTTTGAGTAATACATATACACGTCTATTTAGACTATTTAGACATCCATGCTTACATTATTTCTGCAAGCAATATTGTTCTTTGTTAATAAAACTGTTGTCTTTATACTGTTCCAAAAAATTAAAAATAATCCTCCACTATTCTTGGATGTTGATAATTGATAGTAGGATCAGGTGGAGTTACAGCAGAGGTGTCACTAATTTTGGTTAATTATTTTACAGTAGACAAGACCAGGGGGTAAATGTATGAAGCTCCGGGTTCTTTCCCTTTACAAGGCAGCGCCGCTTTAAATTTAAGTGCTGAAGACGCCGAACTCGCGGGTGTTGAAGAACCCGGAGCTTTATACATTTACCCCCAGATGTCAAAATGTTGTGCTGAGCCATCGGCATCATCAATGCTTGTCTAAGATTTTTGCAAAGCACACAACAGTATATAGCACATGTAGGTAACATTGTCACACAGTGGTAGCTGAAAGGAAAAGTGGTGCAAGATGGAATTGTCCTTGGGCCCTCCCACCCACTCTTATGTAGGATCTTATGCCAGAGGTTTCACATTTTTTGGTTAATTCTTTTAGACTAGACCAGATTTCAAAATGTGTGCTGAGTCATCTGCATCATCCCTGGGTCTCTTGGGAAAGCAAAGTTTTTTCCTAGCAGCAATTGACTGAGAAACTGAAGGAGGAGACGCCATCCTGTCACGTAACACTTGAGCTGTCATCTTGCTCACCAGGAGCTCCTTGCATCTCTTGAAATCTGGGTCAGTTGTAAACAAAGAGAAGACATAGCTCTTAAACCTAGGATCAAGCACAGTCGTCAAAATGTAGTGATCTGATTTTAGGATTTTGATAGCTCTTGGATACTAACAAAGCGAATAAAGTACTTGATCTACAAGTTCAACATACTTGGCATAATTGATTTGTTCCATCTCCTCTTTCAGTTTCTCAAGTCTAATTAAGGGAATCACTTAGCTCAAGCTAGCAGTGTATGAACTCACTTACTACTTTGAATACCTTCAGCACCTTGCACAACACGGAAAGTATTCTCCACTGAGCTTGAGTAAAATACATCTGCCCTTCTTTTCCCAATGTCATGGCTTGTGGAGTAAGTCTGGATGGCTTTTCACTATTCCTCCATCCTCAGAAGCATATACAGGGTGGAATTCCACCTTGTTACCACCTCTTGCTTCAGTTGGTGACAGGGCAAATTCAATTGCTCTGGTAGCTACTGCAATCTCCTACATGCTGTTGCCGAATGCCAGAAATGTCCAGATATTTTACGGGCCACTGACAGCATCTCCTGCACACCCCTGTCATTTTTTAAATAGCTCTGCATCACCAAGTTTATTCTGTGAGCAAATCAGGGAATGTGATGGAATTCATCCAGCTGTAATATTTTCACAATATTGGTGGCGTTATCAGATATTACATATCCTGAGGACAGTCCATGTGGGATAAGCCATGTTGCAATGACATCCCTTAGTTTTTCTAACAGATTTTCAGCTGTATGCCTCTTAGTGAAGACGGTGATACACAGAGTAGCCTGCCTCTGAAAAATGTCACGTACTTGGGTACATGCCTCTGCTGTTCCTGCTGGTGAAGGCAAATCCCCAACCAAGTCGGCTGTCACAGTCATATAATCTTTAGTTTGCCCAGTTCTGCTTGTCCACATATCTGTGGTTAAGTGTACAGTGGGTAAAATGCCATTTTGTAGCCCCAATAATTACATTTTTACGAACCTTCTGGTAGAGGTGAGGAATAGCTTTTCTAGTAAAATGGTGTTGTGATGGAATTTTGTAATGGGGACAGAAGACCTCAAGTGACTGTCTAAAACCAGCTGCATTAATAGTGGATATTGAACGCAGATCTAATACTAGCATAGTCGCTATGGCGTCTGTGATACGCTTTGCGACTGAGTGACAGCTTTCATACTTTAACAGTCAATTGTTGTACACTACTAGTAGTCTTCTTCTTGGTCTGCTTCTGGGGTGAAGATCCACCCCCAGCAGCAGCAGCAGTGGGACTAATGCTCAAGAATTCTTCTGAGGAATCCAAGATAGTGGAGGAGTCATCTAGCCTTAGCAACTTGGCTGCAGGACTAACTCCGATCGCTACTGAGGATGTTGATGAGGACGGTGTTGTGGGTGTAGATTGCAGGTGTCGGGATCTAGCTGAGAGAAGGGACCTAGCTGATACTGGACTGCTTGTTGTTATTTTTTTAGCATAAGTTTCCAAATTTTCCCAACCGCTTGCCATGAACTCGTTTCAAATGGCGTAACATTGAATGAGGTTCCTTGATGGTTAAGGTCCCTCTACTGACTGTGGCTTTACAAATGCTACAAATGGCTACACAACTGTTGTCAGGATTTTAGTAAAAATAATTCCACACATAAGAGGTGGATTTTTTGGTCTTAAGCCCAGGCATGACAATGGCCTATTTCTTATCACGTGCAAGAACTGCTTCCACTGGTGCAGGATTTACACAAAAAACATAATCCTCATCAACATCCTCATTAGTGCCCTCGTCAGCTACACAAATATCCCCCTCATCCTGTTGCAATTCCAATGTGGCATCCTCAATTTGTGTATCACCGGCTACACTTAGGCTGATCATGCACACATCTGCTGAAATGCTGAAAGGGGCTTTCTTTATGGGTACACTATCAGAAAGTTCAGGCTTACACATAGCACTCGTCGATAGACTCTCCTCAGGGATTTGTGTCATTTCTGAATCTGAATATACATTTTCCTCTAATGCCTTACTGTTTTCATCCAGCTCGGCTTTTACACGTAAAAGTATTTGGGAACCACTCTTTGAGTCAGAATGATAAAGTCTTGCTTGGTCATGACTGACCTTACAAAAAGATGCCTCAGTGACAGTTGCAGAACTAGCACTCATAGAGAAAGGCGAAGGCCTGATTCTTTCCTTGCCACTGCGTGTGTAGAATGGCATGCTGGCAAAATTATTTTTTTTTATGCAGATAACTTTGCCTGGATTACAAGACTTTTTTTCTTTACCAAGGTAAAAGGTTTTTTTTTTCATTTTTGTTTCCCTGACATATTCGATCAGTGTGAATACAGGTAGGGTGCAATATCAGCATGAGTTAAATAACTAAATTTAAAAAAGGATTAGTAAATTAATAATAATAGATGAAAATGGAAAATGAAATCAATCAAGAATATTAAAAATCAAGAACAATACAAAATGATTTAAAAAACAATAAAAAGTTAATATGTTATAATAAATAAATACATTAAATGATGTTAACAAATAATGAATAGTTGGTGCAAAGTATTCACTGCGTAACGCTTTTCAGCATTAGTTAGGGGCTTCCTCAGTGGGTTATTTCTGTGATAGCTGCTTAAACTCCAAACCAAATCAAAGAAATTATTACAGATGAGTGACATTTTCAAAACTGTTCTTCTTATTCCACATTTGGAGCAGTATTTAGCAAATTTCTATGGCATAAATTGTACTTGATGTACTGTGTGGAATTCCCCCTATGATTTTTGCTCTGCACATATTTCTTCCTTATTATATGCCAATCATATCACAGTTGAGATGAATTGACACAATGAAGTTTACCTCTGCAAAATGGACTGTGGCGAAATTTGATGCAATTGGAATTCCGCCACTTCACTCATCTCTAGAAATGATCAGTTCTAGAATGTAAGCAAGAAAATAAAATGTAAGCAATTTTTTCATAATAAAGTTTGTTAGTGTTAATTTAAAGTGCACATATACGTAAAACATGCACAATGTATGCGATGTTCAGTTTTTTGTTCCCCTTAATACACATGTGATTATACACATCTAATTAACTCCTTGCAGATAAAGCCATCTGGTCATAGTGACTGAGACACCAAAATCGATTGATGAATTGACTCATCTCCATTTAATATTCACTCTTTGACTTAACTTTTGACCTTATGCAACAGACATCTGGTATCTTGTCAGAACTCTTTTTAACAGTTGTAAGGTAGAAAATTGGTTATTTTATTTTTATGGTGAACATGTTCATATCTATACTGCTTCCCGAATGCTATCATATTAAATGTAAAAAAAATGCAAATTTTGTAGTTGTGAGTCTATCACCAATGATGAAGCTACAGTAAGTGCAGCTTTTACAGTACACAGAGGTGAGCGGCACCCAATGCTGGGTCTCTCCCACCCAAGACCCCCACAGTGCTCTCAAAAGAGTGTAACCCTTTTCTGAGCCTTTTCTATGTCGATATTGCAAATAACTTTTATTTTCTACACAAGCAAATTTGATATTGGTTTTTTTTTGGCACAGATGCAGATTCCTTTTGTTGCCTTACTTGAGTAAATATCATTCTCTTTTATGGTCAATTTATAGGGAAATAGAAAAGAGTAACAAATTATACACATTCCTTTGATTTGTTCCTTTGTCACATTTAAAAAAATGTAAATTTAGAGGTATACCAATGCTTTTGGTCTACATGTGTGGGTCATAATACAGTTTGTTTGTGGTTTACTTCCTTTGTGTGTGTACTTTTTTGTTCTTAAACTTAAATGTTTTTTCTATATATGTTATCTTCAGGGAAAAGCTGTCATTTACTTTTTATTTATAATTTTAATAAAATAGAATGTGTTAACTTGCTATAACATATAACTTCACAATATATTTAGATTTCAATTGTATTTTCTTACTTTTTTACGAAAGGTAAAATAGTGTAAAGGACTGTTTTTGTAATATAACTTACAATAAAAAATAAAAGATCACAATGCCAGACTAATAGAAAAAAACAATAAAAACATACTTAATAGAAACTACAAATGAGGTCGCTATGGTAGAAAAAAAGTGGTATGTTGTACTTTAAATTATAGTTACTGTGGGTATACTGTGGGTATACCTATCAAGTCATAGCTCCCAAATTAGCTGAAATATTGAGCTCATGCCTGATTCTTAAGAGATCACATTATTAATAAAACAAATATTTAATTTTATTTTTCAAATTGGTTTTTATTTAACTCAAGGATAGGGTCAGAAAGGAAGAAGAGAGTTAGGACGTGGATGGGAAAGGGGATAGTAATATGTCTTTATGCTGTGGATAGTTGCTTCTAGTTAGTCCACTTTAAATATTGAGAACATATTATCTTTAGATAGCGTCATGGAGGGCGCGGTCCTCTATATTTCAGAGTTTGTAATTTGATGGTCCTAGCTGCTGCTAATATTATCATCAACATCATTTATTTATATAGCGCCAACATATTCCGTAGCGTTTTACAATTGGGGACAAACACAGTAAACTAATAAACATACTGTGTAAAACAGACAAAGAGGTGAGAAGGCCCTGCACGCAAGCTTACAATCTATGGGTAACATATTTCTTACTTCCATTTATGGTTTTGTTTGTTGTGTTGGGTATTTCAAGTATGTTACACTCTGAGGTACAAAGGTTTTCAGTACATTCATGTGCACTGTTTTACTACGATCCATATTATATTAATTGTTGGACAGTCCCAGAAACAGTTATACAATGTTGGCTTAGGTTTCTCATATTTGGGGCATTTGAGGTTTGGTGTTGGTCCTAGTGTGTCACTTCTAGATAGAGACATGTAGATCCTAATATTGTAGATAGCATTTCTCAGTAAATGCTGACTGTTATTGTTTGAATGGAGGTTAGATTCAATAAATGTGTGACATAAATGGAAAGTTAATCTCCCCCCCTGTTTTGCTTTTTTTAATAAGATTATAAAGCTGATTTGTTTTTTTTGTGTGCCATACAAATGTTGTATTAATAGTTGTCTCATTTTCAACAAAGGGATTGGTAAAACTTGTAGAGCAGATAACATTTTGGTGAATTATATCATTTTAATGAGGTTAGCTCTGCCTAGATATGAAACTTGTGTTGCCTTATCTTTAGCTCATTTACTGAGCTCTTGATAATTTTGTATATAATGTAGACATCTTGAGCTGTTTACTGAAGTTGTGTTGCCTTTTATTACCCACTGTAAGAGTTGTTGATGCCTCAGCATTTATTGCAAATACAGATATTTTACCAAATTGTTCAGTTTGTTCAATAAAGGTTGTAGGTTGGGCAGCACGGTGGCTTAGTGGTTAGCACTTCTGCCTCACAGCACTGGGGTCAGGAGTTCGATTCCGACCATGGCCTTATCTTCCGACCATGGCCTTATCTGTGTGGAGTTTGTATGTTCTCCACATGTTTGCGTGGGTTTCCTCCGGGTGCTCCGGTTTCCTCCCACACTCCAGTAGGTTAACTGGCTGCTATTAAATTGCCCTTAGTGTCTATTGATCTGTGTGTGTATAAGTTAGGGGATTTAGATTGTAAGCTTCAATAGGGCAGGGACTGATGTGAATGAGTTCTCTGTACAGCGCTGCGGAATTAGTGGCGCTATAGATGATGATGTTGATGATGATGTAGGTCATCTAAAATGCTGTCCACTTCCCAGTGGTCTTTCTTATAGTGTTACTTTACTTAAATCCCATGACAAGTATCTCATGATTACATTGTTTTATGCAGGGGTCTAAGGCCAGGTTAAATAGATAGTATTGACATAGTGTGTCTCTGAGGTGTTCCTCTTGCCATAGTAATACATTGTCCTCTTGTGTCACTTATGATCAAAGATGCATACGGTGTATATAAATATTTGCTAAATTTGGAAAAAACACCTCCGAATGATCATATTTCAAACACATTTTGTAGGTGGACCAAAATATCTAAACTGAGTATAATATTTGTTGTAGACTTATTATTCAGTTGGTGCAAAACCCCTTTACCAAATGCCACTTATAGGTGAATCCTAATTAGTGTGAGGTTGGAAGGTGTTGCATGTTCTTGTAATCTGTTGCCATTACTTTTAAAGTGATTTCTAATCCTTAACATATCAAAATCTATACACTCAACTGGCGCACAAAAGAATGCAGCCTGCACACACTCCAAACACAGTCACACCACACTATAATAGACTAGAATACTGCACAAAAATGGGAGTAGACTGGGTGCTCTCAAATTAGGGAGCACAAAGAAAAACAAAGTATAACCATAAAAAAATATATCATGAAAAATAAATCAGTGTTCATATCTCTATGAATTGAAGTGGTGTTTAAGCAATTATTAATCTACTACATTATCAGATCTGCTTTTAAAAGGTAGGGTGCTACACAGGGGCGGGCTGGGCCGGGGGGACAGGGGGGCATCGCCCCCCCGGGCCGCTCAGAATCACGGCTGTTAGGGCCGCCCGCTCCCCGGAAGTAATATCAATGTGATGCGGCCGCACACGTGTCATGTGATGCAGCCGCCTGTGCGGCGTGTGCCCCCCGGGCTGACATCCGTCAGCCCGCGCCTGGTGCTACAAGTTTGTAGGAATAAAAGTTATTAAGTGTTTGGACTGTTATGGATTATTATCATTCTTGGTCATATATGATATGTAACCGTTATAGGCATAAATTATTTTTGGATCGACAAAAGGAAAGTCTACATTTATCTATTTGTTATACAAGTAATCTCTCTATTTTTCTATTTAAGGAGGGAGTATATTTGGTATACTGACAGCGGTTAAACCCCCTCCGTATGCCTAGATTATTTTATCTGGATACTGGTGGTTTATTTTCAAATTTTAAGTTATATATAAATATATATATTAAAATATATATATTATATTATTTAGACCATCTTGTGAGTTATTGTACTTTTTATGTTTTTAGATAGGAAAGTGTTGTTTCGTTTATGGATCGATAAGACTGCCTTTTACAATGCCATTACATACTTATATATCGTGAACACCTGTGACTGTTTCCTATAAAAACCGGAAGGTATGGTTTGGTCCCCTATCATCTTGAAAGAGACTTTTTTAGTTGCAATGCTTTGGTGCTTGAAAGGGGAATAACAATTCAGCCATCCAAACACTGTATGAATGAGAGGCTTTGTTTTCCATCTGAAGCGAATATATCTAACCCGGGTGCTTGATTAGTTTCATGAGCGCTTATATCATACCATCTGGTATGGTTTTGGCTGATCTGTTTTTTTTTATCCCCATTGCTTTGTTTTTAAATACTTGCTGTAGTTGCATACACTGTAGCTGTGTTTATTTTATATGTAATAAAACAAAGTTACGCTAGAGATACTTTTTTCCTTTACTATATGTGAATCCACGAAGCGGGAAAGGAAAAGTATAACTAGATTGTAAGCAATTTCTGCTGAATAAAGTATATCTTGTAAGGATTCCATGTGTGGAGCCATTTTAACATCTATTTTCCGTGAGTATAACTGCAATGGGAGAATTTAGGTTAGTTGTATTTCTATGTGTATTTAAACTTGATGTGAGTGTAAAACATATAAAGGGGAAACATATTTTGAGTTAGCTCTATGAAACGGAGCTAAACTTTATGTGTTTCTGTTGTCTTTTTGATTTCTATGTATGCTGCTGGTTGGTGAAATTAAAGGATTCTTCTATAGTAAAGAACTATTCCATTGTTCAGGAGACATAGAAATCTCTTTGGCTTTTTGTAGGTGGATCCCATTGATTCACCTACAAATCATCTTTGAAATAAGATCATTTGGAAGCATTTTTTCCCAATTCATCTAATATCTATATAGTCTGTGTACATCCATGATCATATGGCAGGAGGAACACATAGATAGACTCCATCACCAATATTTATATACCTTGGCCTTAGACCCTTGCATAAAATACTGCAGTCAAGAGATCTCCTTGGCCTTCTCCAATATATATCAAAACCTAAGCACAGCCTACAACCTTTAAAATCTGGTGAAATATGTGTATTTACAATAAATATAGAGACATCAACAACTCCCTCACTGGGTAATATAAGACAACACAACTGGAGTAAACAAATCAAGATGCATACATTATATGCAAACTTATCAAGAGCTCAGTAGAAGAACTAAAAATAATGCAACACAAGTTTCATATCTAGGAAGAACTAACCTCATTCATTTTAATGCATATTTACTGTTCTTGGACATTGAACGTACTTGGAAATAGGTGGATACTAACCTCTGAAGAAATTACCGAATGGTAATGAAATGCGTGAGAACCAGCCTTTAATTGTTCATCTAACACAAGAGATTGTTATGGCTAGCAGTTATTGAAATAAGCTTGCAGAATAGATGACAAAGCCGCCTTTACCGTAGAGCTTTTTGCGCTCACCGATACTTGGATGCCCCCAGGACTTAACTCTTACATAGTTTAAACTTATGTGCAATACCACAGCTGGAAGATAGAAGGCAGTGGCAAAAATGGAGAAGATGATAAAAAGCAGGCCCAGGTCAGAGGTCCATACCAGACAGAATGGTCAGAGACAGGTAAAAGAGTCAGGGCTGACTGCAAGCAGGAACATCCAAAGAAACAGGTCCACAGGTCAGGGCAACCAGAATACGAACAGAGTCCAACAATAAGCCAGGGGTCACAACAGAAGGTCAATCAAAGGTACTGCAGAGTATCTACAGAACACACTAACAGGGCTGTCAGCCACAGACAGGATTTACGTTATAACCGGCAGGGAGGCACAGACCTCCCTGCCTTAAATACTCAAACTGATTAATGAGAGGCCAGTGCTCTATCATGCAATAATTACCCCCAGGAGGCTGGTATTTAGTAGGGATGTGCACCGGCGACTTTTGGTGTCTCGTGTTTTGTGTTTTGGATTCGGATTTTCGTGATGTTTTGGGTTCGGATTTGTTTCGCAAAACACCTGCCGAAAGGTTTTGGTTCGGATTTAAGGTTTTGGATTGGGATTTTTTTTGAAAAAAGCATATAAAGTTCAAAAATCAAGTTTTTGGGCTTATTTTCACTCCTACGCTATTATTAACCTCAATAACATTCAATAACAATCATTTCCACTAATTTACAGTGTATTCTGAACACCTCACAATATTGTTATTAGTCCAAAACATTGCAACGAGGTATCTTTCTGGACTGCGTAGTGGAGTGGTCCCCACAATATAATAAGAAAACCATCAACTGGTCTTAATCGCACCAAAAAATGTACCTGGACTGCGTAGAGGAGTGGTCACCACAATATAATAAGAAAACCATCAACTGGTATGAATCGCACCAAAAAATGTATCTGGACTGCGTAGAGGAGTGGTCACCACAATATAATTTAAAAACCCTGAACTTGTATGAATCGCACCAAAAAATTTACCTGGACTGCGTAGAGGAGTGGGTCACCACAATATAATTTAAAAACCCTGAACTTGTATGATTAGCACCAAAAAATGAATCTGGACTGCGTAGAGGAGTGGTCACCACAATATAATAAGAAAACCATCAACTGGTATGAATCGCACCAAAAATTGTATCTGGACTGCGTAGAGGAGTGGTCACCACAATATAATAAGAAAATCATCAACTGGTATGAATCGCACCAATAAATGTACCTGGACTGCGTAGAGGAGTGGGTCACCACAATATAATTTAAAAACCCTGAACTTGTATGATTTGCACCAATAAATGTATCTGGACTGCGTAGAGGAGTGGTCACCACAATATAATAAGAAAACCATCAACTGGTATGAATCGCACCAAAAAATGTACCTGGACTGCGTAGAGGAGTGGGTCACCACAATATAATTTAAAAACCCTGAACTTGTATGATTCGCACCAATAAATGTATCTGGACTGCGTAGAGGAGTGGTCACCACAATATAATTAATAAAAAACCCTCCACGGCTCTGAATTTCCCCCAAAAATTTTCTGGACTGCGTAGTGGGGTGGCCCCGGTACTAAATTTGATACCGGGGCCACAATATAATAAATACACCCTCAACTGGTCAGAATTCCACCAAACAAGTATCTGGACTGCGTAGTGGGGTGGCCCCGGTACTAAATTTGATACCGGGGCCACAATATAATAAATACACCCCCAACTGGTCAGAATTCCACCAAACAAGTATCTGGACTGCGTAGTGGGGTGGCCCCGGTACTAAATTTGATACCGGGGCCACAATATAATAAATACACCCTCAACTTGTCAGGATTCCACCAAACAAGTATCTGCACTGCGTAGTGGGGTGGCCCCGGTACTAAATTTGGTACCGGGGCCACAATACCACCTCCAAGTTCCAAGTGTAGTGTTTTTAACATATTAACACTACACTAATTCTAGCACGTCAATACCTCTTGTTTTAAATAATGACAGGGCATTTAACTTTTAATTTAATTTTTTGAATTTGTTGACATTTTCTTTTACTTTTTGAACATGGCAAACGACTGTTGAATGGTCACATAATGCCAAAAAAATTGTTGCAAGATGGAATTGTCCTTGGGCCCTCCCACCCACCCTTATGTTGTTGAAATAGGACATGCACACTTTAACAAACCAATCATTTCAGCGACAGGGCCTACCAAACAACTGTGGCTGAAATGATTGGTTTGTTTGGGCCCCCACACCAAAAAAACAATTCATCTCTCCCTGTACAAACTAAACAGGCTCTACTGAGGAAAGATGTCGTCCTCATCCTCAACCTCTGATTCCTCTCCCCCTACAGTGTGTACTTCCTCCTCCTCACACATTATCAATTCGTCCCCGCTGGACTCCACAACCACAGGTCCCTCTGTACTATCTGGAGGGCAGTGCTGTACTTCATTGAGGAATTGATTATTCATTTTTATAAACATCATTTTTTCAACGTTGTGAGGAAGCAACCTCCTTCACCGCTCACTTACCAGGTTCCCCGCTGCACTAAAAACTCTTTCCGAGTACACACTGGAGGGGGACAACTCAGGTAAAATAGAGCCAGTTTGTACAGGGGCTTCCAAACTGCCTTTTTTTCCTGCCAGTAACAATATGGACTGTCTGACATGTCTATTTGGATGGTGTCAACAAAATAATCCTCCACCATTTTTTCAATTGTGACAGCATCCAATGCAGCGACAGTAGACATGTCTGCAATGGTTGGCAGGTCCTTCAGTCCGGACCAGATGTTATCAGCATCCCTGCCAGTGGCTCTTTTAGGAAAACTGAGCTTTTTCCTCGCAGCCATAGATGTGGAAGAAAATGAGGGTGGAGCTGTTAGCATGTCACGGTCCTCTTCAGAGGACAATCTTCTGACCAGAAGGTCTTTGCACCGCTGTAGACTTGTGTCCGCCGGAAACAGAGACACAACATACGCTTTAAACCGAGGATCGAGCACGGTGGCCAGAATGTATTCATCTGACTTTAAAAGAGTGACCACCCTCGGATCCTGGCAAAGTGTACGAAGGGCTACATCCACAAGAGCTACATGCTTGGTGTAATCGCAATGGTTTACCAGCTCCTCCCTCACTTTCTCCAGCTGCTTCTGCAACAGCCTGATCAGGGGAATGACCTGACTCAAGCTGGCAGTGTCGGAACTGACTTCTCGTGTGGCAAATTCAAATGGCTGGAGAACCTTGCACAGCACGGAAATCAGTCTTCACTGCGCTTGACTCAGGCGCATCCCCACTCCTTTGCCTATGTCGTAGGTGGCTGTGTAGGCCTGAATGACCTTTTGCTGCTCCTCCATCCTCTGCAGCATATAGAGGGTGGAGTTCCAGCGTGTCACAACCTCTTGTTTGAGGTAATGGCAGGGCAGGTTCATGCTTTTTTGATGTGCCTCTAGTCTGCGGTAGGCACTGGCTGAAAGCCGAAAGTGTCCAGCAATTTTGCGCGCCACCGCAAGCATCTCCTGCACACCCCTGTCACTCTTGAGGTAATGCTGCACCACCAAATTAATGGTGTGGGCAAAACATGGGACGTGCTGGAAATTGCCCATATTTAATGCCCGCACAAGGTTACTGGCATTGTCTGACACCACAAATCCCCATGAGAGTCTAAGTGGGGTAAGCCACTGGGAGATAATTTCCCTCAGTTTCTCTAATATGTTGTCAGCGTTGTGCCTCTTATTAAAGCCTGTAATACACAATGTTGCCTGCCTTTGCACGAGCAGCCGTTTTGTAGATGCTGCTACTGATGCAGCTGTTGCTGTTGCTGCGGAAGGCGATGCATCTACCCAGTGGGCTGTCACAGTCATATAGTCCTTCGTTTGCCCAGAACCACTTGTCCACATGTCCGTGGTTAAGTGGACAGTGGGTACAACCGCATTTTTTAGAGCACTGAGGACACTTGATCGTACTTCTCTGTACATTTTTGGTATCGCCTGCCTAGTGAAGTGGAATCTTGACGTGATTTGGTACCAGGGACACAATACCTCCATCATCCCTCTAAATCCCACTCCACTGATGGCGGACACCGGGCGCATGTCTAACACCAACATTGCAGTTACAGCCGCAGTTATACGCTTTGCAATAGGGTGACTACTATCGTATTTTGTGGTCATGGCAATCGACTGTTGGACAGTTAATTGTTTTGTGAAAGACTTAGCGGTCTTACGACTTCCCCTCTGGGAAGATGTCCGACTAACAGCAGCAACAGCAGCAGTGGCAGTAGTAGGCGTACCACTGCAGGATTCCTCGGATGAATCCCGTATTGGAGAGGACTCAGTCTGGCTGCTGACTTGGGCTGCAGGACTGAATCTGATGGAGATCGTGGAGGAAGTTGATGAGGAGGGTGTTGCTGGTGTGTATCCAACTGGACCACGGGATTTAGGTGTCCCTGTACCGATGAGGGTCCTAGCCCCAGTTCCTGAACTAACCACTGAACTATGAAGGTTATTCAGGTGACGTATAAGGGAGGATGTCCCTAGGTGGGCAAGATCCGTAACCCCTGCTTATTTGAGCTTTACATAAGCTATATATGGCCCTACATTGGTTGTCCGGATTTGGATAAAAATAACTCCAGACCGAAGAGGTGCATTTTTTGGTCTTCTGACCAGGCATGACGATGGGCTTTTTCATCCCATGGACATCAGCTGTTTCCCCCCCTGGTGCCTCATTTTCAATAACCACATCACCATCCTCATCATCAAGTTCCTCCACAGCGCCAGCTACATCCTCAATAGCCTCCTCCCGAGCCACCTCTTCCCGTACAGTGATGGGAAGGTCAGGCTTGACAACCACCAACACCCTTGGACTCGCCTTGGGGATTTGTGATAATTTCTCTTTAGAAGGCAGAGTTGTTTGCTGTTTTGTTGCTGACAGCATAACTCTCTTCAATTTTTTGTAGGGGGGGGGAGGAGGAGGAGGTCCTTGGGTGAAGATGGACCACTAGTCATGAACACGGGCCAGGGCCTAAGCCGTTCCTTTCCACTACGTGTCGTAAATGGCATATTGCCAACTTTACGTTTCTCCTCAGATGATTTTAAGTTTCTCTTTTTGCTATTTTTTGAGAACTTGGGCTTTTTGGATTTTACATGCCCTGTACTAGGAGATTGGGCATCAGGCTTGGAAGACGACGTTGATGGCATTTCATCGTCTATGTCATGATTAGTGGCAGCAGCTTCAGCATTAGGAGGAAGTGGGTCTTGATCTTTCCCTACTTTATCCTCCAAATTTTTGCTCTCCATTATATGTAGCACAAGATACTACAGAATGTGTGAACTTGGTAATATTGCAGTACCAATGGGCTTATACTGCAGGATTGGTTTTGCAAATTTTGTTGTAATTAAATTTTTTTATAATTATTTTTTTGTATTTTTTTTAAATTTTTTAAACACTTTGGAATATTGGGGAAATAACTATGCCCTTAGAAGCACAGAGCACAGGACACAGGACCACTGGACTGAACAGGACACAGCACACAGGACCCAGCAGCACCACTGAACTCAAAATTGATAGAGCACAGCACACAGCACCACTGGACTGATACTGCAGAATGTGTGAACTTTGTAATATTGCAGCAGTACCACTGGACTTTTACTGCTGAATGTGTGAACTTGGTAATATTGCAGTACCAATGGGCTTATACTGCAGGATTGGTTTGGCAAATTTTGTTGTAATTAATAAAAAAAATAATTATTTTTTTTCATATTTTTTTTATTAACTTTTTTTTAATTTTTTAAACACTTGGGAATATTGGAGAAATAACTATGCCCTTAGAAGCACAGAGCACAGGACACAGGACCACTGGACTGAACAGGACACAGCACAGGACCCAGCAGCACCACTGAACTCAGCAGGACAGAGCACAGGACACAGCACCACTGGACTGATACTGCAGAACACAGCACAGCACAGCACAGAACTAAACAGCACAGCATGAGATCTACCAGGACAGAGGACCACCTAACACAACCTCCCTCTACCTTGATCAATGAGTGAAGATGGCGGCGACTAGCGGGGAATTTATAGGATCCGAGTATCGCGAGATCCGACAGCGGGATTATGACTCAGAGCCTCGGTTTAAAGTTTTCATTTGGCGCCAATACCCGGATCTGTCTCGGATCCGACTTGGACCGGCAACGTTCGGGTGGGCTCGGATTCAGGAAATCCGAGTGCGCTCATCTCTATTATATAGTATGCACTGAATGCACATGCATCTGGCTGCCTATGCTTGCCGAAATGCGGCGCTGATTATAGAAGCGTTGCCCTGGCGACGGCCGGGACGAAGAAGAGGAAAGTTACGTCTTGGTCGTTATAGTGACGGCCGGAGTGTAAACACTGAGCCACAGTGGCTCGGGCACCACCGCACCTCGTAACAGAGATCAACAGTTTCCTCATATATGAGGAAGTAATTTGGAGGTATTAATACTAGAGATGAGCACACTCGGATTTATGAAATCCGAGCCCACCCGAACGTTGCCGATCCGAGTCGGATCCGAGACAGATCCGGGTATTGGCGCCAAATTCAAATCTGAAACTGAGGCTCTGACTCATAATCCCGTTGTCGGATCTCGCGATACTCGGATCCTATAAATTCCCCGCTAGTCGCCGCCATCTTCACTCGGGCATTGATCAGGGTAGAGGGAGGGTATGTTAGGTGGTCCTCTGTCCTGCTATATCTCGTGCTGTTCAGTTCTGTGCTGTGCTGTGCTGTGCTGTGCTCAGTCCAGTGGTGCTGTGTCCTGTGCTCTGTCCTTCTGAGGTCAGTGGTGCTGCTGGGTCCTGTGCTGTGTCCTGTTCAGTCCAGTGGTGCTGTGTCCTGTGCTCTGTGCTTCTAAGGGCATAGTTATTTCCCCAATATTCCCAAGTGTTTAAAAAAATAAAAAAAAGTTATTTAAAAAAATACAAAAAACTAATTTTTTTTTTTTTTAATTACAACAAAATTTGCACAACCAATCCTGCAGTATAAGCCCATTGGTACTGAAATATTACCAAGTTCACACATTCAGCAGTAAAAGTCCAGTGGTACTGCAATATTACAAAGTTCACACATTCTGCAGTATCAGTCCAGTGGTGCTGTGTCCTGTGCTCTGTCCTGCTGAGTTCAGTAGTGCTGCTGGGTCCTGTGCTGTGTCCTGTTCAGTCCAGTGGTGCTGTGTCCTGTGCTCTGTGCTTCTAAGGGCATAGTTATTTCCCCATTATTCCCAAGTGTTTAAAAAATTAAAAAAAAGTTATACAAAAAAATACAAAAAGGTAATTTAAAAAAAAATTAATTACAAAAAAATTTGCAAAACCACTCCTGCAGTATAAGCCCATTGGTACTGCAATATTACCAAGTTCACTGATTCAGCAGTATAAGTCCAGTGGTACTGCTATTACAAAGTTCATTGATTCAGCAGTATAAGTCCAGTGCTACTCTCCTGTGCCGCATATAATTTTTAAAGGCTTAGCCGAGTGTGTGTGGCTTAGGGGTACGCTCTCTTGTGCTACATATAATGGAAAACCAAAATTTGGAGGATAAAGTAGGGAAAGATCAAGACCCACTTCCTCCTTATGCTGAAGCTGCTGCCACTAGTCATGACATAGACGATGAAATGCCATCAACGTCGTCTGGCAAGCCCGATGCCCAATCTCCTAGTACAGGGCATGTAAAATCCAAAAAGCCCAAGTTCTCAAAAAATAGCAAAAAGAGAAACTTAAAATCAGCTGAGGAGAAAAGTAAAGTTGGCAATATGCCATTCACAACACGTAGTGGCAAGGAACGGCTTAGGCCCTGGCCCGTGTTCATGACTAGTGGTCCAGCTTCACCCAAGGATCTAAGCCCTCCTCCTCCCCCCCCCTACAAAAAATTTAAGAGAGTTATGCTGTCAGCAACAACAACAAAACAGCAAAGAACTCTGCCTTCTAAACAGATGACATCACAAGGCGAGTCCAAGGGTGTTGTTGGTTGTGAACCCTGACCTTCCCATCACTGTACGGGAAGAGGTGACTCCTTCCAGCATTTGCAGCACGCCCTCTGCATATGCTGGAAGGATCACCCACAGTCCAGTTACAGATTTGGCTAATGAAGGTGTGAATGTTGTACACCGGGAGGAGGATATTGATGTAGCTGGCGCTGAGGAGGATGTTGATGATTATGATGCAGACAGATACCAAATTGCCTTTCTCAATTTCTATTTATATTCTAGATTATATAACGGCTGAATAGTTTTCTGTTTTACTCCTAGTGGAGAGGGGATCTGATGCAGACAGATACCAAACTGCCTTTGTCCATTTCTTTGTATATTTGAATTTCTAGTTATACAGTCTATGCAGGCTGCTTTATTTATATTCAACTACAAGTGTAGGGCGGGGGGGGGGGGGCATAGATAGCCACCAAAGTAACGTGGTCCATTTACTTTCACTTTCTAGCTCCACAGTCTGTGCAGCCTGCTTTTTTTATCTTCAAAGTATTTATATTTACAAGCCTTGCAATCTAAATTAACTAGAGGTAGTGACGTGGTAGAACTCCAAAAGGCAGTTTGGAAGCCCCTGTACAAACTGGCTCTATTTTTTAACTGCGTTGTCCCCCCTCCAGTGTGTACTCGGAAAGAGTTTTTAGTGCAGCTGGGAACCTGGTCAGTGAGCGGCGAAGGAGGTTGCTTCCTCACAACGTTGAAAAAATGATGTTTATAAAAATGAATAATCAATTCCTCAATGAAGTACAGCACTGCCCTCCAGACAGTACAGAGGGACCTGTGGTTGTGGAGTCCAGCGGGGACAAATTGATAATGTATGAGGAGGAGGAAGTACACACTGTAGGGGGAGAGGAATCAGAGGTTGAGGATGAGGACAACATCTTTCCTCAGTAGAGCCTGTTTAGTTTGTACAGGGAGAGATGAATTGTTTTATTGGTGTGGGGGCCCAAACAAACCAATTATTTCAACCAAAGTTGTTTGGTAGCCCTGTCGCTAAAATGATTGGTTTGTTAAAGTGTGCATGTCCTATTTCAACAACATAAGGGTGGGTGGGAGGGCCCAAGGACAATTCCATCTTGGAACTTTTTTTTTGCATTATATGACCAATCAACAGTCGTTTGCCATGTTCAAAAAGTAAAACCAAATTTAAACAAATTCAGGAAATTAAACCAAAAGTAAAATGCCTTGTCATAATTTAAAACAAGAGGGATTGACGTGCTCTAGAACTACTGTATTGTTGTTTATATTTTATAAACACTACACTTGAAAGCTTGAGTCTTTCAATGAAAAAGTAACTCTCCATTGCACGAATATTTGCAACAGGGACAATTTTAGGGTTAAGAAAGTCAACTAATAACACTTCGACGCTGTCTGTCTTTATAAACACTACACTTGGAAGTTGGAGGAGGTATTGTGGCCCCGGCACCAAATTTACTACCGGGGCCACTCCACTGTGCAGTCCATATTTAGGTGTATCAGATATTAAACAACGGTGACAGTTGATGCCCAATTTTTTAATTATATTGTTGGCGCTGTAAAAAATTGTGTTCCGGGCACACCACACTACGCAGTCCATACCCTTTTTTGGTGGAATTCTGACCCGTGGAGGGTTTTTTAATTATATTGTGGCCTCGGTACCAAATTGTGTACCGGGGCCACCACACTACGCAGTCAAGAAAGATAGATGCGTATCATAGATAAAGTACATTCAGTGTTGTGGGGCAAATTGAAAAATATTCAAAATGCACTGACATTATAAAAAACAAGAGGTTTTCACACGCTGAAACTCCAACATGTATATGATGGAGAGGATGGAGGAGCAGTCGTATGTGCAGTGTAATGCAGACCTGTTGAAGGTTTTTTTATATATTTTATTGTGGTGGCCAGTGGCCAGTCCTCTACGCAGTCCAGATACTATTTTTGGGTGTAATTCAGACCTGTTGAAGGTTTTCTATATATTTTTTTATTGTGGTGCCCAGTGCCCACTACTCTACGCAGTCCAGATACTATTTTTGGGTGTAATTCTGACCTGTTGAAGGTTTTCTATATATTATATTGTGGTGGCCAGTGGCCAGTCCTCTACGCAGTCCAGATACTATTTTTGGGTGTAATTCAGACCAGTTGATGGGTTTTTAATTATATTGTGGGGAACACTCCTCTACGCAGTCCAGAAAGATACCTCGTTGCAACGTTTTGTACTAAAAAAAAAAAAATATTGTGAGGTGTTAGGTGTTCAGAATAGCCTTTAAATTAGTGGAAATTATTGTTATTGAATGTTATTGAGGTTAATAATAGCGGAGTGAAAATAAGCCCAAAAACTTTTTACACTTTTTATTTTTTTTTCAAAAAAAATCCGAATCCAAAACCTTAAATCCGAACCAAAACCTTTCGGCAGGTGTTCTGCGAAACAAATCCGAACCCAAAACATCGAGAAAATCCGGATCCAAAACACAAAACACGAGACCTCAAAAGTCGCCGGTGCACATCCCTAATTAATACCTTGTCATATGTGGCATGATTTGGGACTTAGCCAATATGCTGTTTTGCTGACTAAAACATCCTTCAATTGCCAAGAGATAACAGCTCTCTCATATGAAAGAAAGGCATTCAGGCATTACCAACTCTTTATATTCTCCAGGATTTGGGAATAAGTTGGCAGATTTTTCTGCTCTTATAACCATCTCATAGGGAGCATCTACGATCACTTACGGATTGTGACAGATCTGGACGTGTACATTTTTCTCCACAAGTATTTTTATATATGAGGCTACCAATAGCCTGTGATAGACACGAACAACGATCAAAAAGACAGTTCTTCCAGCCGTTTGCATAAGCGGAGTCATTAAAATTCTGTGCAGCTTGGAGTGGATCTGAGACTTTCCTGGATTGTTATAACTTTGTCATCACTGCGTGCCATTACTATCTCACAGTTAATACCTCTTGGGAGAGACAACTATAAGTTGTTTTAAATCGGTACCATCATTCAGGAGGCTAATCAGCTAATTATAGTGCTGAAGAAGTATATTGATCTCTATAAGCAACTGCCCAACAGATGTTTTTTATGAACAGTGTATGTTGTTTTCTATCTCCATGGGCTTGGTTCATTTATTGATCAATTGATAATCTGAATGCGGATAGTATATTGTGCAGCATCAACCAAAATCCAGCAATATATTGATGATATAGGTTAATATTTTTTATCTATACATGCCGGCATGGTGACATGATCAGTTATATTAGAGTGAATATCTGTTTGATCATAGCAATCACCAATGTTGTTATATGTTTTTAATATTGTGAGATATTATTAAAATATATTTTTACTGTTACCTATGATGATTTGTGTTATTTTTTGTGATAGAGGGTGGTGACAACTTCCAGCGTTGTATAATTTCTTTTTTCATTAGTTGTTATTGGGGAGTTCACATATCCTTTATATAGCAGCGGTGGTAGCCCATGCAATCACATTGAATTGAATGATATACGTTTGTGATGTTTATATATGGACACATAACGTGTGCCATTAGGAGGTTTGTGTGTTTTTATTGGCGTTTGATTACCATCTGGAGAGTACTGAACACTGATTTATTTTACATTATATATTTTTCACAACATATCTCTTATGGTGACACTGCGTTCTTCTCAGTACTTCTTAATTTGAGAGTGCCCAGCCTACTCCCATTTTTGTGTAATTTCAAATCCTTATTAAAAAGTATGGGCCTGTAAGATGAGACTAACTCATGGGGGTAAATGTATTAACTTGCAATGGCTTTAAAGGCAAGACAATGCCTTTAAAGCCATTGCTGCTTTAAATTTTCACTGCAAACTCGCTGAATAGCGGTGAGTTGAAAAAAATCACAAGTTACTACATTTACCCCATGAATTTTGATTGGTTTGGTGAAAAGAACAGTATATGCTTCATTGAAGTTAGGGTATGGTATGTGTCCTTTTTGTATATTTTTTAAATAAGTATGTTAAAAACAACCATATCAAAAATATATCTTAAGCTCTAAATGTAATCAAATGCAATCATCTGATTTCAGATGATAAAGAATCGTTAATTCTTTCAGGCAGAATTATTATGCTTTTAGATGGAACTACTTCAAAAGTAACACATTTATTAAACATTTAAAATTAAAAAGCTAAATGAGAAAAAAGAAACTATAAAGTATATAAATATATATTGTGGCAAAAAGGGCAGTTTGCCATGGATTGTAAAAAGAGAGGCTCATGCTGCAGACAGGGTTAATGACTTGCACTTCTAAGCACACAGGTTCACAGATGGTAGACATGGGGGGGATTAATGGTTTAGTAGTTAGTGCAGGTAAGGAAGCACCAAAAAATTGTAAATACTTTTGTTTGCTTGATATCTAAACTACCCCTCTTGCTGGTTGTGCCGCACTGACATCCCTGAATAAAGTGCAGCAAAGTGGTTCAACAAATCTGTGTCAGCATCATTTGTTTGCCGTGCTTATCACAAGTGGTGTCATTGTCGGATTTTTTGCCAGCCAGATCCTGCTGTCTACCCAGCCAAAAAACCCAGGGCGGTGAGAGATGCAAAATCTGGTTACTACAAATATGTTTCCTACACACCAAGATACTGTTATGGAGGATCGTTTGAGGGCTTTGCTGAATGTGGCCACTATGCAGCAGGAGCAGGATGCTCAAATGCTGCAAGTCGCAGAGGCCCCGGTAGAAAATAGTAAGCTCTTGCGTGAAGATATGGCTCAAGCGAGGCAGGTAATTGTCACATATCTGGAAACTGAAGGAGTTGCTTACTGATTTCAGCGCTATTCAGCAGTGAGGTGCAGAGTCTATCGTGACCCAGGTCTTTGCCAGGGATCCCCGCAAGGAAGTTTGAGCTTAGCTTCAGGAGACACACAGGTCGCGGTCCTCAGAGAGAGTAATCAGTGAAGCATAGATAGAAGAGGTGTCAGGCAATCTGGGTCAAACCACACGGGCAAAGCAGTACCAAGGGAGAATTGTCAACAATCTGGGTCAAATACTGGGAACAAGATCAGCCAAAGGAGAGCATACAGGTCAGGAACAATAGCCGGGTTATACACTGGAGACAATCAGAATAAAGAGAATACACTAATAATGCTGGAGCATGGGGACCAAATACTCTGGCACCCGTTTGGATATATATAGGGGAAGAGGGAGGCCCTAATTACCAGCGGTTTTCAAGACAAAAATGTTGATCAACTGTTGATGTCGCAGGCACACGTTCCTTTAGTTTTGAAAGCTGCACACACATATCTTTGTGGGAATCATTTGGGAGGAGATAAGACCCGTGACAGTATGGACGTAATGAGTCTGTTGGAAAAATTGCCTCGGGGGCACCACCATGTCTTAGTGATTCTTAATTATTCAACACGCTGTCTGGAAGCCTATCTGTGCGTAAGATCAAGACAAGTACTATAGCAAAGGAGCTACTACTTCTTTATATGAGGTTGGGAATTCCAAAAGAAATCATAACTGACCATGGCACTTCTAACATGTCAAAGATAATGAAACACTTAAGTTAATTAGTTGAGGTAAAAGCTCTCTGCACCTCAGTCTATCACTCACAAACGGATGGTCTGGTGAAGGGTACTTTAAAACAGATTATTAGACGGGTGGTGGCACAAGACAGAAAAGACTGTCATATTCTCCTCCCATTTATAATGTTCATGGTACAGGAAGTACCACAAGCCTCTAAAGGGTTTAATCCATTTGAGCTGTTGTATAGAAGACAGTCTAGGGGCATTTCGGTCATTCTCAAGGAGGTTTGGGAACAAAAATCCCCAAGGAGCCAAATGTAGTTCAATTTTTTGTACAGTTATATAGAAGGATGAGACAAATAGGTCCTCTGGTGAAAGAGGAAGTAGTGGATGCCCAGGAGCATCAGAAAAGGCATTATGCACTCGGGCAGTAGTCCGTTCTTTCATCCTGGACGATAAAGTATTAGTTCTTGTCCCCACCCAGGAAAGTAAACTTCTTGCAAACTGGCAGGGACCTTATAAGGTCATAGAGGCAGTTGGGCTGGTGAAATATAGAGTCCGCCAGTTGGGTCATGTTGTGAAGAACAAATTTATTATGTCAATCAACTAAAACTGTGGCATGAGGAAAATCCTGTGTCTTCAAAGCTGGCCATTAAAACAGAGGACAATGAGGTACCCATTGAGTCCTGCTTGACACTGCCTCTAAGGCAGCAGGTGATAGAAATGGTGACTCGTAACAGGGATGTCTTCTCCCTATTTCTGTGCATACTACTCTTATAGAACATAACAAAATCACACCCCCTGGGATAGTAGTTAAGCAAAGGCCCTACCTTATACCCAAGGCTAGATAGGCTGTGGTGAAGTGAGAAGTTGAAAACATGATGCAACTAGGCGTTGTGGAAGAATCCAACAGTGAGTAGAATGGTCATATTGTACTAGTTCTGAAACCCAATGGGACAAAAGGCCTTTGCAATGATTTCAGTTGTTAAAATAAGGTCTCCCAGTTTGACACTTAATCTAGGCCATAAATAGACGTACTGGTGGAGAACTTGAATATCGGACTAATTTAGACTTCAAAAACTGCTACTGGCAAATATCCTGACAGGCTCTGACAAGCCCAAACCTGCATTCTTTATGCCTGATGGCTTGTTTCAATATGGGTGTTGCATTTTAGACTATATGGAGCACCTGCCATGTTCCAGAGGGCTATGGATAATCTCTTAAAGCCACATAGGGCATATGGTACTAAATATGTAGATGAGTCATTTACTCACAGGATTGGGAATCACATCTTCCCAAAGTGGGGGCAATGTTAGAGTCTTTAAGGGCACATAGTGTGACTGTCAATCCTGAGAAATATGCATTGGCCATGCCAGAGGCAAAATACCTGGGATATGTAGCTTGGCGGGAGAAAGTCAAACCCCAGGTCAATAAAGTAGAAGCCGTAAAGGACTGTCCCAAGCCAGAGAGAAAGACCCAAATGAGGACTTTTCTTGGCTTGGTATGATACTACCTCTGGTTCGTGGAGAACTTTGCTACTAAGGCATGCTCCACTCATGGAGTTTCTTAAGAAAGTCTGTATAGACAAGCAAATCTGGCCTGAGTTGGCAGAAGCTGGCTGGGAAGATCTAAAAATGATTCTATGTACAACCCCAGTGCTATAGGCTCCTAATTTCACTAAGCAATTATGTGTGCAGACTGAAGCTTCTGGAGCAGGGACTGGGCACAATCCTTTCACAAAAGGTGGCTGGGGTGGAGAAACCCATCCTGTATCTATGTCACAAGTTTCTACCTAGGGAAAAAAGTATGCAACTGTAGAACAAGAATGCCACTCCATCAAATGGGCTGTGGAAGAACTCCGGTATTACCTCTTGCGGAGGGAGTTTACCCTGGTGACAAATCGTGCAGCATTAAATGTATACAAACAAAGGTCAATGCCAGAGTGACCCGATGATTCTTGGCTTTTTGGCTTTGCAGCCATTCCACTTTACCATGGAGCATAGACTGGGAGCTCTGCATGAAAATGTGGATACTCTTTCCTAAAAATTTTCACTCCATGCAGTATCCATGTCACTTAGGTTGGAGACGTTAAGGGGAGGGGTATGTGGCAAAGTTTGCCACAGAGTGTTAAAGGAGAGACTCCCAGTCTTTCTGGGAGTTTGCAGGCTCATGCTGCAGACAGGGTAAATGACTTGCACTCCTTTGCACACAGAATCACAGGTGGAAGACATGAGTGTGATTAATGGTTTAGAAGTTAGTTAGTGCTGGGGAGGAAGAATAAATAGCTTTTTTTGTGTTGTGGGTGGGGCGACCAACGTGGACCTAATTGGCCGGTGAGTAATGAAAAGACAGACTGCAGATTAGTTCTATGTTCTGCTCAAACTCCTCTCTTTCATTATAAGTCTCCTTCTTCACTTTCCTCCAAAATGGCTGCTCATCCTCCTTTCTGCCCTGTTCCTTATTCACGTCCTTATCTTCTGCAATTAGCGCTGATGGGATACTCCATCTTACTCTGCCCTCTTACAATGTTCTCCTCTTCTAGACTGCTGGGAGATGTAGGTATATATATAAGCCTAGCAAAGGCATCTTTGTGGAGCCAATCAGCGGCGGCATTTTGGTGTAGCCACAGCTGCAGGGGTCACATATGGATCAAAGATATATGTATCCTTATTTCATTTTTTTTATTTATATGACTGGTTTTTTACCGTTATTTATAGATGCGTGTTGATGCAGTGTGCTGTGATAATGACATGCCAGTGCTACAGAAATTCTGCATTCTATATAAATTTGGAGATCTCACTGTCTCTGCCTTATAAACATTAGTTATAAAGATAATTCTCTGTATTTCCTTGTACCTCCAGATGAATAAGAATGGAATCGGAGGTCTATTTGGGGGGTCTAGCCACCGTGGAATCAGGATGCTTCAACTTTGGAAACCACTGACAGTCAGCAGCAGGTGTCTCCAACACAGTTAGTGTTGTCTTTTTTTTAACTGTTTATTAGAAGTAACCAATAAGACCAATCAAAGAACAAACAAACTTCCTGCACAGAGGAGACATAAAAAATGATAATGAATGCAGTGCCATAGGCACAGGTAAATGTAATTGAACAATAATAGAAGGAAAAAAACCACTTCAATGCTTGTTGGTTGTCACGGGCACTAGGAGTCTTTACCCAGGGATCACCAGGTGGTAAGCTTACCAGAGCAATGTAGATGGTAATAGTGTACTCTGGTAGCAGGGTGATCACGGAACAGGCAATAGTAGATGATGAGATGCTCAGGAAAGTCTATGACTAGCAGCACTGGTAATATGGAGGTAATAATACACGAGGAACTGTATGGACAAGGCAAGTGGAGGTAGTCAGTGGTCTGCGTTAGCAAGTTGTACCACTGCTATAGTGAGGAGGAATGTCCAACAGAAACGAGGAGGTGATGAGAGTCAGCGGTCTGCGGATAGCAAGTGGTACCGCTGTCTGAGTGAAGGAATGGAATCCAAGTGGAGGTATCCGGGAAGTCAGTGGTCTGCGGTAGCAAGTTGTACCACTGCTATGTGAGAGGAATGGAACAGGTGATACTGGAACAGGAATCAGTGGTCTGCCTTCAGCAAGTTGTACCACTGAAAATATATGTGAGGAGGTGTACGGGGAGAGACTGCAACACAGGATGTACACGGGCACATTAAACACGATCCACAGTAATATGCACAATATATATAAATGACTGAACAGGTCTGCAAATGTAGGAAGTCTCTGAAGTAGTCCAGCACAAGGTAACACAGTCAATGATGGCAAAAAGACTCAGCGGATTGCAGACTCCAGAGGAGAACCAACACAGTCCAGCAAGATATGCAATACACCAGCACAGTCAATGAGAAGTATGCATACCGTGGTTCAGAAGGCAGTCAGACAGGAGTGCAGTGATACCTGGGCGGCAGGAGGCCGACAGGATGAGAAGTCCCTGGATGTAAGAAGCAGGAGTCTAGTAGGTGCAGCG
Organism: Mixophyes fleayi; assembly: GCF_038048845.1. Taxonomy (NCBI): domain Eukaryota; kingdom Metazoa; phylum Chordata; class Amphibia; order Anura; family Limnodynastidae; genus Mixophyes; species Mixophyes fleayi. The sequence continues at coordinate 133,865,271 of NC_134403.1, forward strand.
CACAGGTAAGTAGACCAACAGGGACACGAATCCAATGCTGACAGGAGGGTAGCGACCAGGGGAACCAGGAAGGCGTGGAGAGCGGATCAGCAGTGGATGGACGATAGGACTGGCAGCGGCAGCAGGACTCTGCGGACCCACGGGAGAGATGAGATGAGGCTGAGGTGCACAGGAGCAGCGGATAGGAATCAGCTTGCAGTCACGATGATGAACACAGGCGAGTTGCCAGCTGGAGGCTGTAGTGCACGGAGGCAGCGGATAGGAATCAGCTCACGGTCACGATGATGAACACAGGCGAGTTGCCAGCTGGAGGCTGTAGTGCACGGAGGCAGCGGATAGGAATCAGCTCACAGTCACGATGATGAACACCGGCGAGTTGCCAGCTGGAGGCTGTAGTGCACGGAGGCAGCGGATAGGAATCAGCTCACAGTCACGATGATGAACACAGACGAGTTGCAAGCTGGAGACTGCAGTGCACGGAGGCAGCGGCTAGGAATCAGCTCACAGACTTGATGATGAACAGGTGAGTGGATAAGGAGAGAAGGCTGTAATGCACGGAGGCAGCGGATAGGAATCAGCAAACAGTCACTATGGAATATAATAGCGTTGAAGTGGTATAGGAGACTGTAGTGCACGGAGGCAGCGGATAGGAATCAGCAAACAGTCACTATGGAATATAATAGCGTTGAAGTGGTATAGGAGACTGTAGTGCACGGAGGCAGCGGATAGGAATCAGCAAACAGTCACGATGATACAGTTGATGGTAGAAGTGGTATGGGAACCACAGTAGTAGAAGTGGTTAGGAAACCACAGAGGTAGAAGTGGTTTGGAAACCACAGGAATCAGCAGCGCTGAACAAACGAGGAAACACAGGAACACCTTCAGAGGCTCATGGGGAATGAGACTCCAAGATCAGGCAACGTGGTGTTGACCACAGGTGCTTAATATAGGGAGTGTTGCCTGATCTGCCAATTGAGTTAAAGGGACATACACTGAAGTATAGGAAAGGGCTGCGCATGCGCAGACCCTCAGGATGGAGGACGACCACGGTTCCTAAATGTCCGGGAAGAGGCACTCACGGTCCGGTGAGTGACAGTACCCCCCCTTTTAAAGGTGGGCACAGAACGCCTGGAACCGGGCTTGTCCGGATTTTTGAAATAAAACTTCTTCAAAAGGGCAGGAGCATTAAGATCTTCAGCTTTGATCCAAGAGCGCTCCTCAGGACCAAAGCCCTTCCAATGAACGAGGAAACGGAGTACTCCTCGCGAAATTTTTGCGTCTAATACCTCAGTAATTTCAAAATCCTCCTCCTGATGAACTTGAACTGGCTGCGGAGCTGAGGGAGGTTTTGAAAAACGGTTGATAATAAGAGGCTTGAGTAAGGAGACATGGAAGGCATTAGAAATCCGAAGATTCTTAGGAAGAAGAAGTTTCACACATACTGGATTGATTACTTGAATGATCCTATATGGACCAATAAAACGAGGGGCGAATTTCATAGATGGGACCTTCAAACGAATGTTTTTAGTAGATAACCAGACACGATCTCCAATTTTTAGTGGTGGAATAGCCCGCCTCTTCTTATCTGCGAAAGATTTATATTTGATAGATGTTTTCTTCAAACAGGTTTTGACCTGAGACCAGATATTTTTAAAGGTCTGACAGGCCGTCTCCACCGCTGGAACTTGGGTGGGCGGGTGGGCAGGAAACTCCGAAAAAGACGGATGGTGACCGTAGACCACAAAAAAATGGAGTTTTGGATGATGACTCATGGTACATGTTGTTATGGGCGAATTCGGCCCAAGGAAGCAACTCTACCCAGTTGTCTTGATTGGCTGAAGAGAACATCCTTATAAAAGTCTCAAGATCTTGATTGACACGCTCAGTCTGTCCGTTAGATTGCGGATGGTAAGAAGATGAGAGTGCTAATCGTATGCCCAAGGTTTTACAAAGGGCTCGCCAGAATCTGGAAACGAATTGTACTCCTCTATCTGACACAATCTCAGACGGACATCCATGGATGCGGAAGATCTCTTTAATGAAATGTTCGGCCAGGATAGACGAGGAAGGCAAACCAGACAGAGGGACGAAATGAGCCATCTTCGAAAATCTGTCCACCACCACCCAAATAGTGTTATGATTCTTACTAGGTGGTAAGTCAGTAACGAAATCCATACTAATATGGGTCCACGGCTTGGACGGAATGGGTAGTGGTCGCAGCAACCCTGCTGGAGTTCTGCGGGACGATTTGAATTGGGAACATAATTCACAGGAAGCAATGAACTCTTTGACGTCTCTCCTCATTGAAGGCCACCAGTAACTTCGAGAGAGCATCTCAAAGGTCTTGTGTTCACCGGCGTGTCCAGAAAAACGAGAGGCATGGAACCACGAAAGGATTTTCCTCCTTAGAGTAGGAGGCACGAGAGTCTTCCCAAATGGTAGCGTTTTGGTGGATGAAGCAGCCAGTGAGATACCTTTGGGGTCTAGAATGGTATGGTTGGAAACCTCTTCTATATCAGAGGACGTCACAAAAGCTCTAGATAAAGCGTCAGCTTTTTTGTTCTTGGCAGCTGGTTTGAAGGTTATTATTAATTCGAAACGGGAAAAGAAAAGAGACCATCTTGCTTGGCGAGGGTTCAAGCATTGGGCAGACTGAAGATATGACAAGTTCTTATGATCCGTGAAGATCGTCACCGGATGGCGAGCTCCTTCCAATAGGTATCTCCACTCCTCTAATGCAGCTTTGATAGCCAGTAACTCCTTGTCCCCGATAGTATAATTCTTCTCTGCGGGCAGAAGACCCCGAGAATAGAAGGCACAAGGATGGAATTTTTTCTGTTCAGAGCGTTGGGAGAGAATAGCTCCCAAGCCCACATTAGAGGCATCTACTTCTAGAAAGAAGGGGAGTGTCACATCAGGTTGTCGAAGGATTGGAGCCGAAGAGAAGGACTCTTTGAGTGTTTGAAAGGCTTGAAGTGCCTCAGGCGACCATTGCTTAGGATTAGCCCCTTTTCGAGTCAGGGCCACAATAGGAGATGCAATGGAAGAAAAGTCTTGAATGAAGCGTCTATAGTAATTGGCAAAACCTAAAAAACGCTGAATAGCACGAAGAGTAGTTGGCTGGGGCCAATGTAGTACAGCATTCTCCTTGTCTGGATCCATCTTCAGGCCAACTCCGGAAACTATATACCCCAAGAATAGAATCTGGGGCAATTCGAATGAACATTTTTCTAATTTACAGAACAATGAATTCTTCCGTAGCCTGGAGAGGACTTCTGCCACATGTTGGTGGTGAGAAGGCAGGTCCTGGGAAAAGATCAATATGTCGTCCAGGTAGACGACGACACATACATATAATAAGTCCCGAAAGATCTCATTGATGAAACCTTGAAAAACAGCGGGGGCATTACACAGCCCGAAAGGCATTACCAGATATTCGTAATGCCGGTCTCTGGTGTTAAACGCTGTCTTCCATTCGTCACCGGAACGGATTCTGATTAAATTGTAGGCACCACGAAGATCCAACTTAGTAAAAATACGGGCTCCCTTGATGCGATCGAATAGCTCAGTGATCAGCGGAATGGGATACCGATTCTTGATAGTAATGGCATTGAGTCCACGAAAATCTATGCAAGGGCGTAATGATCCATCCTTCTTTTTGACGAAGAAGAACCCAGCTCCAGCGGGAGAGGTGGAAGGTCGAATAAACCCACGCTGGAGGTTCTCCTGTATATACTCAGATGTAGCTTGAGTCTCAGGTAACGAGAGTGGATAGACCCGGCCCCTGGGGGGAGTCTTGCCAGGTAGAAGGTCGATCGGACAATCCCAAGAACGATAAGGAGGAAGGCGTTCAGACTGAGCTTTATCAAACACATCGGTAAATGAAGCATATTGAGGAGGGAGTCCCGGTGAGGTAGATGAGATGGAAGATTGCTGTACTTTGAGAGGAATAACTTGGGAAAGGCAACGATGGTGACATTCAGGCCCCCAAGACGTGACTTGAGGGGTGCGCCAGTCAATCTGGGGAGAGTGACACTGAAGCCATGGAAGGCCTAAGACAATCGGACTTGTCGTAACAGGAAGGATTAAAAACGATATTACTTCATGATGCAGGGCACCAATCTGAAGTGTTACTGGAGACGTACTCTGAGTGATGAGACCGTTGATGAGACGTGATCAATCTATAGCCGTCACAGTAATGGGTGTTTTTAAGGTAATCACTGGTAGAGACCATTGATTTACTAATGATTTGGAAATAAAATTTCCTGCTGCTCCGGAATCAATTAATGCCTGTGACTCAAAGGTTTTGGTAGCCGAGGAAATCGTAACATCAAAAGCGCAAACTTTAGATTTCATGGACGATGGAGAGGACTCCAGGGACCCTAACTTCACCTCTCCAGAACTAGTTAGGGCCTGGCATTTCCCGATCTCTTAGGGCAGGAGCTGAGAATATGAGTGGAATCAGCACAATAGATACAAAGTCTATTTTTTACTCTTCGTTTTCTCTCCTCGGAAGATAATTTGGAACGTCCTATCTCCATGGGAATCACAGAGGTTGAAACTGGACGAAATTGAGGGTTAGAACGAAGAGATGCTTTAGCAGAAGTTGTTTTCTCAGCCTCCCTTTCACGAAATCTCATATCAACACGATGGCAAAGAGAGATCAAATCTTCAAGTGACGAAGGAAGCTCTTGAGTAGTCAGTGCATCTTTAATTTTATCGGAGAGCCCCTGCCAGAAGGCGGCAACTAGGGCTTCAGTGTTCCACTGAAGTTCAGAGGCTAAGATCCTAAATTGAATGACGTACTGGCCTACTGTATGAGGTCCTTGTCATAGGCGGAGGATGCTGGAAGCAGCGGAGGTCACACGACCTGGTTCATCGAACACACTTCGAAATGTAGAAATGAATTTGGCACTATCTTGCAATATAGGGTCATTTCTCTCCCACAGAGGGGAGGCCCAAGCCAGGGCTTGTCCTGAAAACAAAGAGATAAGATAGGCCACTCTGGAACGATGGGTAGAAACATTTTGAGGTTGGAGCTCAAAATGGACTGAACATTGGTTAAGGAAACCCCTACAAGTTTTGGGGTCTCCATCGTACTTTGACGGAGTAGGCAGGTGAAGCGTGGAAGCTGTAGACACCTGGGATGGCACTGGGGAAACGGAGGAAAGCACAGAAGCCTCAGGAATAGCTGTCACAGTCTGTCCAGATGTTCCTTGGGAGGTTAATGACTGATAACACTGAAGTAACAGCTGTTGGCGGGCATCCTGTTGCTCCACACGGCTGACCAGATGCTGCAGCATCTCTTTGGCGGTAGGTTCCGTATCTGGGTCTGTCATGGCCTGATCTTACTGTCACGGGCACTAGGAGTCTTTACCCAGGGATCACCAGGTGGTAAGCTTACCAGAGCAATGTAGATGGTAATAGTGTACTCTGGTAGCAGGGTGATCACGGAACAGGCAATAGTAGATGATGAGATGCTCAGGAAAGTCTATGACTAGCAGCACTGGTAATATGGAGGTAATAATACACGAGGAACTGTATGGACAAGGCAAGTGGAGGTAGTCAGTGGTCTGCGTTAGCAAGTTGTACCACTGCTATAGTGAGGAGGAATGTCCAACAGAAACGAGGAGGTGATGAGAGTCAGCGGTCTGCGGATAGCAAGTGGTACCGCTGTCTGAGTGAAGGAATGGAATCCAAGTGGAGGTATCCGGGAAGTCAGTGGTCTGCGGTAGCAAGTTGTACCACTGCTATGTGAGAGGAATGGAACAGGTGATACTGGAACAGGAATCAGTGGTCTGCCTTCAGCAAGTTGTACCACTGAAAATATATGTGAGGAGGTGTACGGGGAGAGACTGCAACACAGGATGTACACGGGCACATTAAACACGATCCACAGTAATATGCACAATATATATAAATGACTGAACAGGTCTGCAAATGTAGGAAGTCTCTGAAGTAGTCCAGCACAAGGTAACACAGTCAATGATGGCAAAAAGACTCAGCGGATTGCAGACTCCAGAGGAGAACCAACACAGTCCAGCAAGATATGCAATACACCAGCACAGTCAATGAGAAGTATGCATACCGTGGTTCAGAAGGCAGTCAGACAGGAGTGCAGTGATACCTGGGCGGCAGGAGGCCGACAGGATGAGAAGTCCCTGGATGTAAGAAGCAGGAGTCTAGTAGGTGCAGCGCACAGGTAAGTAGACCAACAGGGACACAAATCCAATGCTGACAGGAGGGTAGCGACCAGGGGAACCAGGAAGGCGTGGAGAGCGGATCAGCAGTGGATGGACGATAGGACTGGCAGCGGCAGCAGGACTCTGCGGACCCACGGGAGAGATGAGATGAGGCTGAGGTGCACAGGAGCAGCGGATAGGAATCAGCTTGCAGTCACGATGATGAACACAGGCGAGTTGCCAGCTGGAGGCTGTAGTGCACGGAGGCAGCGGATAGGAATCAGCTCACGGTCACGATGATGAACACAGGCGAGTTGCCAGCTGGAGGCTGTAGTGCACGGAGGCAGCGGATAGGAATCAGCTCACAGTCACGATGATGAACACCGGCGAGTTGCCAGCTGGAGGCTGTAGTGCACGGAGGCAGCGGATAGGAATCCGCTCACAGTCACGATGATGAACACAGACGAGTTGCAAGCTGGAGACTGCAGTGCACGGAGACAGCGGCTAGGAATCAGCTCACAGACTTGATGATGAACAGGTGAGTGGATAAGGAGAGAAGGCTGTAATGCACGGAGGCAGCGGATAGGAACCAGCAAACAGTCACTATGGAATATAATAGCGTTGAAGTGGTATAGGAGACTGTAGTGCACGGAGGCAGCGGATAGGAATCAGCAAACAGTCACTATGGAATATAATAGCGTTGAAGTGGTATAGGAGACTGTAGTGCACGGAGGCAGCGGATAGGAATCAGCAAACAGTCACGATGATACAGTTGATGGTAGAAGTGGTATGGGAACCACAGTAGTAGAAGTGGTTAGGAAACCACAGAGGTAGAAGTGGTTTGGAAACCACAGGAATCAGCAGCGCTGAACAAACGAGGAAACACAGGAACACCTTCAGAGGCTCATGGGGAATGAGACTCCAAGATCAGGCAACGTGGTGTTGACCACAGGTGCTTAATATAGGGAGTGTTGCCTGATCTGCCAATTGAGTTAAAGGGACATACACTGAAGTATAGGAAAGGGCTGCGCATGCGCAGACCCTCAGGATGGAGGACGACCACGGTTCCTAAATGTCCGGGAAGAGGCACTCACGGTCCGGTGAGTGACATTGGTTTTTATTTTTAAATAAAGGGAATGGCGGTGAAGGGAGAAGATGGGAGGAGATTCCACTTGGACATTGTTGCAAATGAGGAGTCTCAAAACCTATGTCTTGTAGATGTAGGTGATGCATTATTTTATTAAAAGTGTGCAGGTGGGATATTTTTGAATTGGGCCCAGGGAGCCAAGGTTCTATAGAAGGAGGCATTAGCGTTCTTTAATATATTGGTTTTTAGCTCCAGCTCATAAATGTTCTGAGCCTTTTGCCTCAAAGCTGTTATATTTGAAAATATTCAGTTTTTTCCAAGAGGTCACTATTAAATAGGCCACACTATTTATATGTCTGATTGTTTTGATCATTCAGATGGTAAAGTATTGGCAAAGGGAGTAAGGCAGAGATGCTCAAATCCAGTCCTCAAGAGCCACCAACAGGTCATGTTTTCTTGATTTCTGTCTGAAGAAACAGGTGGGACAATTACTGACCCAGCCAAATAGATGAACTCACCTGTGCGTGATTAAAGAAATCCTGAAAACATGAATTGTTGGTAACTCTTGAGGACTGAGTTTGGGCACCTCTGGTGTAAGGCATGTTTTGATTGCAATATATTTATTACTGTTAGGCTTGATATAACATTACAGACTTCTGACCAAAATGGGTATGCCACATGACCAATGATAAGGGGTCTGATTTTAATTCATTAAGTATAATTTGGGGTTAAGGTTGTAGGGCCACAAGGGCCCCACTTGTCATGTGTTTTATTGTTTGGGTTCTGGGAGTGCTGAGTGTATGAGCGCTGATGTTCAGGGTAGGTGACTGAACAATTTCTGCTCTACAGAAGATCATTGTGCACAGGCACTGGGCTAGCTCAGACTTCAGGGGCACCAGCTTGTGCTTACTAGATGGCAAGTATTTTGGTTGTCTCCGTGTCATCTTGCTAGTGTCACGGGCACTAGGAGTCTTTACCCAGGAATCACCAGATGGTAGGCTTACCAGAGCAATGTAGATGGTAATAGGGTACTCTGGTAGCTGGGTGATCACGGAACATGAAATGATGGCCGATGAGATGCTCAGGAAAGTCTATGACTAGCAACACTGGTAATAATGAGGTAATAATACACAAGGAACTGTATGGACAAGGACACGTGAAGGTAGTCAGTGGTCTGCGATAGCAAGTTGTACCACTGCTATAGTGAGGAGGAATGTCCAACAGAAACAAGGAGGTGATGAGAGTCGGCGGTCTGCGGGTAGCAAGTTGTACCGCTGTCTGAGTGAAGGAATGGAATCCAAGTGGAGGTATCCAGGTAGTCAGTGGTCTGCGGTAGCAAGTTGTACCACTGCTATGTGAGAGGATAATGGAACAGATGATACCGGAAACAGGGATCAGTGGTCTGACATCAGCAAGTTGTACCACTGAATATATATGTGAGGAGGTGCACGGGGGAAGACTGCAACACAGGATATACACAGGCACCTTATACACGATCCACAGTAATATGCACAATATAGATATATATATATATATATAAATGACTGAGCAGGTCTGCAATCTAGAAAGTCTCTTGAAGTAGTCCAGCACAATGATAACACAGTCAATGATGGCAATAGACTCAGCGGATAGCAGACTCCAGAGAGAACCAAACACAGTCCAGCAAGATATGCAATACACAGCACAGTCAATGAGAAGTATGCATACCGTGGTTCAGCAGTAGCAGTCAGATGGGATTGCAGCGGTACCTGAGCGGCTGGAGGCCGACGAGATAGAAAGTCCCTGGACAGGTGAGGCAGAGATCTAGCAGGTGCAGCGCACAGGTGAGTAGACCAACAGGGACACGAATCCACAGGAGTCAGCAACACGTGGAACTGGACTCATAGGAGACCCAGGAGAATGGAGATGATCCAGCAGAGGGTAGTAGATGAGATACAAATCCAATGCTGACAGGAGGGTAGAGACCAGTGGAACACGTGAAGGCGTGGAGAGTGGATCAGCAGGAGATGGACGATAGCGCTGACCACAACGGCAGGACTCAGCGGCACACGGAGGTAACCAGTAGCAACCACAGGAACCAACAGCGATGGGAAACAGGAGTGCAGCGCAGGGCAGGAGCTGTAGATCACGAAGTGTAGCAGATGGTAATGAAAGCGGCAGTCTCGAGGAAGTCACAGCAAAGATGAGATGAGACTGTAGTGCACGGAGGCAGCGGATAGTAGTCAGCTGGCAGTCACGATGATGAACACAGGCGAGTTGCAAGCAGGAGACTGTGGTGCACGGAGGCAGCGGATAGTAGTCAGCTGGCAGTCACGATGATGAACACAGGTGAGTTGCAAGCAGGAGACTGTAGTGCACGGAGGCAGCGGATAGTAGTCAGCTGGCAGTCACGATGATGAACACAGGCGAGTTGCAAGCAGGAGACTGTAGTGCACGGAGGCAGCGGATAGGAATCAGCAAACAGACTTGATGAGAAGCAGGTGAGTGAAGTAAAAGCTGGAGTGCACGGAGGCAGCGGATAGCAATGAGCAAACAGTCACATTGATATAAAATAACGTTGAAGTGGTTTAGAAGACTGTAGTGCACGGAGGCAGCGGATAGGAATCAGCAACAGTCCCAAAGATATACAATAGCGATGAAGTGGTATAGAAGACTGTAGTGCACGGAGGCAGCGGATAGGAATCAGCAAACAGTCCTGATGATACAGTTGATGGTAGAAGTGGTATGGGAACCACAGTAGTAGAAGTGGTTTGGAAACCACAGGAATAGAAGTGGTTTGGAAACCACAGGAAACAGCAGCGCTGAATACACGAGGAATACAGGAACACCTTCAGAGACTCATGAGGAATGAGACTCCAAGATCAGGCAACGTGGTGTTGACCACAGGTGCTTAATATAGGGAGGTTGCCTGATCTGCCAATTGAGTTAAAGGGGTATACACTGAAGTATAGAAAAGGGCTGCGCATGCGCAGACCCTCAGGATGGTGGACGACCACGGTTCCTAAATGTCCGGGAAGAGGCACTCACGGTCCGGTGAGTGACAGCTAGTCTAGTGGATCCAGGCTCAGCCTGCGTTGATCACATGCACCATATAAAATATGGTCATACAGGCCCTGATTTTTTTGTAGGCTGTATTCTGGTGTATCGGCAGGCTGGAGTTTTCATCTAAAATCCCTCACTTCTAAAAATGCTGTTCAGAAAATTGTGGATTAAAATATACTCATCTTCAATGCTAATCCCACTGGAAGCATTTTTAAGAAGAATTTTAATGAGATCAAGTACTGGTGACCTACTGGTGACCTAGTAATCGCACTGGGCAGAGGTATTGTATTGTTAATTTAATTAATAATAATTTCCTTACTTTGATGCCTTATACATACACAGATACTTTTCTGCACATGAAATGTACTCTATATTTTATTACATTTTGTTCGCCATTGAACTGTTCACTGAAGCTCTGGTAAAATTTTTCAAAGAGCCCATGTGAACAAAACTTCCTATCTATATAAATGTTTATTTTTAGTTTAATCTTTACTTTAACTTTTTTTTTATCTTTAAAGTTAATTTTTGTGTCACCTCTTGGTTTCGGCTTACCATTTCTTTTATTTGGTTTATTGGCTCATTTGTATGTGCAGGAGCTGCATCCTATAACATTTGCATTTCATTTTATGCAACCTTTAACAGAGCAAAGTGTGCCAAGGCCGAAGGAATATAAATACATGATGTAAATATAGAGTAATATAAGCACAGTATATGACCTTTCTCATCAAATCATCTCATTGTGAGATGCGATGTCGTCCTTGTCATGTTTATTTTCTTATTCTCTTATTTTCTCCTTCTTATGATTGTTTGCTTTGCTTTACAATATTGGATTTTTATCATAACCTTAGTCAAGTAATTTAATGGGTATAGGGAAAGGCCATATATACAAATACCCTTTTAACTTTGCCAAATTTTACACTACCTTTCCCTGCATTTTATAAAACAAAACAAAAAACAAAAATATGATTCAGATAGAGGGTATTGTACTATCTTGTGTATCGAAATTTGTGGTGGGAGATAGCAGGTGTGTGTGTATTAATTCAAGTATTACTAATTCAAAAGGAACAAAATGCTGTATACACAGACTAACAGAACAAGGAGTAAACTGATCTCTTAAATATTTTTTTTCGATTGTACTTCCAAAGGTGGTAATAAGTTGTGTAGCAATAACCTGTATACACCTTAAAATGTTACTTGCCTAGACAGGAGAAAGTGAAGATACACATAAACAAGACGTGGTATCTACACATGTGCGCTAAAGGAAAAAGGAACTTTAGTAATTGATAGAATTACTTTAGTAATTCCTTATATGTATGGACTCCCTCATAACGGATTGATGTCAAAAGATTGTCAGAAAACATTTGGTAACAATACTTAAAAAGGGAACAAAATCGTCAGGGCCTAATTAAGGGTCACAGCCGCCCTAGGCTACTAGACCAGTTGCCGCTCCCCCCCCCCCAACCACTGTGTGTGCAACTATTTATACACATATATATATATATATATACAAAATTGTAAAATATTAAATGATACAGAGAACATACTTCATTTTGTTTGCACTTCCTCTCTTACCTGATCTTGAAGCATAGACTACCTGATGTACTCTTTTGCTTGTTCTTGGAGCGTTGTCAGTTGGCTAGCTTCTGGATACTTGGAGTCCTGAATTTAGAATGTGCAAAAATTGTATTATAGTTAGAGATGGGCGGGTCCGGTTCCCCGAGAACCGAACCCACCCGAACTTTGGGTATCCGAGTACCGAGCTGAGCAGCTCGGTACTCTCCCGCCCGTTCCGAATCCAAATCGAGGCCGAACGTCATTGTGACGTCGTCGGATCTCGGGGCTCAGTTCTCGCGATACTTCAACATTATAAATACACGCCTCCACAGCAATCCATCGCCATTTGACAGAGGGAGAGAGCAGGGTGTAGTCACAGGCTGATTAGAGCAGGGACAGAGAATCCAATATTTTTCTTGCAATTGCTCTAACAAAAATCGCTAGAGAAGAGAGGAGGATAGAGGTTTATTATTTTTTGTTAATGTTTGGCACTCCCCAGTGCTTTTAGGGTGTCCCCCATAATTGTGCATAAATATTTCTGGCTGTCAAAAGTCATATCTGTCAGCAGTATCTACCAACTAATTTTTAGCACTCCTCAGTGCTTTTGGGGTGTCCCCCATAATTGTGCATAAATATTTCTGGCTGTCAAAAGTCATATCTGTCAGCAGTATCTACCAACTAATTTTTAGCACTCCTCAGTGCTTTTGGGGTGTCCCCCATAATTGTGCATACATATTTCTGGCTGTCAAAAGTCATATCTGTCAGCAGTATCTACCAAATAATTGTTAGCACTCCCCAGTGCTTTTGGGGTGTCCCCCATAATTGTGCATAAATATTTCTGGCTGTCAAAAGTCATATCTGTCAGCAGTATCTACCAAATAATTTTTAGCACTCCTCAGTGCTTTTGGGGTGTCCCCCATAATTGTGCATAAATATTTCTGGCTGTCAAAAGTCATATCTGTCAGCAGTATCTACCAACTAATTTTTAGCACTCCTCAGTGCTTTTGGGGTGTCCCCCATAATTGTGCATAAATATTTCTGGCTATCAAAAGTCATATCTGTCAGCAGTATCTACCAAATAATTTTTAGCACTACAATTGCTTTGCGCTCAGAATGGATTCAAAGCAGTCCACATATGATCAGAATGAGCAACCAGGTTCTGTCACCAGTCCTGATGTTAGTGTTCCCAGTACGTCATCTGGCCTAGGCGATGTCAAACAACAGAGTGTTTCCAAATCAGTGCAAAAAACAAAACCCCCAAAAAATTTACTGTGTTGAAGCGAAAAAAAAGTGTTACTGAGCAAAAGTTAAGTGGCGATAAAAAAAAAATTGCCAACATGCCATTCTACACACGCAGTGGCAAAGAGAGAATGAGGCCTTCACCTTTGGCTATTAGTGGCAGATCCAAAAATGTTACCGACCCTACAAGTGGTGCACAACTACTGTTACGCGTCAAAGCCAAGCTGCAAGATAACATTAAGGCATTGGAGAATAATGTTTGCTCTGAATCAGAAATGACACCGATCCCTGTGGAGAGTCCATCCAACAGTGGTATGTCTAATTGTGAGCATTCTGTTAGTGTACCCATAAAGAAGGGCCCTTTCAGCAGTTCTGCTGATGTGTACCTGAACAGCCCGAGTGTAGCCGCTGATACAGAAATTGAGGATGCCACTTTGGAAATAGAAGAGGATGAGGGGGAGATTTATGGAGGTGACGAGGGCGCTAATGAGGATGTTGATGAGTATGATGCAGACAGATACCAAATTGCCTTTCTCAATTTCTATTTATATTCTAGATTATACAATGGCTGAAGAGTTTTCTATTTTATTCCTAGTGGAGAGGGGATCTGATGCAGACAGATACCAAACTGCCTTTGTCCATTTCTTTGTATATTCAAATTTCTAGTTCTACAATCTATGCAGGCTGCTTTTTTTATATTCAACTACAAGTGGAGGGCGGGGGGCTTAGATAGCCACCAAAGTACCGTGGTCCATTTAATTCTACTTTCTAGCTCCACAGTCTGTGCAGGCAGCTTTTTTTATATTCAACTACAGGTGGAGGGCGGGGGGCTTAGATAGCCACCAAAGTACCGTGGTCCATTTAATTCTACTTTCTAGCTCCACAGTCTGTGCAGGCTGCTTTTTTTATATTCAACTACAAGTGGAGGGCGGGGGGGCTTAGATAGCCACCAAAGTACCGTGGTCCATTTAATTCTACTTTCTAGCTCCACAGTCTGTGCAGGCTGCTTTTTTTATATTCAACTACAAGTGGAGGGCGGGGGGGGGCTTAGATAGCCACCAAAGTACCGTGGTCCATTTAATTCTACTTTCTAGCTCCACAGTTTGTGCAGGCTGCTTTTTTAATATTCAACTACAAGTGTAGGGTCTAATATACACCCAAAGATGATGGCTACATTGCCAATAATCAAAGATGGAGGAGGTAGACAACCATGTTTGACTGTATAATTTGCAGACAAGAGTTCGCATTAAGGACGGCCTACCAGGAATTCAACTGTTTTTTCATAATTTATTAGCTTTAGAATTACCTCACTTATCTAAGAAACTGGTGGAGCACTAAATTAGGTTATTTTAGACCCCAAAAATTGTATTTTTTTCAAAAATAGCAAAACAAAACCAAACCAAAACCAAAACCAAAACACGAAGGTAATCCAGATCCAAAACCGAATACAAAACTAAAACACGGGGGTCAGTGACCATCTCTAATTATAGTGCAAAATTTTAACAAACCCTGAATGATTCAAATTTTTTATCATTTCATTTTGACCATATAAAACAACCCCCTAGTACAGATATAGACAATAAAATATATGAAAATTATTTACAATCACATACTAACATCTACCAGCCCTGTCTGTCTAGTATTTAGCATTCTAGTCACCGCCACACAATACAGAGATCATGCCCCCCACAAACTATTTCATCAGAACCCCCTGACAGCCACTACATCCTCCCAACCATTTTTATCAACCCCCCACCAGAAGGTTTATGACCCCCACCATCCATTTCATCAATCACCCACTCATTTGCTCACCCCCCAGTCAATTCATTAACCGCCCCTCAGTCACTTCATTAACCCCTCTAAGTCAATTCATTAACCCCCCTCAGTCGCTTCATTAACCCCCCGTCACATCATTAGCCCCTCCCAGTCACATCATTAACCTCCCCAGTCAAATCATTAACCCCCTCAGTTACTTCATTAACCCCCCTCAGTCAAATCCTTAAACCCCCCAGTCAAATCATTAACCCCCCAGTCACTTCATTAACCCCCCTCCCAGTCACTTCATTAACCCCCCCCAGTCACTTCATTAACCCAACCAGTCACTTCATTAACTCCCCCAGTCACTTAATTAAACCACCAATCACTTCATTAACCCCTCACAGTCACTTCATTAACCCCCCAGTCAAATCATTAAACCCCCAGGCAAATCATTAACCCACCCTCCCAGTCAACTCATTAACCCTTCCAGTCAACTCATTAATCCTCCCAGTCACTTCATTAACCACCCCCAGTCACTTCATTAACCACCCCAGTCACTTAATTAGCCCCCCTGTCAATTATTTAAGCCCCCTAGCAGCTTCCTCCCCCCAGCCATCAAGCAGTTTCCAGTTAATTACCCCTCCCCTCCCAGTCATCTCCCCCCTGATATTGAACAAATAGAACTTACCTTGAAGTCTTCTGCTCCTCTTCTCTCCGGCACTTCTGTCTTCTTGACAGGCAGCTCACAGCACATCCCATGCTGTTAGCTGCCCTATCACTGCAGCAAGTATGGTCATGTGATCATCTCATATGAACACACTAAACTTAGCACCACAGCTGCACTGACAGGGCAGCTAACAGCATCGGATTTACTGTTAGCTGCCTGCATCAGTGTAATTGAATACACTGACAGCTGGGACCGCTCCCTTGAGACCAGGGGCAGCCGATCACGGAGGAGGCAGCGCTGAACATTTTAGGTAGTAAATGTTTTTTAAAAGCTTGCTAATTGTGCCGGCGCTGCGCCCCTTAGGGACCCAGTGCCCCAGGCTGCAGCCTAATCAGCCTTATGGTTGATCAGGCCCTAAAAATCGTGAAAAGGAAATAATAGTCCTGTAAGATTGGCAGTGATTGATCAGGATTTTACAAAGACATTTCATACTGTTCTACATAGCAGTTTGCTACAATGAAACATACAGTTTATTATTGGTGTAATAACTCTTTTTTTATTAATAACTTTATAGATGGAATAAAAAGTGCAATATTTATATTTGCGGATGACACCATGCTATATAGAATTATACACATGGAGCAGGATAGTAACTTGCTACAGAAAGATTTAGACAAAATAGCAAACTGGACCATGAAATGACCGAGGAAATGAAATGTAGACAATTGTAAGTTTATGTGCTGGTCATGGTAATTACTATGCTACATACCCATTAAATGCTATACAATTAGGAAAAAGGAAGATTTGTTTTCCACTATATAATGCTAAATTGCTAACTGTCACACTGGATTTTGTTTTGCCTTCATATGGAACAACATAATTAGCAATTATGAAAGGTTCAACTTAATGGGCACTTTTCTTTTCTTTTTTTTTTTTAGTTTAAATAACATTTTATTGAAATTTCACTGACATCAAGGGTGTGAGGGAAGGATACAAAAAAAGAAAATAGGGGGGAGGGGATTGAGATTGGAATGTTAACATATACATATCATACCAAGTGCAAATCCACAATACAATTTTTTATTAAGAGAATGAAAGTATAAGAGCATTTCAGTGTGAGACACTTGAATCAAAATAGTACAGACAGATGTACAGATCGTAAGAGAGAAAGGGAAAAATGCGAGGAAAGAGAAGAGTGTTAGGGCTGGCAGAAAATATCATAAACTTGTAGAACAGGAGTAGAGGTCTTCACCTATTGCAGCCGCCTTTCCCGTAGAGCTGTACGCACCCACAAGTACTCAGATGCCCCCAGGTCTTTAACTCAGAGTAGTACAAGTTTGTAATATTACTGCAGCGCAGGCAAGGGCCTGATGGTAGATGGTAGCGGAGTCCAGAAACAGGCCAAGGTCAGAGGGGCAATAGCAGGCAGCAGAGTGAAGTCCAGACAAGAGTCAGGGCTGGCAGAAAGCAGTGTATCCAGAAAACAGGCAGAGGTCAGGGTCACAGGCAATCCAACAAAGTCCAGTAAGCAAGCCAGGGGTCATACACAGAGAGACAATCCAAAATAGCACAGGAGCAGGAGAAATGAGCAGTCAGCAACAGAGACTGAAAGTTATAACTGGCAGTGAGGCTCAGTCCTCACTGCCTTAAATAGTGATGTGGACCAATGAACACACAGGGGGCTAGATTTACTATCAGGCGTGATGCATGAAGCCGCCATGCATCGCGGCGGTTTTCCGGCGGGTTTGCATTGCAAACAGCCGGATTTACTAATGGGCGCATATCAGCTTCAATTTGAAGCCGCCGGCGGTGTCACGGCGGGATGTAATGCTCAAAGCCGCCGGCGGCTTTGAATAGAACATGGCGCTTTTGCTTTAAATGACGGCGCTTTTGTGTAAAGGCGTTTTTTTTGAAAATTACACCTGTCTCCTGGCCTGTTACTATTGGCTATTTTCAAACTCAGGAGATTTGACATCACAAGCCCTATATAAACCACTGGCCTGACACTTTTTTCTCTGATAGGGTTTTGAGGAGTTTTGAGAGAGGAGTTAGTTGGTTTGTGCTTTGTGAGAGTTGGTGAGAGTTGGAGTTTGGTGGATTGGTGGAGCGATATCTGATTGAAGTGTGAGTAGTCCTGTGGTATTTTTCTGTTTTGTACATTTATTTTCTCTTTTATTTTCTGTCTTGTATTTTTTGTATTGTACTTGTGTGTGCCTGTGTGGAGAGTGTGTCTGTATTTAGTGTAGTTTGTCCTTTGTGTTTGTAAGTCTTTCTGTGTTTTCTGTGTTTGGCATTTATTTGTCATTATGTCCAGAGATAGGAGGGGAGAACAGGCTGAGGAGAGGGAGATGGAGGTTGAGGGGTCAGAGGAGGGAGAGGGAGAGGTTGAGGAGACAGGTCAGGGCCGGAAGACCAAGACAGGGAGGAATGTGCGCTTCTCACATGATGAGAATTGTGTGTTGGTGCACAATATTGTTCCCTGTTATGAGGTCATACTAGGCAACCTGGCAGCCCGGACTCCTCTAAGGCGGCGTCACCAATTGTGGGGGCGTGTCTGTGATGCCGTGAACGCAGTGGGCCCACTAAAGAGGACAGTGGCGCACTGCCGCAAGCGGTTTTCGGATATAAAAAGGAGGCTGAAAGAGAAGATGGCCCAGGAAAAGAGGGCAACCAGGCGCACGGGTGGTGGCCCCCCTCTTCGTATTGAGTACACAACGTACGAGGAGGAGCTGCGACAGATAATGCCGGCAGAGATTGTCGAGGGGATAAACGTCCAAGACACGGATTCGCCCTCTTTTGGACAAGTAGTTGGTGAGTTATTTGCATATTTTACTCTAACAGTATTTATATATTTTTTCTCTTTTTAAAACTGCTTTTCTCTTTTTAAAACTGCTTTTCTCTTTGCAAAACTGCTTTTCTCTTTTTAAAACTGCTTTTCTCTTTGCAAAACTGCTTTTCTCTTTTTAAAACTGCTTTTCTCTTTTTAAAACTGATTTTCTCTTTGCAAAACTGCTTTTCTCTTTTTAAAACTGCTTTTCTCTTTGCAAAACTGCTTTTCTCTTTTTAAAACTGCTTTTCTCTTTTTAAAACTGCTTTTCTCTTTGCAAAACTGCTTTTCTCTTTGCAAAACTGCTTTTCTCTTTTTAAAACTGCTTTTCTCTTTGCAAAACTGCTTTTCTCTTTGCAAAACTGCTTTTCTCTTTTTAAAACTGCTTTTCTCTTTTTAAAACTGCTTTTCTCTTTGCAAAACTGCTTTTCTCTTTGCAAAACTGCTTTTCTCTTTTTAAAACTGCTATTCTCTTTGCAAAACTGCTTTACTCTTTGCAAACGTTATTTCTTAATTTTTTTATTTTTTTTTTGTTTTTCAAAGTGTATTTTTGCCTCTAATAGTTTGTAAAGGTTTTTTTTTCTCATAGAAAAAAAAATAAATAAATTGCAAACACATTTGTGCAATAAACAGTATATTTGGAAATTGTTTTTTTCTGGAAATACATTGTATGCTTTTTCTAATACATCCAGAATCGCCAGGACCGCAGTTCAGTCCCAGTGCCAGACCTACACCTCCACCTTCAGCGAGAGATTCGGGCACAGACGAGCAAGCAGGTGCGTGATTTCTGTTTAGGAGAGAAATAATGGAGTTACTTGATTTTCTGTGCAAATGTTGCTGTCAATGTTGTTTTTTTTTCCTTTTTATTGTTTGCAATGAGAAGTTAGGGCTACATTTTACTAAACTGATATGTTGTCTATAGAAACCCATCAGAAGATACCTTTACTTTATTTATTGCATTCAACAAAATGACAGCTAAAATCTGATTGGTTGCTATAGGCAACATCTCCACTTTTTATAGCATGCAGTTTAGTCAAAATAACCCAGCATGTACTACACAGTCCAAATGATAATGGGTATTAAAAGGATAATAAGTGCATCCGTAAGCAGGTAGCATAGGACTAGAAATCAGGAATGCAAACATTGTGAAAGAATCTGTAGTTGCTAAAGAATATTCTTTCCTATCCAGTGTTCAGAATGCAATATACAAACATATTATATACTATATACTTACCGTCATTTTTCATACACAGGGCCCTCTTCATACCAGCCACCTCAGGCGGAGTCCCTGGAAATGTCCCCTGAGCCAGAGGATCTAACAACCATCACCCTGGTAACAGTGGATGCCCCTGTGTCTGGCCTCCAGGAAGTTTCACCTGGCCCTGCTGAACCATCACACCACCAACCTGCACCTGAAACTATGGACCCAGCCAGAGAAATGGCGCTGTCTATTGGCGCATTCCAGCAGCAACAGACATTGTTCATGGACAGGCAAACTGGCCACATGGCACAAATTGCGGCCCAGTTGAGGCGAATACACCGCTCCACTAGCCAAATCCCTGCTGCAATAAACCGGCTGGCAAACGCTTTGGAGCAGACGAATGTGCAGCTGGCCCCAATGTCTGGGTCTGTGGACGCCATGCATTCCTCCGTTCGTGAGGGGAATGCCAATGTTATCCGGCTGGCAGGCCAACTCCAGCAGGAACTGATTGCCCGCTTGCCGGCCCCTTTTTCATCGGCCTCCACCAGTACTGCTAGTACGCCGGGCAGATCCACACATAGCACTCCTCCAAGGAGAGGTGCTCGCACCAGGGGTGGGCGAGGGAGGGTAGAGAGTGGGGCTAAGCACAGTGATATGCCAGCGAAAAGACGGCGCTAGGGCAAAAAATGTATTCTTGGGGAATGTGTTGTGTAAGCGTTATACTTTTTCTTTTATTATGTTGTAATGCAATAAATGCTGTTATATTTCATTCATATCATTCTTTCTTTTCTTCCCATTAAACAAGAGTATACTGTTTTCTTTAAAACGATGCACTAATTTCACGTACACATTGACCTCTAACTGTCACTTTACAGGAATTTTAACAATTACAACATTCACAGTACACACTATCCTCTGTTTAAAGGGTCCAATTTTATTAAAAATATTCCATTAATAAAACCATTGCACTGACATAAAATCAAAAACCAATATATGTTTTTTATTGTATGCACTTACATTTAAAGTAGTTTGTAATGAGACGGTCTCAAATCTGCCTCCCCCTGTGTGCTCTGCACATCACCAAATGGGACACGGGCCCCTACTTGTTCACTGTGTACTGCAATAATCGGTGGGGTAAATTGATGTAAAGCTAGATTATGTATCAGACAGCAAGCCAGGATAATATCAGACACCTTAACAGGTACATACATAAGCACCCCACCAAATATATCTAGGAACCTGGTTTACATGAGTACAAACATTGGTACTACCACCACATCAGGCAAAGATTCCAGATTCATACGCACTTTAAATGCATGTGGAGTGGCCGGTAAACCTTTACATCAGTAAATAGGATTCAATAATACAGGATGGGAAAAAAAAAAACAAAACCTCAAATTACATGCCAGTTTGCCCATTTCCCATATACAATCCTAAAGGAGGAAACTTTGCACAAAATGGCTCTTTCTCTTATGTTAGAAATGGCTAAATAGTTCAAACAGCACACTGTTTGAACAATCTCGCTGCTCACAAGCAGCGCTTTCATTTTGGTCTATTGAATGGCGGTTTTCCGGCGGCTTTATAAACCCCCTAATAGTAAATCCGGCTGTTTGTATGTAGAACATTGTTGAAACCGTCATGGCGCTTTATACAGAGGCGGGTTTGGAAACATCATTTTTGGCCGTTTGAAAGGCGGGTTTAGCCTTAGTAAATCCGGCGATGGCTAAACCGCCGCCAAACCCGCCAAAAGTCGGCGGGTTTACAAACACGCCTGATAGTAAATCTAGCCCAGGGTGCCTAGCTGCCATAATCAGCCAGGTGGCTGTAATAATAATGCCCAAATCAGCCATCGAAGCCTGAGTTATACAGCCCTACGCGTGCGTGTCCAGCTGTTTTACAGCTGGTCGGGCGCGGCGGCAGGAAGCACCAAGCTTCCCGGTTGTTGACTAAGCAACCGGGACGAGGAAGGCGGAAGTGACGTCCCAGTTGTCATGGTGACGGCCGAGACGCCCGCAGCAAAGAGAGGCCAGTAGTGGAGCCGCAGCTTGTGGCAGGGGGTGGAGAGAACCGGGAAAAGTTAGTAGGGGGAGAAAGAAGTAGGGAAAGGCAGAGGGGATGAGAGGGGGGAATATTTGAAAAAATGTGTAGAACTCTCATCTCCTTTGTGGAAAAAACCCCCCCAAAGAAACAGAGAGGACCTTAGGTATCAAAGTACTCTGTTTCCAAATATTTGCACGGAAGGATATTTTATCTAGTGGGGTAGGAGTATAACTAAAACTCTAATATAATAAAGGAAAACCGATGACGATAAATCACTTTATATGATGCAATTCACTAATATTAAATTAATTCTTATACCAATATTCCTGTAGTATTATTCACACTGTGATGAAGTTTTTCTATTACTAGTATAATAAATTCTAATAGTGTCATATGGTGATAACATTAATAATATCCTATGACTTTTTATGGTGAGTGTGATCATCATTAAAAATTGAAAATTAGGTATTGAAAATTTTGTTCTGTTATATATTTTTGTAATATATTTTTAATTAGTACCCCCATGGGTATGATATAATGAATTCCAAATTGTGGAATGTAACATGACCAAAAAAACAATAAGACATATTTATTCATTTTCATTTTGAAGTGCCATAACTGAACGGTGGTAGTGAATGTGTAGGTAGAAAGTGAGAGATATGTGAATGTGAAATGAATAAGTGAAATAAATATGGCCAATTAAGATGCGACATGATTATGCAACAGGAAGAAGATTGTTAATCTCCATAGGTTATTCTATCTCTATAGATTGATTTCATATCCCAATATCACTTATCTACTGAGGTAATGGATATTATTGGTTGAATAATCCACCATAGTATCCCATGACATTACTATTATTCATGTTGTTCTCCTCTCTTTCCAACAATATCATGCCAGATAAGAAATAAGAGAACACCTCCAAGGATTACTGGAAATCTCCAAATCATTCCAAGTAAGTCATTTTCCAATTCTCTCAAGTTTTCTCACATTCTCCTATTTGTTAAAAATTTAACCTAATTGCGTCTTGATTTAGTAAATGATTAATTAAATGATGTCACAGTATAAAGGAAAATTGTTATAGGAAATCTGCATAACTAGTATTCACATTCAAACCATGTGGTATCCGAAAATATAAAAGAAATATCCATTTACTCTCCTTTTGTAGGAGTTCTCTGGTGATGTCTCCTCCTCTTACACTCATCTTCACCTTCTCTATTCCAAAGCCCCTCAAAACTCTTGGGTTGTCTCCATGTTCCTGAGGGAAGTGCAGTGCCACTGAGGTAAATTGCTTGAATTCCTTTTTGTCTGACTCAGCATTTCCTTTTGTTCCAGCATGTTCTAATATTCGCTGTTTTAAATTTTTGCTGGTCATCCCTACATACATTTTATTGCATGGACATTTCAATGCATATACCACTCCTTTAGTATTGCAATTAATGAATTGATTAATTTTGTGTTTATGTCCATAATTATCTTCATAATTATCTTCAAAATCTACAACTTTTATCATGTATTGACATGCATTGCAAGTCCCACTTTTGTATGATCCTTTTATAGTTTCTGTTGTTTTTTTAAGGGTAAAGTGGCTTTTATCAAGTCTATCCCCTAGGTTTGGTGATCATCTTCAGTTGAGGTTTACCTTACCACACAAACTTTTGGCTAGTCCCTCATCATAGTATTGGCCAATGATGTTGTACAATGAATTGAATATCTCTCCATTATTGGCAAAAGTTGACTACAAACCTGATCTTATTCTCATTCATAGACTTCTTTTTAGGATATATCAGTTTGTCTCGATTTTTTAATTTGACCAACTTTGAGGCCTTTTGTATTGATTTTTTGCTATATCCTTGTTGTAGCAGCCTTATACTTAATTTCTCTGCTCTTATATGATAGATAGATCCGAAGAATTCTGTTTTAGTCTCAGAAATTCTCCTTTGGGGAAATTTTTGATAACAGGTGGGAAATGGGATCTGTTATTATGCAATATGCTGTTGGTAGCTGTTCTCTTCCTACACAGATCCGTTTCCACTTTACCCTCTGGTATTTTCCTTATAGTGATGTCCAAAAAACTCATACTTTCCTTGTCTATCTCATAAGTTAATCTGAAGTTGTTGCCATTGACATTCAAAATGGCGATAAAGTTCCTAAATGATTCCTGAACTCCTTTCCAGAAGATATCATCAGGATATCATCTATGTATTGCTTCCAGATGAGCAGCTCATCCGTGTAATTGGAAAAATTCTCACTGAAGAGTCGGGACACAAGCTGCTAACATTGCTGTGCCCTGCACCTGCAAATAGAACTTAACTTCAAAGACAAAGAAGTTCTTTTTCAATATGTAGTTCAGAAGTTCAAATAAAAAAGCTCCAAAAGCTTGATTCTTATCAGTTTGTAGTAAAAATTCCACAGCTTGTATCCGAACCGATGCCTTATGCTAGTATATAGCGATTCAACATTGCAAGTTATTAACCATGTATCGGGATCAAGTGTGATGCCATCCAAAAGTAATAATTTCAAAATGTCAGTTGTGTCTTTGTCATATGACGGTAGTGATATCACGTAGTACCTTCAGGTGTGTATCAACAAATATACTAGCTTGTTCTATCAAGCTTTGTTTCCTTGATAGGATTGGTCTCCCAGGTGGTATATGGTCATATTTGTTTATCTTAAACAACAGGTACATAGTAGGTACTTTTGGATGATCTACTTGCAAAAAATGAAATTCCGATTTAGTAATTACCCCACTATCAAAAGCATTGGAAATAAGTTTGTCATATAGAGAATTGAAATCAATCATAGGATTAGAGAAAAGCAATTGATAACAACTATTGTTATTTAGTTGTTTATACATTTCCCGTCTATAAATTGTTATTGTCTAGATGACAATGTTCCCCGCTTTGTCCGAAGGTTTAATAATTATGTCTTCCAAGTTCCTATTTCTCTCAAACCCAATCTTTTATCCTCTTGTTTGTTATATCTTCTCTTTATTGCTCTAAATTTCAATTTGCCCAAATCCTTTGATATCATGTCCTCAAATACTTTAATTTGAGGGCATGTCATCTCCTGGGAAAAAGAAGTATTTCTTTCTACAAATTGGTCTTGCTGTTCGAAAATCCTCAGTGTTTATGGTCAATTGTTTCTTTATAGTTGTTCCAAAATTTCTACAGATTGTGCATACTTGGTAACATTCTGCATTAGTATTTTGTGACGGAGATGATAGACTATCTTTTTCAAACAATTTCGACTTCCTCGTAAATAGATGCAAATATTCTTCCCAGATGAAGGAAAACTCGTATATCCATATATCAATCATAAGAAATTGAGATAATACATCACTCACACACATCCTAGACCGGCCCCACGGAAGGATCTGACAATAAGTTATATTTCACAATTTTCTTTATTTATAAATTAGTTTAATTTGGATGATGTTTTATTAATTATTTGAAGTTTAAGTGATATGGGCAGCCTTTGGGCCCTATAGGTCTGGCTTTAATGGCAATTGTAATTAAATGGTCTAAATTAAAGCTCTATTTATTAAACATCAAAAACATTATGCAATAAACTTATTAATTAACCTAATTTTCTATGGAGAAAAATTGTATTATTTAAGGATGGAGGAAAAATGTAATTAAAGTAAGTGGATGTAATTTTAAAGTAGCATGGACAAAAATATTCCAATAGGATTGTTTATGGTTTATATTGTTTGCTTTTCTTCTTTTTTTAAATACTGTTATTTGTATCTAGTTCTTTTTGTAAATGTAAAACAGGTTTTTTTAAAAGTCTTTTCATACCGGATTCTGCTGAAGACCCATTCAATGGTTCATACATAAGTAAAATGAGATAGGTAGTATTCGGTGTTTAAAAACCATGAATAGAATCAAAGTGGAAAATTAACTTCAACTTTCATAAATGGGTCACTTACCTCTCACATTCAGTGGCAATGCAACAAATTAAAAACTGATGCACAATTCACTACAAATGTGCTGGCCACTAATATGTGATAGTTTAGCTAAATATCTTATAAGACTAATGTATTTTTATGGAGTCATTTCTTCCTCATTTCTACAGTCTAATTGGTGGCTGCTTGAGCTCATATAGTCTGTTCTTTTTTGCTCTTTCACTTTTGACCCATTCTTCATCATTCATAATGAATTACTGCCTTTTGTAGCATGCACAGCATGGTGTACAAGTGATTAATTAAATATAAACTGTTTTAACTTTACACATTTTTCAGCTCTTTTTCTATCTAGTCTTTCATTGTAAAGCTGGGAACACTGTGCAGATTGAAACAATGAGCGGATTAAAAAACGGCACAGCCATTACTATAGAAATTGCAGAAAGCAATCCTCTGCACCCCACGTGAATGCATTAAGCTTTGGCTAATTTAACTCAAAATGCTTTGTTGTTTGTTACCCTCTGCTCTTTGTTGTCTTACACCAAGGGATTGCTTAGGTTAGCTATGAGTATAGAGCAAGATACACTTGTTTCCTAGTCAAAATAAATTAATTACAATGTTTACAGAGTATTTGCTTATTTTTTTGTAAGTATTTTTATTTATTATTTTAGTATTTATTATTTTGTAAGTATTTTTATAATATATAATAAAATACCACAATATTGTGCGATAGTATAGGATGAAAACACATCAAGAAATGTCAACAGCCAAACAATGATAGTTCACATACTATCTCACACTGAGGTTTTTTTTACTATTATTGCTTAAAGGTGCAAATGTTCACTAAATGATAGAAACCCATCAGTTACTAGCCTTTATGTGTTTAGTATAAGTTACTCAATGAAAGCAAATATCTGATTGGTTGTGCTGTAATTTAGATATTTGCCCTTTTGAGTAAAAAAATAAACTGTATCAGCCTTGACTTGTAATATTGTAATTGTACTATAGCAAAATACAGTAGAATGCCGCATGAGACAATTATGTCCTCAACAATAGAAAGTTTTATGGTCATCTCTGTTTAACGATCCTAAACAATACACACACAGATGTATGTATGTATGCATGTAAGTACGTACGTATGTATGTATGTATGTATGTATGTGTATCTATATACATATATATATATATATATATATATATATATATATATGAGAGAGATAGACTGTCCTTACATCCTAACATCAGTTTTGCTCTTCTTTAATGTTCCCTATATAGGTTTCAATTGACCACATTACTCTCGAGAGTAACGTGGTCTGCGCTCTATTACCATCAATACAGTAATTTTATCTCGGATTTCTGCTATTAGCCCCATGAGCAAAAATCAGCGTTGCACTATTACTATTACATAGTAATATTGCACATTACTATTAAGTCTACTGTGGCTTTCCTGAGCAGGGTGCCTGGTGCTCCCGTCCGCATGACCTGACTAATCAGTCAGCATTCACATCCACAATTAGGAAGCAACAACGTGTCTGTATACTTGGTAGCTGTAGAATCTGCAGTTTGAACAAACAGTAATTAGTCCAAAAACACCTGCGTCTTCCACAGAGGAAAGAACCTTAACTGAAGTTGTACTGCGGATGTACTTGAAGCCAACAGGCCTGTCTCCACTACTTGGGTTACTGTGGTATACAGGAGTCCTCCAATTTAGAAAATCTTTGATAGACTTGTGGTTTATGTAAGTAACCAGGCCCGGCACTCCCATTAGGCAAGGTTAGGCACTTGCCTAGAGCGCCGGGCTCTGGAGGGCGCCTGGAGGGCGCCACAGCACTGGAAATAATGTTAAAACTGTGCGGCGACCGCTGACCATACCTGTCACGGCCGCCGCACAGCATTCAGATGCATGGGGAGGGGGGGAAGAGGCTATTGCTCACCACCGCCGCCTCTCTGCTCCGTCTCCTCCCCTCCACTCACTAGTGTCAGTGAGTGGAGGGGAGGAGATGGAGCAGAGAGGCGGCGGTGGTGAGACAAGGTAAGGAGAGGAGGGAGGAGGGGGAGGAGGGAGGAGGGAGGAGGGCGCCGATTTTTGCAGGGGGGGGAGAGGGCGCCTATTTTGCCTAGGGCGCCATGGACCCTAGCACCGGCCCTGTAAGTAACGGTAGTAACGGTAATAGTAACGGTAATAGTGTGCAGGCCGCGTTACTCTGAAGAGTAACGTAGCCAATTAAATTTGCCCTATAGAGTAAACATACCATACAATACATATTCACATACCACTTGTAATATTATGCCACCACTCATAATACTACCACTATTATTATAATTATTACTATTATTATTATTACTACTAATAATAATTATTATTATTATTATATTGTTTACTTTTTATACCTTATTATATAAAAACAACTTTATCTAAAAGTTAAACATTAAAAACTGTGCAAGTTAATTTAGCTCAGGGTACAGAATTTATTTGGTGCAGAGAATTTGTGAGCATGGTAATTTGCTGTAAATTAAGGGGAATTACATAGGTACAATTGTAGCATAAATAATTGATCTAAACTGAATTTGCAGATATTACAGACTTTGATGCAATGCATACAAATCTATGTCCTTCTTATACAAATATTAAGTGGAAAACAGTTTTATGTGATTACTGTGAATAGTGATATCAAGGATAAGGACACCTCTAAAAAAGAGATTGGTTTTCAAAGAGCATCTAAGGATTTGAAGGCTGTGGGAAAGTCTGATTGAGCGTGGTAGGGAATTCCATAAGTGGGGAGCAGCACGGAAGAAGTTTTGAAGGCGGGAGTGAGAGGTGGTTATCAGAGACGGGACAAGGTGCAGGTTAGAGGTAATACTGCTGATAACCTGTTTGAAAACCTAAAGGGATGTCATTGCAACATGGCTTATCCTGCTTGGACTCTCCTGAGGATATGTGATTTCTGATAACGCCACCAATATTGTTAGAGCGTTACAGCGGGGGGAATTCCATCACATTCCGTTTTGCTCACACAATCAACCTGGTGGTACAGAATTTTTAAAAAATGACAATGACATGCAGGAGATGCTGTCTGTGTCCCAAAATATTTAGGGTCATTTTCAGAATTCTGCAACAGCATGTAGAAGAATGCAGCAGCTGCAAGAAGAATAGAATTTAGGTGGAATGTACTTTAGTCCAGCGCAGTGAAGAATACTTCCCGTGTTGTGAAAGGTGCTGAAACCACTCAAAGAAGTCACCTGTGAAGAGAGTGCAGACACTGTTAGCTTGAGTCAAATGATTCCCCTAATTAGAATTTTTTAAAACCAGCTAGAGAAGTTGAAGGAGGAAATGAAACAAAGCAATTCCGCTAATTATGTTGGAATTGTAGATTAAATACTTTATTCGCTTCACCAGGATCCAAGAGTTATAAACATCTTGAAATTGGATAATTACATTTTGGCAACTGTGCTTGATCCTAGGTTTAAGAGCTATGTCTTCTCTTTCTTTCTAACTGTCCTGATTTCAAGAGATACAATGAGCTCCTGATCAGCAAGCTCAAGCTCAAGTGGTACATGACACAATGTCGTCTCCTCCTTCAGTTTCTCTGAAAATTGTTGGTAGGAAAAAACTTAGCTTTCCCAAAACACCCAGTGGTGATGCAGATGAGTCTACACAACATTTTGACATTTGGTCTGGTCTAAAAGAATAGCCCAAAAATCGTAACAGCTCTTCCGTAAAATGAACTACAAATTCCATGAGAAAGGCCATTATCGGCAATTACATCAAAGTACACAGACTTCTGTGATGGTGGATTCCAGCAGAGATGAATTAGTATTGTTTGAGGATGATGTATACACTGATGAGGGTGAATTCTACACTGCAATCTGCAACCTACACTGAACAGTGTAGATTGCAGGTGCTCAGATCTAGTTGAGACAAAGGAGCTAGCTAATGCTGGTATGTTTGGTAATATATTGGGTAGAATGGCATGTTGCCAATTTTATGCTCTTCTATAATAAACTTTCACCTTTATTAGAGAGGTGTTTTTTTCTTTAAAAAGGTACTAGCTTTTTATTTACATTTTTGTTTCCCTGACTTAAAACCTCTATGCACTTAAAGGCTTTAGCACATGAGGTAGAGGGATTAGTATCATCATGACTGAGACTGGAGAGTGACAAGAACAATGTGACTGAAGACTGGAGAGTGACAAGGACACTGCCACCCCTCCTGTTTCTGTATGAGCTATGACACATTACAATGTAACTGCAGATTTTGAAGAACACTGCCAACCCTATTATTTATATTTCAGTAATGACAATTAGCAATGGAGCAATGGAGCTGTTCTGTTACTGTGTTAGCTAGATAACACAGTACAATGTGACTGCAGATTTAGACCAAGACTGCCAACCCTATTATTTCTATTTCAGCAATGACAATTAGCAATGGAGCAATGGAGCTGTTCTGTTACTGTGTTAGCTAGATAACACAGTACAATGTGACTGCAGATTTAGACCAAGACTGCCAACAGTATTATTTCTATTTCAGCAATGACAATTAGTAACGGAGCAATGGAGCTCTCCTGAATGTCACTGGAGACTTTGAAGAACACTGTTACCCCTCCTCTTTCTTTTCTAGCTATGACGCTGCCCAACAGTACTAGAGAATGCCAAGAACCGTGCTACCCCTTCTGTGTCCCTCTGTGAAATGGCGCTGGATCGCCATGGAGGGCGGTACTTACAGAATCCAAAACTCGTGAGATCTGATGATGTAACAATGACGTTTTGCCTCGTTTTCAACTCTGAGGGTGCGCGAAGGTACTCGGATCTGCTAAGTTCAGGTGTGTTCGGTTCTCGGGAAACCGAGCCTGAGTATCTCTAACTATAACCAGACGTACGTCCAATTCTGCATGAGCCCCATGAACAGCATAACTAAACAGAAACTGTTTTCTGAGTCTGCAGGGCTTTGTTTATGCTCAGACTACCTGCCAAATTAAACAAGTAGAGTTGCATCCAAGATGGCCATCCATACCGGCCAGATACCCTAAAAATATTCCCACCACACCCAGATCACATGTGTAGACACTGGATTAATATTTCCTAACTCATTTCCGCTTTAAAAGGGTAAGGGTGTCTCCACACTTAAACACTTATGGACCACAATGTATATATGTATATATATATATATATATATATATATATATATATATATATATATATATACACACACTACAATAGGGAACTAGTTCTTTACTGATAGTAATACCTGGTGGTTCATCGTGCCGTTGCCATTGTATTTTGATATTGTTTTCAAAACATGATTGATGGATCTCTTATCTCTCCTTATTGATTGCTTATAGTCCTGTTTTTACTGCTGAGATCCTCAATGTGTAGTGTATATTTTTGCCAGAACCTGGACTGTAGATAGATAAAATACTATCACTGTTTGTTACATTTGTGATAAAAAAAAATAATCATAGGTTCATTTGATAAACAAAATGGATCATGGGTTTTAAAGACACAGTTGATATCAAAGAGTCATTCTTACTTTCTATTTTTTTTTAAAAAAAAAGTGTCAGCTTCACTGTACCCTATATTAAGGGCAGTATCATTTAGCACATTGTTTAGCAGATCACTATAATATGTTTATGGAGCTGTGTCTGTGTGATTGATGCCTTTACAAAATCAATTATTTTTAAGCTATTTTAAATTGCTTTTCCAAAGATGTATTGATTTAAATACCAACTTACTGAAAATTGTAACAACCATTTCATTTATTTCTGCTTTCTTTCTATAATGTTCAATTATAAACATGACACTAATACTCTGTTAGAAGTATAGATCCTTTCCTGCTTGCTTCTCTTTGGGAAACTATAATAGTGTTACCTCTCTAGTTTATGATAGAGCACTGATCTGTAAATGTAGTTGATTTGATGATGGGAGACAATGTGACACACTTACAGTGAACAATAACATAATTTGTTTATAACATATCTAATTAGTCAATGTAGTATAGAACATATCACAGGGGTAACCTGGGTAAAAATGTAATTAAAAAAAAATGTATGCCAGGCACATCTACCTACTATGAATTTAGCAATGACCCAGCAAGTTCATTGGTCAGAGCTCTATGGCATTGTTTGAAAAGTGGCTGCCAAATATGGAGTAATGTTACAAATAAGACCAAGCAATCTCAAATAGCGACATTCTCGGGTGTGATTTCGACAGTTATATGATCGACATTTATATGGTCAACGCCATAATACAGACAGTTTTGGGAAAGTTGACAATAATGCATCACCAGTATTATTAGGTTGACAATTGAAATGTAGACTGTATTATGAGGTCGACAATTGACATAGAACAGTATTAGTTTGACAATAACATCCCTAACCCTAACACTATATTTAACCCTAAGCCTAACCCTAACCCTATAATATTGTCTACATTTGAATTGTTGAACTAATAATATTCTCTACATTTAAATTGTCTACCTAATAATACTGTCTACATTTCAATTGCTGACCCAATAATACTGTCAACATTTAAATTGCCGACCTAATGTTGTTGAGTTTCTGAATGTTGACCAATGAATGTCTAGCCGTCGACCGCATACCACATTCTCCCTCAGCAAAATACTAAGAATATTTAAGGTATTAGCTACACTTCCATTTAGTTCAGTTTAGTTCAACAGTACTCACAGTGTGTGTGAAATAAATACAAACATGTTCAAGGACCAGTCCCTCATGGGGTGCTCAAACTCAGGCGCGGCACTGTCCCCTTCTCCACTTCTTACTTTTTGAGGACAGGGGAGCTGTATAATCTGATCCTCTGTCAGCCTGGAAGTTTGACACAGTGCCACATTCAAAGTCCATCTCTGACATGGAAGTGGATTAGCCAAAGCTTCACAGGTAAAAAGCTGCCACCATTAAATGATTATTTAATTTACAAGGCGCCATCTTTAATATTGTTATTATTGTGCAATTGTATCACGGACACGTGCAGTGGACAACAGTACTTAATTAGTTATGGCATATATTGTGATGAAACAAGTTTGATACCACCTTAACCAGTCTGTCCCTAGTTTCTCACAAAATGTGGAGCATAACAACGTGTACTTTTTATAGCCCTGTTAATGTTCCCCAGCTCACCACAATGCAAATGCAGTATCTAATTACATATGGATAAGGGGACATTGCAGCCATGCCTATAGAGGAGACTTTTTCACTAATGCTATATTCATTGTAAAACTATATATTGTTTATTGTATAATGTTGATATTGCAGTCATGATTGTTCTTAAACTGAAGCCAGGTGGGTTATGGATAAGGATTGGAGTGGGGTTAAGTTCCAGGATACAGGTGAGGGGGTGGTAGCTGCATTCATTTTCCCTCTCCTTTTTCTACAAGAAGTCCTGATCAGCTGGAAGCTAGTTCTGGCTGAAAAAAACTTATAAGGGGTTAATACTGTGAGTGCCATTTAATCATCTTGCCCTTGTCCCTTAATTAACCTGAGTGTGTCCCCACTGTCTCAGGTTGTATTTCACCAGACTCCTTGGAGTCATCCCAGCAGGGGACCAAAGGAGGTACTGGTCTGAGAAGGGACAACCCTGTAAAGGTCCCTTTTAACAGACAGCCATTCTCAGAGTATCCCATTATCTAACTACATCCCTGACCCAACCCCTGGAAAGTGGGAAATCTTCAGGGTTCAGAGTATGGGCCATCGATGGGTGTAGTTTTCTTTTTTTATTTGATTCTGGGAAGTCTTTTGGACTAAAGAACATTATATGCTACCAACTATATAAAGATTGCAGAACAGCTTCATGATTTTTGGTTTAATATATGTTCAATTTTAATAATTCCATTAAAAGGTTTGATTTTACTACATTATATGGCAATTTTTATCCTTTTCTATTTGTTTGTATTGTTAGAACCTCCACAAGGAAAATAGATCTAATCTGGATGGACCAAAGGGATGATGAGATAACCTTTAACATTTCTAATGATATTCTAGTATACTGTTCAATCATTCAATCATTTTCTAGAAACTCTCTACTCTATCTCTCTGTTCTCTCTCCCCTACTTGTCTTTTATCTTAAAATAGGAGTTATGTACATGCAAACAGAATGTGCATTCTTTGGTAAAGGATCAAAGACTCTCAAAGAGTCAAAGAGTAGAAACAGTGGATAGAGTTTGAGTAATCTCCTAATATTATAGTTTCACCTTTTCTGACCTGTGTAAACTTATCTTCGAAGGTCTGCTAGTTTTGATTTAGACTATATACATTAACCAATGCACAAAAAAGACTATGCCACATACTCACCAACATCAAATACCTGCCCTTTAAATCCCTGTAGACTAGGATTCAATTGCGCATTGGGGGGGAGGGGGGCAAGAAACACATAGACAAATTGGTATCTGTCTTCCATATGGGATTTTGTTCATCCCATATCCGGGCTTGGACAAAATAATTTGGAAGATTAGTACTGGTGGGCTTCTATTCGATCTAGGAAAAGAGTGGTGGGAAGCATGGTGAAGGAAAGATAAGGGGTAAAATGGGATATATCGGGTTTAACGTACAAGAGGAGTACTGTCTTAATATGGCAGAGGGGAGAAGAAGATGGAATCGGGTTTTGTATAAGAAGCTGAGAGATGAGGGAGAGTTGTGGCATGAACATTGGGAATAAACAGATATCATTAACTGAACAGCTTTGAGGGGAAAAAAAGTCACCCTAAATTTAGACACTGTATATAACAGCCCATTTGAAGTAATATAAATAGCAGTAAACTATAATTAAGACATTCAATCCACTCTATGAGGTACAATTTTCAATAGAGGCTATGTAATACCCTGTAAATTACAGGTATATTACTACATGCATTCATTCATAAAACTACACCTCACAGAGTGCCTCTGGGAAGTTCATTGCAAATTGCATAAGTCATTTTGAGGTGGACAACCTGTAAACTACAGCTCCAGGCTGCTAACAAAAGCCCCAGACTGCACCAGAAGCATGCAGTTACAGTTAGACACTGCAACAAGTTGCAAAAGCCCGCACAAAAATGTAATTTTGGTGCCAGAATGCACTGGAAGGCTCCATTAGATTCTTGGTGGATAGGGGAGGAGCCAATAACAAACTGGTTGACAATGGAGGATATTCCCACAAAGAGTCACTGAGTGCTGTTGCTGAACTGTTTAAACCCGCCGGAAACTCGCAGCTTGACACATTTAACCCCGGGACTCTAATATTGATATTGAGAGTTTATTTTGCTGTTTGAAGGAAGAGTATATTCCAGCCAAATCTGTTGTATTTAAAATTATCTGCAAGCTGATATAGTGTGTAAGGGACATACAGAGAAAACATTTGTCACAAAAATTTGTCTATATTGCTCCCGGTCTTCACCAACAACCGCCACAGGGCAGAATGGACATTTGTAGCTGGGAACACGCAGCCTCTAGGCCAGTGATGGGCAAACTTTTTCAGGAGCGGGCCAAATAAAAAAGAAAATTTTTAGGCGGGCCAATATAATTTTTTAAAAAACTCAAATATCGAAATATATAATACAAATTTTTTGAATGAGACGGGAGGGTGTTATATAGCAGTGTTACCTCTATAAGTGCAGCGATCGTACAGACGCAGCACTTATTTCAGCAGGTTGTTGCAAATCCGTCTTTCTGGTGAGCCACTAACTGACAAAACAGCAGCCAATCGAAATCCGCATTAGTATATGGCCCAGCCCATCTCTTCTCACATGACTTTTAGCCATTAGGGGGCGGGCAGGTGTTTGTGTGATTGACATACGAAGTGTCATTTTAGGAAGGAGGATAAAGTGTAATGGAAGAAATAGCTGGGAAGGCATAAAAATGAAGGTTCTAACACACAGGGTCGGCCCTAATAATTTTATGCATATTTTAATAAAAAAATAAAATATTGGCGGGCCGGATAGAACCTCTAAGTGGGCCGGATCTGGCCCGCGGGCCATAGTTTGCCCATCACTGCTCTAGGCATAACCCAGCTGAGAGGAAGGGAAATCCGAAAGCAGGTCAGCTAGCTGAGGACTGGTACACTGGCAGTAACAAGGTACTAAATCAATATGCATAAGTGAAGTCCAAAAACAAGCCGGAATCTGATACACAGGCAATAGGGCAGCACAAAATCAGGATCTGAGAGACAGTCGTCAAAACAATCAAAGACTGATAGACGAGAGGTTATCAGGCAGAAATACCATCCAAGAAGGAATCACAAGGGAAGCCAAGGTCAACAGCAGTACAGCATAACAAGGAGTCAGTCTGAATATGAATATCTTATGCTCTGACACAGGTGCAGTGTCAAAGTGAGCTTTATATACTCTGCAGTTTTGAATATGTGGTCTCCCAGCCACAATCATCTGAACGCCCGAACTAGGAAGTGCAGGCCTCTACACAGACAGCGGAAATCAGCAGTACAGGAGTGTGGAGCGGGTAAGTTTTGTGACAATTGTGTTCTTTAAACTGGAAAATTGTGCAGAATTACTGTTGCTTACACTGAGCTCAGGAGTCACACATGCGTCAAGTCTATTAATGATTTCATCTTGTACAGGTAAATAAGCTTCAAATGTCCAGCTTAAACTTTTCTTTAATCTGTAGAATACAATTTACCCCTGTGGGTTCTGTCTATTATGAAGTGACCCTACTCTACAGTCATTTCTTCTAAAGTCTCTAACCTGAAGAAGCTGGATAAGTGTTGTATAATTGCACTAAAAGTCTATCGTGATTGATTTGTCTAGATAATGTGCTGCAGAAGCATTTAGTGTAATTGTCTAATTAATCTATTAGCAACAAGTTGTATCTCAAAAGTATTTATCCAGTGAAACCTATTTCACTAAAGCACAGTGCCTAAAAATATATTTATTCAATGATCTATGTGTTGTAGTAATTTAAATTTGCATAGTGCTGACATTATTGAAAGAAGATTCCTAAATTGTTATTTATTTTGTGACATGTTAAATAACCTTGCATATTGAAGGTCTAGTGG
The DNA here is from genome assembly GCF_038048845.1 of Mixophyes fleayi. Lineage (NCBI taxonomy): Eukaryota > Metazoa > Chordata > Amphibia > Anura > Limnodynastidae > Mixophyes > Mixophyes fleayi. The sequence continues at coordinate 133,901,764 of NC_134403.1, forward strand.
TATTACTTTTCTACATTACAGCTACTTATCTGTCGTGATGATAATACCTTATGCCACAAGTAAAGAGAATAAACCCAAGAGTTTATGCACTTTTAGCCCTGTGATACTTGTTTTATTCCAACACTACTGGGGGGACCTTTGCCTCTCTACCATACCACAGGGTTTGCGGAATCCTATCTTACTCTATTTCTGGGGTGCCAACCATCCGTCCCGTTAAAAGTAGATTGACCTATCAATCCAAATGTATGAACTATGTGCATTATACTAGTTCAGGGCATTAGTTATAATCAGGTAAGCAGGTACAAAAATAAACTAATAATTCAGGGGATTTCATCCATTTAGGACATATGATCACTGACGCCAAAAGGGGGGAAATAAGGTACAATGGCCTTGGGACCCTGGCCTGCCAATGTAATGGGATGAGTCACCAACCTTGTGTAGCACCACATCTTTTGGTAGTTATGGAAGGGGCCCCAAGAATTTTCTGTACCAAGGCCCAAAATTTCTCTTGGCAGCCCTTCATATGAAGCGGTTAAGAAACCAGGTTTTCTGGCCCAGTTTTACTGACTTCACGCTGGCTGGTCACCCAGGGGTGCCTTACTATGCCAGGGAAGTCTACCCAGTAAGGTTCTTATTAGTCACTCAGGAAAATCTCCATTCTCCATCAAAGTCATGATAACCAGGTGGTAAAGGGAAGAGAGGTCTTGGTATAATCAGCTAGTGGCCCTTTTAATATCAGGTATAGAGTCTTGTATGCAGCTTGGACCACAAATTATTTTGTTTTAAAATAATGTAATAGCAATAACACATCTCTGAGTGCTGCTACATTTTGGGCTTCTGGTTTTAATGCCCCATGTGCCTGCTCTATGATTAGGTGATCAGGTGGTGCTACCAGGTCTATGTGTATAAAGAGTTTTGTGGTTGGTCTGTATCTTTGGGTATGCCCCGAAGCCTTAGATTGTTGTACTTTGTGTTGGTATCACTGTCTTCTTATCTCTCCTGAGCAGAAACCAGATCATGTTATATTTGCTGCATGTCAGCATCAGTTTTATGCTGGTAAATTATTGCTTTTTCCAATTGAGCCTTGATATGATCATTCCGTTTACCAATGCCTGCAATATCTGCACTCAAGCTGCTCCTCGATATTTGGATTTCAGTCTGCACCATTTGTCATTTCTTTTAGCAAGATTAAAGAGTATTTTCTGGTTATTGGGGTCAGATCTTCTTATTTTAAATAGGACCCGATATGGCTATTAGGAGATTCTGGCCATGTCTGGGGGAGTTTTCTTTTTAAATTATCTAGAAAGCACTGCAGAGCTGGTTATTTTAACCTTAGGCGTGCTGGTAGATGGTTTGTCCACCCTTTAAACACTAGTATAGTAGTCAAAAGCCAAGACTCTGATATGTTTGTGGCTCTGACCAGGTGCAGGGAAGAGTTCAACTTAAGAGGTTTCCTACATGGATCTTGCACATGCCCCCCCCCCCCTTCCTCCTGGCATAGTGTTTTTTACCATAAATATGTTTAGTTAATGGCAACATTTTACACATGCTTTGCAACCAAATAATTCCTAGTCATTTACATCAGGGGGTAAATGTATGATCCTCCGATTTTTTCAACTCGCCGGAAATTGGCGATTTTGTAGGTAAAATTTAAAGGGGCGATGGCTTGTAAAGGCAAGTTTGCCTTTACTAGCCATCGCCGCTTTAAATTTTCACTGCAAAGTCACCGATTTCCGGAGAGTTGAAAAAATCGGAGGATCATACATTTACCCCCTGATGTTGTCCAAGTGGAGCATACCATCTAATTTCCTACCATATCCATACACACAAACATCAATAAACATATCAGGACCAATTTATTTAGTTGCTAATTAACCTACTAGTGTATTTCTGACTGTGGGTGGAAATCCACATGCACATGCGGAGAATATTTAAACTTCAGCAAATAGCACCCTCATCGGCATCAAACCCAGTGCTGTGAGGTAACAATATTAACTGCCATGCCTTCATTATTCATTCTTTTTTTTTTAAGGTGCACTTGACTAGGGTCAAATCACATTTTGGTATTATTTATCTCCTGCTCACATGTCTCTAGTTTTGAAGTAGGCAAGGATAGAACATATCTTTAGTAAGATTCATCAGTATGTCCACAGCAACAGAGAGGATTTCAGGAGATAAGTGTGCAGACCTTTTTGGAGGCACGGACCTATCCACTTATGTCCTTGTGTAAGTGAAGACATGTGACAAGGACAGTGTCTTGATGTGGAGAGGTATATGAGAAAAGCAGGAAATCACAGTGAAAATTAAAAAATGGAAGAAGCAAAGTCCCCCAGCAGTACAGTGTAGTTATGTGAAGCCTCCAGTCATACCGAGACAGAAATATAATGGGTTCCTTTCTTCTTTTGTCATGTGAATGATTGCAAAGATAAAATGCTCTTATAAAAACAAAACTGGTATGGGAAGATTGTGGCATTATAAAAACACCTCAGTATAAAAAATGTTTATACAATCTATTTTTCATTAAGGCAAATAGTACTCTTACATTTGCCAAACAGACAGATTCTAGTTGCCTACAGGTTGACTGTGTGTTCTGCTCTGACATCACAGCGCATGTCCAATCATCTTCCTGCATTTAGCAATTCCTCTATGTTACCACACAAACAAATAAGCCAAGAAGAACTATTAGTGGAATAATGAACATAAGTCACTTAGAAGGACATTTCTTGAGCAAAACCCTATTTAACAAATGGTTTCATGAGTACATTCAGAGAAATTAATTGAAATAGTTTTTCACTGGACCTACAGGTAAAGTCTGAGGCCTGGTGAAAAAGCCGAAAAGATTGTATTTCCCACTGGACCGTGATGGTTCATGAATGAGAATATAAGAAAAGAAGATTTTATTTCAAACTGGACTATGACGAATGAAGAACAACTTTTTTATGTCATATTTAATGAAAGTTGTAAACAAGTGTTTGGGAACTATTTTATTCATTAAAAGTCATTTTAAAATTGTGTGTTTATTTTCACTATTTTAGTATATTAAACAAGGATCTGGTCCATTATACTTTGCAAACTGGACAAAGCTGACAATCTAGGGTGCCATTCTTGCTTGGTTCCATTATAGTGCAACTAGCACTGGAGTTGGTTGATTATTTGGAGAGGAGGGGGACAAGCTGCCCAATTTTTTTATTTTATTATAGTGGATTACAGAGGGATTCATTATTAGATTACACTTAAGTGCAGACAACACTTTTCACTTTTTAATGGGCATAAGCTTTGTACACAGAGTGGTCTATTAATTAATAAAATAGTGGCAATATGAAAGATTATCTCAGCATTAGAAAATCTTTCTTGATTATGTTTATCAATAAATTTGTGATGCTCTGCACCCTGTCGATTCTGGCTGGCATCAGTAAGGCTGAACTTACCGCTTTGCCAGGTCAGTTGGGGAGTCTATGCACACATGTAAAAAAAAAGCTTTTAAAAAATAGAAACAAAAATGTTTCATAAATTTCTTTTTTATAAAAAAATGCTTTAAATAATAAAGCAATAAAGCAAAAATTCAATTTTCCCTGGTGCAATGATATGTGTTATGGATACTCAGTGTAATAGAGTAAGTGAAGTAAAAAAACCAATATCTATTAGAGCAATAGATTAGCCGTTAAAACATACAAAGATTAAGGTCTGGACCAGTATAGTAGATGCTGACTTCCAATAATACATAAGAAAACAATATCAAAATCATCAATGCAATGAAGTGCAGTGGGAACATAAGAACTAAGTTTGAAAAACACAGTGTCCCGGAACATTTCTTGCTATTCCATAACCATAATCCCTCCAAATTAAAATTTATCGGAATATGTAAGGTTAATAAACCATGGCTGGAATGGGACTTAATTAATTTAATATCCCAAGAAGAAACAAAATGGATCTATATTCTCAAAACCCTGGCGCCCAAAGGACTGAATCTAGATTTTGAATTGAACTCTTTCCTGTAACACCTGGAACCTTTTAGTACACCTCTTCAGTGATAATACAGGCTTGCCATTCAACCGTTATCTCCTTCCATCTATTTGCAATACCTGTATAAGTACGATTTCACCTATATGAAACAATGGATATGTCTCTCTCTTATTGTTCAAAATTCGGAATTATGGTCCATAATACGAATTATTGTCCAAGTTTGTGATGCTGTCCACCCTATCACATCTATGCAACACAATTAATTATTGATTTTTTGAAATTATACTGAAATACAGATACTTAAAATTAGTCCTTTAGAACTGCATTAGGACTACATAAATTGGGACACCTTTTAAAGAAGACTACTGATTAACAGCAGCTTCAAACTCTATTAACTGGAATGCAGGTCCCCACCATAGTTGTCCAATCTCTTTGGAAACATGCAAATCGGCAAAGTGGAGCCCAATCAGCTTTTTTGAATACGGGGAGCCTCAAATAATCATGGCTGCCTATTTGTCCAGTATCTGCTCTTACAACTACTACTACATATTGTAACACTTCCTTAAGAAGCCCTATGGGAAGAAACGCATAGGTTGATTCAGGGGCGGATCTAGAAATTTTTTTCTACCCCGGGCGATATAGAGGGGGGGGGGGATTTAGGCCCCGCCCCTTTCTAACTTCTAAGGCTGCCGGCGGCTGCACAGTATGTGCAGGTCCGTTCGGCAGTGATAATGTGCTGTTCCGCTGCTCTGATTGTGTTTAAAACACAATCAGAGCAGCCGGGCAGCACATTATCACTGCCGAACGGACCTGCACAGTGTGCAGCCGCCGGCAGCAAGCCCCTGCTAGGGGGGGCGATCGCCCAGATCACCCCCCCCTGGATCCGCCACTGGGTTGACTATATGAATATTGCCTATACTCGTTAATACATTCCAGTTACACGCTCTGGAGATCGGCACCCCACCCGCATGTCTGTTGTACTGACAGGAGGGTGCACATGCGCACTGAACACTTAGGGCTAGATTTACTAAACTGCAGGTTTGAAAAAGTGGAGATGTTGCCTATAGCAACCAATCAGATTCTAGCTGTCATTTATTTGGTGCATTCTACAAAATGATAGCTAGAATCTGAGTGGTTGCCATAGGCAACATCTCCACTTTTTCAAACCCGCAGCTTAGTAAATATACCCCTTAGACACTGCTGGGATAGTGTGTAAGACGCGGCTGTGAGACCGGTGTTGCAAGTGGATTACCAAATCAGACACTATTCTCATCTACTATGTATGGCACCCCTAAATTATCAGCTTTTCCCAGTGTTCCCAGTATAATGTACCTAATATCCATGTTTAATATACCAAAATAGTAAAAATAAACATACACAATTTTAAAATAACTTGAACTAAATAAAATACCTCCCAAACACTTGTTTAGAACTTTCATTAAAGTTTACCTTATCCTTGAGGATACTATTCACACTAATACATCCATAACCTTTGTTTTCATGTCTGCATTTAATTTTGTCTGGCTTGTATGTCCTTGTTTTATGTATGTCCTGTTTTCCCTACTGTTTGGCGCTGCAGAGCACTGATGATAAGAGCTAAAAAGAGGACCAAGAATCTGGGCAAAGTACTTTTGGGACTCCTAGAACGCCTTGCTCTGTTACCTACCCTAGAGGGCCCTACTTCTGCAATAACCACTATTACCTTTATTGGAAGAAGACAACAAGCCCAGGCTGTGTACAAACAGAATACTATTAGTGAGTGTAATGTATTTTAATCCTTTTTCATTAAATTTTTACTGTTTTTTTCATGACTGGTACTGGTCTGTTCTAGTTTAAGGATCAATTGTGGATTTATTTCCTCTATATCAGGGGTCAGGGAACTTTTTTACCTTTTACCCCAAAATATATTTAGATATGCAGACATTACCCCCTTGATTTGAAAGGAAGAAAATCACATATTATTAATTATTGGAAATCAAAATTTTATTGAATCTATTCAAAATTCCTTTGAAAGCTTCAACTTCAAAACTTCAGGTTTTGGAGAAATGAAGTTGTTTCATTTTTGATACGAGAGCATCAATATTGGGGCATTTTGATGTCAGAGCAATTTGGATACAGTCTTCAGTGTCCAATCGATTTCTCTGCTTTGTTTTTATGTTTGTTAGAGTGGAAAATCCTTGTTCGCAAAGGTAGGTTGTTGCAAAAGGCATCAACTTTTTGACTGCCTCCTAATGTGTAATTTTGAATGTGTCTGCAGCTGTTGACATCCACAAATATGACAGATCTGCTTTGTTTTCAAATGCAATGCGTGCTTCATTATTGCATCGAAGCTCAAGAAGTGCCTCTGCCAACCCTTGAGGCTCTTCTGGTACAACAGCAATTTCACATTTAAAGGGGTCTACAATCCAACTGACAGCATGTGAATCGGCAGCATTACCCCCAGGAATTTCATTTTTACCCCATTTGGGGTAATTTACCCCTGTTCCCTGACCACTGCTCTATATGGTCTAAGCACAGCAGCGAGTTATTTTTGGATTGAGTGCACACTCTTTTTTTTTATTATATATATATACACATACATTTTATATGTGTATTGGTTGTTTTACTTCTTCTCTCATGTATTTATTTTTTTTTGAGCACATCAATTTTTCCAGCCATGTGTAACTGATTTTCCGGTGAGGGAATTTAGTGTACATAGTGTTCCACTCACCAGGTGACCATGTGACGTGTTTCTAAATTAAGTGCTATACAGTGTTATGTCTGCCTTATGTGTAATTAAATGTCACCATACATTTCAAACTGGGAAAGACAAAGTGCACTCTTTATTTTAGCCATCAACCATTTAGCATTTTGCATTCAGTCCTTCTGAATGTAAATTCACAGCAGGATATATTGCTTAAGGCAATGGGGGAGGGACACCCATTTGCTGCATGGGGGGGGGGGGGGGGGGGGGGCAGGTCATAAGGAGTTGGATGTCAAAAGTGTGAAACTCCCCTGGATGCATTTGGTCCTTCTGAATGTGAATTTATAGCACATTGCTTAAGGTATCAGGCAATCAACACCTTTTTGCTGCATGGGAGAACTGGTTGTCCAAAATGTACAAGAATTTAAACGGTTTTATCTTTCCAGCAGATGTTTCCTGTATAATGCCTTTATCATCAATATGCAAATGAGAGTGATTCAATAGCATTTCAATAAAATTAAGGGGGTGAGTCTGGCCTTGCCCTCTGGGAATATTTAGTTTCAATTTAATTCCTGCTGACTTGCTCTTTTACCTGTTTTAATCTTTGGTGCAATGATTTAAATTATAACTCTTGTGTTTCTGTAGTAACTGATGAGAGACCAACTCAACTATCTCCTTGCAATAGATCTACTAAAGAGTGCATAACCTACCGTGCAGAGTGTAGTCCTGCTTATAAGGTCTGTTTACAACCCATTACATTTACTTTGCAATTTTAGGACATGATTTAACATGCCTATTTATAAAAGCACAGTGGCTTAGTGGTTAGCACTTCTGCGTCACAGCACTGGAGTCATAAGCTCGATTCCTGACCATGGCATCCTTGATTCACAATTATCCTTTGTTTCCCACATCGACCCTATATCTAAGTCATGTTACATACATCTAAAGAATACGCATATATCTCACTCAAGACACTGCAAAAACCTGCACTCATCATCTCCTGCATTGACTTTTATAATTCCCTCCTTACTGGTCTTCCCAAAATCAGACTTGAACCCTTACAATCTATTTTGCACACAGCGACTAGATTGATTTTCCTTGCAAACCGTTATTCCTCTGCTGAGTCACTCTGTCAGTCTCTACATTGGTTGCTTGCTTTTCAACGAATCCAATATAAAATTCTACTAACATACAAGGCTGTCAACAAAATTGCACCGACATACATCTCCTGACTTGTCTCAAAATATCTCCCAACTTGACACCTCCGTTCTGCACAAGATCTGCACCTTATGCTCTCATCACATCCTCCCATTCCTGGATACAGGACTTTTTTGGGCTGCACCCTCTCACAATAAGACTTTCCTCTAGTCTTCAAACCTTCAAGCGTTCTCTGAAAACCCACCTCTTCTGACAAGCTTATGATATTCCTCAACCACCATCTTAATCTCCCTAGGTTACCCTATTACCACCCTCTACACAGCTAACACAAGACAACAACCCTCTGACCAACATTGTTTTGTGACTGATCACACAGCCCACTTAATACTTTTTACCTTTGCATTCTAGCTGGACCAATGTGCAATATGATGTAGCACGTGTCCTTGTGTTTCAAACTCTCATTGTCCCATAGATTGTAAGCTTGTGAGCAAGGCCCTCTTACCTCTCTGTCTGTATGTATTACCTAGTATTGTTTTATTAATGTTTGTTCCCAATTGTAAAGTGCTGCAGGATTTGCTGGCACTATATAAATAAATGTTGATGATGATGATGATAATATACACACTTTCCCTGACATACCAGACCACTTTAACTGCACAAATGCTGCATGTAGTGACAGACTACATACAAAGTAACAATATCGTAAAACCCAAAAACTCTGCAGTCCCAGGTGATTGTTGCCTACTTATAGACTGTAACCCCAAAAACTGACAATGAAAATGTACACAGTCCCAAACAATGTCCGTTGTCAACACAATGTCTAGGAGAATTCAGAAAACACAGCTTCTTTTGTACAAATATCTTTTCCAAAAATCTAATAAATATTCTGTGTAATGTTTTCTTTTCATGACTATTTATTTTCTCAGTGGATAAGTGTCAAAGAAAGGTGTTGTAGAAAAATTAACATACATAAAGCCCATTGTTTTCATTGTAAATGTGAATTCATTACCACACAGAACAGTGCCTCTACTATACACAGTATCACACTATATCGTTTTTTATCTTTTACATTAAGTTTTTGTTACACGGAGGATCATTTTGGTAAGTTGTTTATCTGATTGCCTTACATTTTTCACAAGTTTGATGTAATAATAAGGTGGATTTCCTTTGTTTCATGGTTTTTCACATTTTCCACTTTTTGGTTGAAGGGCACCATTGGGGGATCATATACTATCCTATTTTAAGTTTTCGGTTAAAATTTACTGATTCATTTTATCTACACTCATTTTTTGAGGTCACTGGTATACCACCGTTCGAAGAAAGAATTATTTTGAGAAAATAAAATAGTCCATAAAAGAACACATTACACAGAATCTGTTAGATTTTTGGATGTGACTATTTTATAGAAGAACCTGTGCTTTCTAAACTTTCCTCAACATTGTGTTGATGGTGGACGTTGTTTGGGACTGTGTGGTAGAGCCACTTACATTCAAAGTGAGACGCTGCTTTCCTGATATAGAAGAGATGCATGAATCATTGTTAGAGAAAAAGCGCACTGCTCTGATATGAAAATAAATTAGAGGCTTGGTTTGTTGCAGTTGAAGCCCTTCCTCATCCATCCTTGGGGCAATAATCTTGTATTATTATATACATCCCCAGATGTCTGGACACAGAGATTGAATAGGCTGATGTCCAGTTTAGATGCCATACTGATGGTGGAGCTCTTTCCTGTACTGTAGCACTGAATTTTATTAAGGATTGTTGCACTAAGTGTGTATTATTTTTCAAATGTGTAATAAAGCTGAAATATATCAGCATGTATCGCTTGATCACACAAAGCAAGTGTCACAATACCGTTAAACATTTACTTTTTATACCAATGTTCCCCTGTGTCTGCCCTGGCACACATTATGACTGTGTATTTCGTATGAGTGTTTTCATTCCCATAGCATGTCTGTGCTCACCCCCATACTGTGTTTGAATATTAACTTTAAGATTGGTAATATATGATATTAATAATATATAATATATATTGTATTATGTTATCTATTACACTGCAGGTGAGGTATTCTTGTTAGTCTGAGGGCTTTCTATTGTTCACTTATACCAAATGAGTAAGTCTATGTGTATTCTAGATCTGTAGACACATACATCAATAATTATATGATCAGGTAGACCAGACTATTATTTAACAGAAGCGATCTCTCTGTTTACCTAAACAACAGGAGATCTAGCTAGGGGTAGTGTCCCCTCCTCTTTTAAAATTTAGTCAGGTAAGTGTTATATATAAAACACAATGGAGTGAATAGTCACTATTACATTATGCTGTAACCATTTATATGGATTGTGTATATTTGGCCTGCTATTTACATCGCTAGTTAACCACACATTACAGGCTGAAAATGAGAAACTGTAATATTGTGCTTTTAGCTACATCTGTAGGCAAATTAGATAATGTTTAGTAGTGCATTCACAAGCCCGACATGGTGGCTTTCTGTGTCTGATTTAAGCACCTTAATTAGGAAACGTGTATTGTATTCCTATGCCTTAATATCCTAAGACAGTCAACACACCCCTCAGCCAGAGGCTATTCTGTGGGTATAAAAAGAGCAGTGGAGTGTTAGGGGGTTGATGGAGAAAAGATCAGTCTGGTGTAGGAGGTAATGGTTCCTGCCATCTGACGGAGGACAGAGATCAGGAGAAGGACTGCAGGGACCCTTGTTCCTCTTCCTTTGGATAAGTTACCCCAGGTCTTGTGAATCTGTGTGCTCACCAAAAGAGAGGTGATAGTGAAGCCAGACCACTGCCCTGCTGGCAGTCACTGGGGCTTGGTATTCCCAGGAAAGCATAAGCCTATAGTCGGATTTCCCAAGATCGCCATAATAGAACCGGTATACTATTGTATGTACTACTCTTGTGTCCATTGTGCATACCTGTAATTGTTACTCCTGTACATATGTTGGTTATGTGCCTGTTGTTAATGTTCCATTAATAAAAGCTATCATTGGTTAAGTTGGATATCTGCCTAGGTGTAAGTATTTACCCACGTACAGGGGAACTTTGTAGGCTGTTCAGCCTTGGTAGACACCGTTCCCTCACAGCAAGCAAGATTGCATAGCTTTCACTTTTGTTACTTCACTGCATATTGTGATTCTGCTTTAGAGCAAAGTCACATGGGTGTTTCATGACTGGGAAACAAAGAAATTCTAAGACGATGACATGATGTGACACACTTACCATACTTAGTCTAACATGGAAGTAAATGTGGAACACGGTTCTCCTGTCATTCTATGACAATTCCACTTTCAAAACACTACATGTCAACAGAATAGCCATTGTATGACAAGTGGTTTCCTGGTCAGAAATTGCAGTGCCCTAAAATGTCTGAATGATCTTACCCATTCTATGTTTCTCCGACAAGGTCTTACAATGCGTGGTTTGGTGGGCACCAATATTTGTGTGTACTTCACAGTCTCATGATGGCTTCTAGAGCATTTACCTCTTCACAGTAATGCTCTCTATGATCCACCATTGACAACTAGCACTGTAACATCTTTCCTTCAGCTCAAGATGCACAGCAGCGCAACCACTCTTATTTATTCTGGAAGTTCCAACTACCAGATTGTAAATGCTACATGCCTAAAATAAACTTAATTACAATTTTAAAGAAAAATCCTCCTCTCCAAATCTTTGAATTCCCATCTTCCTTAAATTATTCAATAGGGCTCCTCCCAGTGACTATAAGAGGAAATTATGGATGACCATGGTTGTGGGCATGACACTATTCACAGTAAGCAGACATTATTAGCTTTTATTCTCTTATTGATTTTAAAATTTTTCTGGATAACAGGTGACCAGACAAAATATTCCATACTAGTTTTATGTACACACCTACTCTCCACTGTCTGGAACCATCTCTGTAATGTAGGAGTGCGCAAAGATGTGTGGAGTGGCGGAAATATTTTATGGCACACTGTGCAAAAGTGTGAACATTACATCAGTCCAACCTTCTACTGCTTTGCAACCCTTTAAAACATATAAACTTCACTTTTTCTCCTAAAATAATTCTTAGTTATAGAGGCTTCTGTTAATCATAGGAGTGAGGGGACATGGGGACTGACTTTTTTTATTGCAGGTGGCACTTTTATATTCGTGAAGCATTTTACTACATTACTCAGAGTGCAGATAAAGGAGGTGAAACGGTAGTGCAAAAAAGAGAAGATTATCTAAGTGAGGCTAATCGAATACTTGGTAACACTATCACATATTAAAAAGTATTTGAGGATCAAAATGAGAAATATAAAAAGGAGTTACATAACCTTTTATTTAAAACACTGCAGAGAAAAATAATCACTGAATCTGAATATTTATATGTACAACATCCAATTATACCAATTTTTTAACATATTGCAAAAATTCATAATTCTTTGTTTAACCCACCGAAGCCATTCCATAATATCGGGTATAGGTTAAGTAACAACCAATTTATATAATTTCATAGATATCTGTTTACAAAGACTTGTTTAAAAGACTATCTACATCAATATTACAAATTTTGGATAAATTTAGTTGACAGGATAATTTATCTTGGGCCACTATAGATGTAGTACCTTTATATACTTCCATTCCTCATAGCACTGTGGCCTAGTGGGTAGCACTTCTGCCTCACAGCACTGGGGTCATGAGTTCAATTCCCGACCATGGCCTTATCTGTGTGGAGTTTGTATGTTCTCCCTGTGTTTGCGTGGGTTTCCTCTGGGTGCTCCGGTTTCCTCCCACACTCCAAAAACATACTTGTAGGTTAATTGGCTGCTATCAAAAATTGACCCTAGTCTCTCCCTCTCTGTCTGTCTGTGTCTGTGTGTGAGTGTGTATTTTAGGGAATTTAGACTGTAAGCTCCAATTGGGGCAGGGACTGATGTGAATGAGTTCTCTGTACAGCGCTGCGGAATAAATGTTGATGATGATGATAATTGTAATGGTTAAGAAGCAATTAATCCACTTTTAATGACAGATCCGAACTTGACTTTTTGGCTCAATTGTTTTCATTTTCAAGAACGGTATTTTGAACAGAAACATGGGACGGTGATGGGATCGAAAGTTGCTCCCAATTATGCTAATAGATGCATGATTAGATGCGATTGTGGTTTAAAATACATTTGTAAAACAAAAAGGTGTTTAAAAGTGAGAGTACAAGAACATCTACGAAACATAAATAGTTTAAATGCACATAGCGTACCATGTCATTTTTCCCAGATACACGGTAATAATCCCTAGTACTTTAGTGGTCAAAGGTATAGAACAAGTTAAACAAAAAAAAGAGAGGTAAAAATCGCAGTCTTGAGCGAGAATCCTTTTGAATCTTTGAATTAGATTATTTGCTTCCAACAGGTTTAAGTGAAAAGATTGATATTGTGTCTTACATACTCATTTGGAAAGACTGCTATTGTTTTCTTTTTTTTAGAAATTGTGTGTTGTATTCTTTGAAAAAATGTTTTGCATTTTCAAGAAGAATTATTCCCCTGGAAGAAAATATTTTCTATTCCTTGTTGTTTTTTTAGATATGTGATCGTCCCTCTTGATTTTATAACAATTGTAAAGTAGTATTTAAATATTTAAGAAAGTATGTGTGACATAAAAATTGATTTATTCGTATCATTTTTTTAAATTTTAGGGGAATGAGAGCATATATTTTTGGGAGTTGTGATAAATAGCTGTATATAATTAATTTGTATTGTGTCCTACTAAATAATGTTATATATATACTATATTTTATGAGATCATCCCTGTGCTGTGGGAATGATCGGAACATTTTATTATATAGGGCACATATCAGATTAGCATTATGAATTACTATGCACTTTTGTTATATATAAAATTTGAGTTAGTTAATTTTATTAAACTGTATGGAGGCAATGGTGATTAGTATTCTGCTAAAAGTACAGTAAAAACATTTGGCTGCTTATATGCAAGATTTATTGTATGGAGGTAAGTTATGCTCTCCCATCAATATTGTTACGTGCTGATATAAACTGTTTTTGGTTACTGATGGTGTACATCATCTGTTGAGTGTAAAATGGTAACAATGGGTTATGATTAGATTAAGACCAAATATTTTGACTGTGTATTACTGCAGACCAATATTTAATTTCTATTCCTATCAGTAGTGGATTACTTATAAAAGGGCATTGGTCAGCCATGGTAGGTTTTTTGTATTTTTATTTTAATTGAGATGTTTACTAGTCTTTTGTATCATATTTTTTGGGGTTATATGGTTTACATATTAAATGATAGCAACAGATATAATAGAGATAGTTTATGTCATCATACTGCAATGAATAGTAAATTGCGGTTCTTTGGTGATAACTAGGTAGTTTATAGTGGCTGTGCATTTGCAAATAGCTTACTCAGTATGCATCTGTGGAAGTTAAATAGAGAAATTTTTCATATTTTTATTAAATGAGATCGGATCTTGTGATAAATATTGAAATGTTAACATAAGAAATGGTAGGTTAATATAACTATTGTTTTAAGTATTAATTTATTAGATGTAACTTTAACATGTTAGTAAGAACAAAAGTCATGTGGAGAGTAATTGAAATACACCCGTTTTTTACTTGAGAGGCTAAATTGGTCACTGTTGCAACCTTTGAATTCGGTATGATGCACATATGTGATAAGTTTACTTTTCTGTTTAAATTTTGTGATTATATATATATATATAATATATATATATATATATATATATACACACATATATATATATATATATAGAGAGATATATACACACACACACACACACACACACACACACACAAACATATATACACATATACTGTGAAAACAACCATACACCTGACGAGGTTTTATAAATGAAATGAGCATGGTGGTTCTCACAGTTTTATGAAGTCTCTGTTAGCACTCAGCTATAACGAGATCTTCCGGCATATACACCACACCGGCTGTAGTATCCAGACATAAAATCATTGACTGAATTCGTAACTGTTGCCTGGACAAGCTTGTGTTTTCTTTACCCATTTTAAGGGTTTTAATTGGGTTTAAAAAACAAAATTGTGCGTTAGATTTTACACATGTATGGCTGCCTTTTGATTCATTCTTAGAATCAAGACTTGTCCGTTTAATGAAGAATATCTGATTACTAAACATGAGCAGATGAGCAACAATTTTATTCTGAAAATATACGCTGCTTTGTTTTGGATAATTATTAATGGTGAAGAATTTACTATGAGCGCTCTTTTATACCTTCTTTATTTTTAGTGGTTTTTCCACAGCGGGTTGTGGAGCAGCAAAAGGAGGAGCTGCTAACAACGTTTAAGGGACATTATTGCTGTATATTATTATTTGTATATGAATTGTGCTTATCACAGTTAAAGGGAATTTTAGTATTGTATTACTCAGAGTGTGCCTGGATGTCTTTCTCTACCGAAGTGCAATATGGAGGCATAAAACATGTCATATTAAAAAAGTATAGATTGAGACTCAGCCCTGAGCTGGTGCAGAATCCAAATCCTTCTCAGGAGTGGAAGTGGACCACCCATGAAAACGCACACTCTCCATCATTTTATCTTATTACAGCAATCCTGATCTGTAAATGGAGATCTCATATTTGCACTGCACCATAAATGAGATGCACAACAGTATGCCTACTCCATACTTTGCTAGGAATACCTTCATTACTCCCAACAACTCTCCTCTGACAGATGCCGGTCCTCCACAAATGTGGCTATCTTGTCCCATAAATCTATGAGCTCTAGCAGAAATCTAGGGGCACTTGAATAAAACTGAGCAACACAGTGAGCGTCAAGCTGCTTTTCCGCTGGAAAGCTCACATTTTGGTCTTTGAAAATAACCTCCCAACGTTGTCTTGTAACAGAGCAAGTCCTACACATATAAGTGGTTAGTACTTCTGCCTCACAGCACTGGGGTCATGAGTTCAATTCCCGACCATGCCCTTATCTGTGTTGAGTTTGTATGTTCTCCCCGTGTTTGCGTGGGTTTCCTCTGGGTGCTCCGGTTTCCTCCCACACTCCAAAAAACATACTGGTAGGTTAATTGACTGCTATCAAAATTGACCCTAGTCTCTTTCTCTCTCTCTGTGTGTATGTTAGGGAATTTAGACTGTAAGCCCCAATGGGGCAGGGACTGATGTGAATGAATTCTCTGTACAGCACTGCGGAACCAATGGCGCTATATAAATAAATGATGGTGATGATATATTTCACACAGTGATTGTTCTTATAGGTTACAAATTAGGTGGGAATTTAAAACAAACTAGGTAAGGATTGCTTACTTACTAGGTTCATCCGTATTTTTTTTTTTTATAATTGAATGAAGCAAGAGAGCGGCATGCCTAGCATAATCAGCAAATTGGAGAAGCCAGACTTAAAGTAGACATGAATTATGTGGAACTGACATAAGACTTTTTTCCTGGTCACTTAGGGTTGGGGTTAAAACATGGATCTAATGGATGGCATTAGCCATTTACTGTAGAGTTATACGTCACAGTACCAAGTATTTCAAATTAGGAAAACATTTAAAAAAAAAAAAAAAATATGCCAGAATAACTTTCTCAAATCACAAATCCACAGAAAGAACACTCAAAACGGATTCCTATCATAAATAATGTATTTATTGCATATGGCTATTAAGACAGCATTCAAGATCAATAAAGACTAAATACAATGCACTATCCTAGTTTTATTTATTTTTGTCTCCAGCAGCATCACATTTATCAATATATATATAATATAAATATATATATATATATATATATATATATATATATATATATATATATATATATATATATATATTCTCATGAACATCGGAAGACACTGCAAGATAAGTTAAGTCTCTTGTCATACCACAAATGTAAGAAATATATTTAACATCTTAATATTCGGAACAATGTGTACCCCGTAAAGAAAGAGGAAAATACTGTTTGATAACTTTTAAGTTTACGATAGCAAAATATTTTAAAGTTAATTGGGCAAAAATGTACAAAGATTTAAATATACATTATGGTGTTTCTGCAAAACCTGTACATTTTGGTTGCATTCTGTAAACTAAATCTCAAATTTAAATATTGCATATACCTTATGTGAAATTTACAGAGCTGAGCTAGATTTTAGTATGTTTTGCCCAACTATAATAGTATGACTCTAAATCAATCTTACAGAGACATTTAGCCACTCATATAGGTTTATATTTTCAGTATAAATCAAATATTGATGTCAGCAGGTAACAACGTTCAGTGCCATTATGGATCTTACGTAGCAAATATTAATTATATTTCATTTGGAGACAGACAAAATACATCTTTACACCATATTTATATATAAAACTACACTATACTAACTTTCAATAAACAGACAAATTCTTTAGTGGCCTGAACATTGCCGTATGAAGCGATACTTTCTCCTGCCTACAACAATCAAACTATAAAAAGGAGCAATAGAAAAAGAGATATGAATTTACATTCATTTTTGTCTGGCAATACAATCCTTATTAGTAAGACTTTTGTTGTGTAAGCAGGAAGACATGGTGTTTTTTTTTTTCATTAAATACATTTGTAAAATCCATTGTTCGGAGCCATAAAATGATTTTGTCATTTAATAGTTGACCACCACCATCAAGCCTTGATAAAGTGTTAGCGCTCTGAAAAATCACATAGACATTCAGCGAAATTAAGAAATGAATCATTTACACAAAAACCCAAAAGGAAAGGAAAGTCATTGCGATAAAATGTGTATTATCTGTCTTTGTACCTTCTGAAAAATATGGGTTACAGCCCCCCCCCCTCCCCCAATAAAATATATCCCTTAAAAACAGAAAGGCAGTAAAAAAAATAAAAACAAAAAAAAGTTAAATTTTATATATATTATATATTTTCTAATATATATATATATATATTATCATGATGCAGCACTTTGCAAGAAGGGTTGTGTTAACAACACTGCATTTTCCAGTATATTGAAAAACAAAAACACATATACCACTATCTGAGTGTGCAGAGAATTGGTTTGTTTTTAAGGTCAATGATGCATTTCATATAGATATGTGGCATCTAGGAGACATTACTGCAGCGATTTGTTCAACCGGGAAGAACAATGTCAAATGGCTAGCCCATTAGTTTCAGTGTTGTAACAGCACATTACTTAGGATAAATACTCCATAAAGTGAAAACACATGGAATTTTTTTGGTTAAAAGCAATGCAGCTAAGTGTGTATGTGTTACAATCAATGATAAAATAAAAAAGTACTGTACCTAAAGTAACAAAGTAAAACCATGAGGAAGTTATTAGTGTCAATCGCATGTGTTTCAGCGCATGAAATCTCTTGTTGCTGAAAATGTACATACTGTTTGATTATCAGTGATATAAATCCCCATTCTCAGCCAGTTGCTAGTGTACATATAGTAATCAGCTAGACCAAACTACAGGGAGTCAAGTGAACCTCTATGTAACGTTGTAGTGCATGCGGACGGCTTATAGCAGAACTAGAGTAAAACATGTCCATTAGTCACATTTTTGGTCCACTTTTGGAAACACGAAAAGCAAGTGTGCACCAATGCATTATTGTAATAGTCACCATATCACTTAGTGCCATGGTGTGTCTGTTCTCCAAGCAAACTGTGTGGCCAGTTATTTTGATCCAACAAGCAGTCATGTCCTTCTACTGTATAATGACCCTGAACACTTTCTCCGGAAACTTCATTGCACAACCAAAATCAGGATCTTCTCTTAATTTATTATTTCTCTTTGTTTACTGAGGTAGGGCAAATGGTACACGTAAATTTACAATATGTCTGATGTTACTGTCTTAGCTGATAAGGCCCAGTTTACTGTCGAATAAATAAGGAAGATTGATGAAGGACTCCTCATTCAATGTGGACTTGAAAGTATATGGTAGGTTCTCAGGTTGTCCATGTGGAAAAGATAGAATGAATATAATGCCATCCAAGTACATTGAAGCAGGTCTCTCTGTCATGGTAACTCTCTGAAGTATGTCCACCACAGTATATACCTGAGCGGGAAAAATTCAAACCGCAATAAGCGGAAAGAGACTATAGCAGCATCTGGTCACAATGTCGGCCCATGGATTATTCTGTAATGTGTTGAGGTTTTGAGCCGGCGCCTTCACTCTGCAATGCATGAAAAACAAACACAGTTAGATGTGTAATGTTATTTTTGTTTATTTTTTTTCCAGAACAAAAAATGTACCTTTCAATAAATACATTTCCTTAATGCAATTACAGGTTATTTAGCTGTTGTGTGCAATTGTTATAGCAACCTAAAGTCAGCATTGGCAATCATTTGTCATGTTCCTATTTTCCTGCGCACATAAAGATATACTTTATGTGAGCTTCCATCTCTCCTCCGTTTATCTGTCAAAAACAGGAAGGAGGGATTATGGAATTACCTAGCAGCCACGTGTACAACTCTAAAACAACATGCTCAGTGGAGAACATATGTTGGTGATGACCCATAGTCCAAGAACAGGATATTCTAGCTTGCCTCAAGTTGAGGATTTTGTAAAATAAGGTTATGTCCTTTTAGCTTTACTGTTGGCTCTAGAAGAGGGGCTTAATGATACCTGTATCCCTCCCCCCCTCTAATACGGTGGAGAACATTGTATGCTGACAGGTATAACTGCACGTTGTCGCTGTCTCATCATCATCCCATTTCAGCGGGTTTGAATTTCACAGCAAGACAAACTATTAGTACTGTTGGTCTCGAAACCACTGCTATTGGGCAGATAGAATGTGAGGGTTGAGTTGGGAGTGTAGGCAGGAGCACATGACAAAAAACAAACAAACAAAAAAAACAACAAACTAGGACCTGTTTAATTTATAACAGCTACCCATTCTTGGAGGCCAAGGCAAGTAAAATAACTTCAGGGATCTATTCCAACTAATGCTGTTAATTTATGCACACCATCAACCGGAATCCAGGAAAAAAAAATATTATTCCAAGTTAAAAAAATATAGTGTAAAACACATAACTTGTGTAAGACGGGGGCTGTAAGGTATAGCATATGAGAAAAACAAAAAACAAAGCAGTAGGTTATGTATTGCAACTATTTACAGTTGTAAACCTAAGTTAAAGGTGAGGCAAGATATATATTCACTTCATAATCCTTCCTTCCTCTTCCCTTTCACTGTAAAATGCAAAAGGAACATGTTACACTGGTTTGTTCTGAAATCAAGTAAGCATGTAAATTACACTTGACTAGAATCGCTGAAAATATTTGTTTCCCTAAAGTGCTTTCCAGAAGTGTTTTTGAATTATTCACCTGTGATCACATTACAGCACGCAAAGCTAGGACATGCCTCACCTGCACCTCTCTCCATAGCTAATCCACTAAGAAACCATAATAGCAGAGGTACCCATTCATAAACATACTGTGACCACACATGATCAGCAAAGAATATATTGTGGTAAAGAGTTACTTATCAGATAGCAAACAGTCTATAAAATGCAAATTCAATACAAAAAAAAGTATCCATAATTATTTTTAACAGATAAAAATTTATGTATCTATATAGAGTTTATATATCAGTTGGATTATCCTCAGCTGCTGCGGACATATTTATGTATTATTTATGATGGATGTTTGGCTATATCTATAGTGGCGAAAGTTGTATACATCTCTGGTTTAAGAAAGATGCAAAGTGAACTTAATAAAATTAAAGAGTGTCAATGTAGGTACCCCCCACTCCTATCCCAAAAACAAACAAAAAGCACAACACCAACTTTATGAAAATTTTTTATCTTTTATGTACGTAGCTAAAGAAGAACATATTTCAAAGAAAATGATCAATGAGTTTGTAAGGCAATGTGCAAAAAAACAAACAAAAAAAAACCAAACAGAGCACAAGACAAATCCTACTTATTGTCTGCTTAACTAGCTTGCAATCAACAATGCCAGCAGAAACTGAAAGGGTTAAGGTGTTTCCCTGTGATCTGCCACAGGTCTGAACAGCTGCCTATTGCTATTGCTGTAGCCCATCTGTCACACATGAGGAAAATAGGGAAATTCCTGCTTCCTGCCTGAATTCTGCACTCACACAATAGGCAGAGATAAAGTTTTCCAAAGGAGTTTGCTCTTTGACTCCTGTTTACTTTACTATAAACCAGAATTAGATGTAATACAATACTATGTATTAAAATGGATGTGATGTTGACCTATTATGTCCTAAGTCAATAGTGCGTACATTTTTGCATCAATTCTATCTCTAATGACGTGGGAAAATCTCTAACCTCATCATTGGCGCAAGTCTTGGAACAGTCGATAACTGTAGCCTTTTCTTTGTGTACACAGGGAGATTCCCTTAAACATTGGCAAAGCAAAGGTTGAACTACCTACGCTGATGGAAATTATTCCATAAGGTAAATATTGCTTTAATACGTGTCCATAGATCCATTCCCTTTTAATGAAGACACCATACTAAGAAGAATCATGGCTATTATAAAACATACAGTAAATGACAACTATGCTTAGTAACGTCTATATAAATCAAAACAAAATAAGATGATATTTGTATTTACAATGTCTAAATGAAGGTAGATGTCTGGATTTCCACAAAAATAATTTTGCTATATTCCAAAACAATTTATAAAACAATCTATACACCAGTATTTTCCGAAATGATCACGTTTTACAACTGTGGATATGGAGTTGGTATAGTAGGAAAGAAAGCTACACGATAAAAAAATGTTTGCAATTTATTAAAAGACGTCCATCTGTGGAGTTTCATGTATGGGTTAAATGATAATCTTTGAACTAATTGTTTGCTGAATACTGTACACTTACCATTCCTGCAGCACCTTGGTGTTCAGAATGTAATTTAGTAACAGCTAGTATTCAATGGGAAACACAGTTTCCCTGTCAAATGAGAACACTTGACAGAGTTTAACTCCCTTTGGCACAGCCTAAGGGTTTCTTATAATAAACTCCAGGGGGTAAATTTTTTAAGCTGCGGGTTTGAAAAAGTGGAGATGTTGCCTATAGCAACCAATCAGATTCTAACTGTTATTTTGTAGAATTCACTAAATAAATAACTAGAATTTGAATCGTTGCTATAGGCAACATCTCCACTATTTCAAACCCGTAGCTTGATAAATTTACCCCAGGACTGTACTGGGATGTGCTGATATATTCATTTAAATATGGTGTAGAAATAAATGATAACAAAGGCAAATGTATTTTAATTGCTTTAATAATGTAGATTGTATAACATTTTAGGTATTTTGATTTACGTTAAGAAAAAAAAAAAAATTCCATGCTTCCACTTTGTTTTCATGTTCAATATTTGTATATTTGTTCTAGATGAGAAAAAACAAAATGTACTCCCACATCAGAGATGTACTTACTTTAAAAGTTTGTGTGGTTTTGTAGCAATTTATACTGAGAGAAATAAATATATGTGTGCAAAATACATTGTTCATTTTTAATGAACCTCTATATAATAAAGTCAATAAGTCATTATGACTTATTTTATAACATGGTACAAAGAGCAATGACTGTAACTTATCAAATATCAGCTTTTATCAGTATAGAGGAGTCTGAATAATGAAAGCTTATATCTGAATGGTCAATATAGGGTGCAGCCCAGGTAATATATATATATATATATATATATATATATATATATATTGCAAAAGATCCCCAAAGAGAACTGCTTATGGCATAAAGTGCTTATAGTCACTGAGAACTAAGCAATGTGGAGGGTGTGATGCCAAGGGTAATGTGCAGAAGAACATTTATAAATGATACTCACCCTACCCAGGGCACCTATCACAGGAATCATGAGACTGCCCTATGCAATAATTTTTCTTGTGGCTCCCTGGTTTGTCTCACAGACCAGGGGGCTGGTGACTATGCAGAGGGAGGGGGGAGGTGTGATTGTATGTGACCTCTCAGGCCAAAAAGAAGCCACAATCAGAGATTGTGGCTTCTTATCAGTCCTCCCACTCACAACCACCTCCAGTTATTTCAAAGTGGTGAAGAGATATCTCCCCTATCTATCTGGGAATGCAGCTTTAACATATTTTATGCATGGAGAGAAATCCTTGTGTGACATCTAATTGCCATGCATAATATCCCTTAAAAAACTTACTCTAGAATATAGCAGTTCCTATGCTTGGCACTGAAGAATTGACATTTTAGCTAAATAATGTCTGAGAGGGTTTTTTTTGTTTTAAACAAAAAAAAAACAGTAAAAAAAAAACGGAAATAAACACCCAAAACCAAACATTTCAACGGAGTATAAAAAGGAGGCTGTCCTTGGTTGGCTACTACAACATCCCAGCCCTTCACTGCGAGTTTAGCAATTAGCCTCCGGTTACATTACTATGCAAACACAATCTCTGTTTGACAGTCTAGCTTTGTGTCCGCCTCAAGGCTCTGACTGGAGAAGCTCATCAACAGCAGCAAGCAAAACATCATTTTTTTTAATCTTTGCAGGAAAAATGCTAATCGCTTCTCAATCAAGTGAAAACATTTAAACCTCAACTTAGAAAAGTATTGATGTTTATGGCAAGCTGTAACAATACAGCCATTTTAGAAATCTATTCTGGATTGCAAGTGCTGGCTGAGGCAATTGTTTGTAAGGGTTTCCCATTCGCAAATCTTGCTCCAGTGAGTTAGTAACTGTTATTCAATTCATGTTTTCTCTGTCAATGTACCAAAATAGTGAATATAATAAAATGCAATCTAGATATGGTTTTATGGTCATTTTCGCTAGTGACATTTTAGTCATATTAAAGCATTTTGAGCTTTTGGGTAAGTGATTTTTTTTTTTTTTCTGTTTATTTGAATGATGTGACAGCTATTTATCTAAATGTCATATGTTGGTCACTTATAGCTGCCACATATCTAGGGAAGTCTCACATAGTACTTCACCATTTTTTTATCAGTAAAAAACATTCCTGTTAGCAATGTTTTTTGTCTTCCTTTACCCTGTCACAATAAATTGTTATTTTTGTATTTTTGGTCGATAACTGAAACATAGAATTTCCATCCTCATAGAACTGCTTCATATGTATGGGAAGGATGAATGTCTCTTAAATGGAATTTTAAAATGAGGGGATTGACTTTTTGGGTAGAGTTCCATTTAGATACAATTTAATACTATTGTCGTTTATGTTGCAAAGCAATTTACTTGTGGCAGCCAAATGTAGTCATTCAAAACTGTACAAATTGAAGGTGTTTCCATGAATCATAAGCTTGGGAGCAGGTCCTTCTCGCCTCTATGTCCGTTTTACCCAGTTTGTTTATAACTGCGTTTGTCGTCAATTGTAAAGTGCTAGGATTTTGCTGACGCAATATAAATAAATGTTGATGATGATGGCGTTTGTTAGTGTGTTCCCCAATTGAACAGGCAATCAATAGGGTGTTGCATTAGTTCTAATACCTCCTCTAAATGGCTTTGACTGCTATGAACAGCTGTGATGCTCAAGGCTTGGATCCTCCTCTTGTGATTGTGACTACAACAATCATACAATCAGGTAACAGAAGGGGTCCCAGGGAGTAGGGGGGTACCTGCTGAAGCAGTAATCATGGGGAGCATTATTGAAATAGCGGGTGTTGTGGAAACGTGGACAACCTCTTTAATAAATATGAATGGAACTGCTATCATTGCAGAGCGCACCTTATTGTTTGCTTTTGGCACAAACAGTACATGTACCATGAGAAACGGCAGCATTTCATTTACTCAGCAAACATATGCAGAACGGATGTGAGTCTTACCCTGTAGTAACCCTGGAGCCAAGTGCCACTTGCCATTCTACAGATTTTAAAGTCTTGTATTCGATTTAAGACATAGCTAGCATGGAAAAACAACAAGTTATTGTAAAATAATGAAATGTAGAGGCACGCTCCTTTATCAAAGAGTCCAAGGAGTAAGCAATAGACATGAAACACGACAATTCAGGTATTTTCATATTGTGAGATATTGTGGCAGCAACAATCAGTATTGTGGCTATAGAGAACATAGTCTGTGGCTTTGTGAAGTCATACAAAAATGTGCTACTTTGCTTTTATGTGCGCCCTGTGATTTGCAGTTAACTTTCCCTGTTGATACTGGTGTCAGCCAGTTGCGCATTACACTAATGCCACCATCTCTGACCCTTTCCATTAAACCAAGCTGCTCAACAATGCCTAATCCATGTGTCATATAATCCCCCTTAATACTGTATAAACTCTGGGTGATGTTTGGACATTTTTTATTTAATTTAGCAAGAACATCTTGGCCTATTTCAAAGAACTTGTCGTGGGACAAAAATAAAACTATAACCCTAATCTACAAAGAAGATAAAAGTGAAACAATCTGAGCCAACTTGTGGCATGTCTTTATGTCACAGCCCTATTAGATAGAAATCGTAAACAAAAGTAAACATACTAATGCCCCATACTTATCATATAGAAGCACATCTATGGATACACCCCAAATTATAAGTGTGGGTATTTCAAACTCCATATCCGTTAAATACTTTGTTCTTCTCCTGCACGGTACTAATCTATGTACACTACCTTTTCAAAATATACGACTAGATATACGATTAAGCAGTCGGGATTTTCAAAGTACTTTTCTCAATTGTGTCTTCTTTAAAAAAAAATAAAAAAGAAAGGTTTACAAAATTGTTTACAACAAAGAGTATGTGCAATGGTGCTCTGGTCAATAATGAATTCCTTCTTGTTTTTCTAAACCTTTTGAACCTGCTCAACAAGATCACACATTCCAGCTTGCAAGCACATTACTACAGATATTCTGGAACTGCACTTTGACCGGCTTTAAATAAAAAAACAAGTGCAACAGTCAGGAAAATCTAACACAAGGTTGTGTACTCCCTTTACGTTGCCGCATGTTGATTATAGAAGATCATAGTACCATGACTGTAGCACAGAAGCAAATCTTCAAAAGTACCTTGCGCAAATAACTAATAGGTACGACTGTTAATCAAATGTACCTGCAAATCATGTTAAAATGCTCCCATAAAATTCCCAAAGGTTTGTGGTAGCTGAATGAAAGCGACAGCTCTCAATTCTTAAATCGGACTAAGCTCCTTCAAAACAAGTCCTGTACTGTCCCCTCCATCCTCTAATCTCACTTGCATTGTCACTATTGTCTCTATAAAAATCTGTGGCTGCCTTGTTGAAGAAATCTTTTCCTCTACTTTGTACTAGGCCTGGGAGGCAGATGGCATGCAATCATTAGCCTATTGTCAACAGCAGCGCTGGGGTAGATTACTAGTGTGCCTTGCTTGTCGTGGCAGGTGCAAGGCCCGGAGGCGGCCATCTGCTAAGAAAGGAAGTGTGTTCTCCTGTAAGATATGGATGGGACTTGCAGACAAATGTAAACAACAACACTGCATCTCTGCTGATTGGCTGAAATCTGTTATTTGCATGCAGCAAACCAATTCTCTCTGCAAATTATACGGAGCAGTAGAGGAAACTCCTAATGTCTGCAAGGCATCTCACCAAATATAATATGTAGACATAGTGAGAGTCAATGTGTGGCTGCAAGTTGGAGCATTTACTATTTCAATAAGTGCATAGTTTTCCTCTTTAGTCATCCAAACAGAATGAAGAAGACAAGAGGAATTGCAGATGATGCAAAAAAATCAACATGAAGTGATTCATAATGCAATAAATGATTGGAAAATGAAGCAAATTATGTCAATTCAGCTCTTGAAAGGCTGATAACAGACTAGTTTATTGTGGATATCTGTACAGCTGAAGGCAGTATGTCTTAAAATGTATATATAGTAATTGGCAGTATGTTGCCCTTTGCCCTGCTATGCCAACACAACATTCTAATAATCAACAATAGTCATTGATCCCGTTTACAAGTTATGACACAATGACCGGATAAAAAAAAAACCTGGCCTCAAGTGTACAAATTGTCAAGTTTGCTACAAGAAAATAATAAAATTGGATTGTAATTTAATGACCAATGCAATCTTTCTAGATGCACGATTTAAAAATGATGCCGTTCTGATCCTTAAAGCTTCTAAAGTCTGGCCAAGACGCACCAATTATCTCCAACCAATCAGCGCATTCAGAAATGTCTATACAACTGGGGCACAAATAAAGTCATTTGATAGCTTCAACTTGCCCACTCACAATAAGATTTTGGTTGGTCTATCTGACCTAACATTTTACCACCCATAGTAAATTGTGCACAGGTATTGTCCAACATGGTAAAGCAGACAGATTTACTCCACATTGCAATCTGGTTCTTGTGTACAATACCTAAGAAAGCAGATCAAAGCAACATGGCCACACATATATGTAGATAAAGTTCTCACTTATCTGCTTGGCTTGTTAAATGGTCATGCCAAACAGTCAAAAGATTAGTTTCCTGTTTCCTGTTTAAACTGTAAACTTTTACACTGCATATACTTGAATTTCACAGTATGACATTTGTAAATATAACTCACCTTCAGTGTCTCTGGGAATAAAAACACACTAACTTTTCATTCTCAGAGTCACTTTATTTTCTACAAAACTCATACAAGGTAATTAAGAGTTATATTAAATATTAAGAATTGCATAGTTGAAAGGTGGTAAATGTGTACATTGTTACAGAAAATACATATACTTGATTGTATACCAGCTAGCTACTGTAAATAAATAGACAGAGGGGAAATGCTGTGTGTTATTTTGTATTTATAGTATTGTGAGACTACATGATTCAAGTTTTTTTCTACTTAAGGGAGACAAACAGAAATGCCCTGCAACCTGCAGTTCCTAGATCTGCTCATGTATAATTACATGCATTGCAAACAAGTACCTTTGCTCTCCCAATAAAACAGATTAGCTCACTTCATTCTGACATCCACTGACCTTGAATACAATTTTGGCACTGTGCACATGCTGAGCTTCAACACACACTCTAATCCTGAACTCACAGGCAAAGCCTGGGGTCTTTTAAGGCCAGCATCCTTCCTTGTCTTTGTTAGAGCTGTTTATAATCATCAAGGACTACATTATGAATAGGTAGACATCAAATGTGGAGGTTCTGGGTACTGAATAGTGTTTTATTTAACCCAAAACTACACACGATAAAAAAAAAAAGGTAACTGCAGTGCTGCCATATACAACATAAATGTGTAATATAGTGACACAATTGTATCTATGCCCTTACCACATTTAACTATTCACTTATAACAATTATCCGCCCTCATTTCACCCTCTACCATACTGTCCCCATGGCATGTTCAACTTCTCTAAATCTCCCATTTTGCCTATGCCACACCTTACCTACTCTGCGACAGATATGATATACATCATTCTTGCCAACTTTCTAAAGTTGGCTTCCGGGAGCCTGCCGGGGGAGGCGGGCGTGAGGGGTGGCAGGGGCGCCAAATTATCATTTTAGACCTGCCCCCAAATGCCGCGATTCCCGGAGAATCGCTGCATTTTGGACCGAATTCTGCCCACTTCACTAGGAAGTGGACAGATTCGGGAGATTGCCATACTCTCCCTGGAGTCCGGGAAACTCACCGAAAATGCGGGAGTCTCCCGGACATTCCGGGAGAGTTAGCAAGTATGATACACATAGTGTGGCTTTATGTATATACTACACTGTGGGATATTGTATGGCTAATTATTCTAAGCAGACGCGGGCTGGGAGAGGCGTGGCCGGGGGGCACACAGGCGGCCGCATCTCATGAAAAGGGATGCGGCTGCGTCATTGATGACGCGCCCGCATCCCTTGTCATGTGATGCGGCCGCCTGTGCGCCGCATCACAGGCGCGGCCGCATCTGATGTCATCAGATGCGGCCGCGGGGGAAAGAATTGTATTTTGCAGCCGGGGGTCGGCCTACCCCCCGGCCCTAATAGAGGCCTGACCGAGCGGCCCGGGGGGGCGATGCCCACCTGCCCCCCGGGCCAGCCCGCCACTGATTCTAAGCATATCTTAAGCTGTATTGCATGTGCATCAGAAACACTGTGACTGCCAAAGAGGTGACACACAATCACATAGTACATTAATATAAAGCACCAAAAATATTCTACAGGACTACGTAGAAAGTACAGCGTGACATACAGATAAATTATGCATATATGCAAAATGATACAAGACCGGTGTGATGTGAGGAGTTCACGGTTTTAGACGAACCAATTTTTCTAGCAGTAGAGCTTCCAATATTTTCAGCTATATTACTACCTTCTAACTACTCTTTGAAGTCTTTTTTTTTTTGTACATATCACCTCTTGTTGAAATGTTGTTCGTGTTAGGGCCAGCCTGCATTCCTTATAAGTAAGTTTACAGCATCTGTTTGTCAAATGCTAGAGGAAAGTTATGAATCATAAATTCCAATTTCAAGTTCTCATGGTTGGGAAAATAGATCAGCAGAGTATCATTTGTGTATAGTTCTGCATTTTTAGAAACCGTAAAATGATATAAACATGCATTGCATTTCTGGGAAAATAAGCATATTTGTTTGCTGAAAGAATATAGAAGCAAGTAAATCGGGCTAATAGCCAAGGCAATAATTGAAATCCTAACAAAGGCATATTTTCTGAAAATGGAAACATTTGATAGTATATTAGGTTAAATGTATACTCTTCAGTTCAGAATTTATTACACCAGAACACATATTTGGAAGGGAAGTTGTTTTTTTGTCATGGGGTGAAATTACAGAGTCAGAGTCTGAGTCTAATTTGGAACAGTTTATATTAAAGCCTAAAATGTCCTTACGTTCCTTTGTATTGCTGGAAATATTAATTCAAAAATCTGATCACACACACTAGTGAGCTTAAGCATATCCTTTGTTAGTGACTGCGGACACATATCAAATATCTCAACTTTCTATATGTTGTTTATACATATAGAACAAGGGACTGTAAGCTTGCCTTGTTATCTGGAAAGTAATCAGAGGCAATCAAAGGAAGCACTTCCTCTGCCTTCAGCAACAACTGCTATAGGTTTATTTTAGAACACACAATCCATTCAGAATTATTCTGCCTCAATTTATTTCCAACTCTTCCATGAAACCATTAACATAGAAATCTTTTTAACACTTTGGAAACAGTTTTTAGAAGAGGATCTATACTAGGCATGTAATAAAGAACGTCATGCACATGTTTATTTTTAAAATTAACTCTATCTACACTCAACAGAACAGCCTGGACCCAAGCCGGATGTTTATTACCCAGCTTTTTATATTTACATGTGTTTTGTTAATTTTATTTATTTAGTTAAATACTACTAAGCTTTTTTATATATGTGTTCCTACGTTTGTTTTTAGGAATGTGTTTTAAAAGGGGTGTTTGTTTGTTTTTAGGAATGTAAAGAATTATGGGCCATTGTGAAAAATATCTAAAGACGCAATTCCCTTGTACACATCTGGTGCTTGACTTCTCCTATGAGGTATTCACTATGTGGACAAGACTGCAAACCTCAATAACTCTGATGGTGCCAACCATGGAACGTGCAGACTGTTCGTGAATTATTTCCATATTTTACAATTGAAACAACTTTGATAGATGCTATTGTAAATCGCGTTCCTTAACCGGAATTATTTCAGACAACATTAATTCACTAAGAAGGTCAATGGACAAACAGGAGCAGAATGTTGTATGAGAAGTGAAAGAGAAGACAAATATTTTGTGGGACTCTAGCAGGAGAGCAGACACACCAGAATCATCCTGTTGTGACAGGAGAGCACAAGCTAAACCAGAATGGGTAAGTTATCTTTACTGGTAAATAACTGATGCACTTAACTTGTGTAAGAGTGATCATATCTGAAAGTCACATGTTCTCCTTGTCTTGAAAGACTGACTTGCATTTGTACCAAGTGCTTTTCAATGCCTGATGTAAGTGACAGGTTAGACTAGCAAATCCTTCGCTCTATAGTAACACTTCAAGCAGATTTCCACAACTCTGCAGCTACACATAGAAAAAAAACCCACAATAAAAATAAATTTATATAAAATGACAAAACCAGGACTTGAAAACTAAAATTAATTTAGTCAAATTGATGCATTTAATTGCAGTAGCATAATGTTTCTGCTGATGGGTAGTAATGATGATTTAGACGCGTCCCAAATGATTGGAAGACAAATCACATTGGCGTTGGGAAGCCAATGAACTTTAGCTGTATTATTTACTAGAGAGAGCTATGTGAAATCTTTGATCATATTAAATGACTAAAGGACTGAATGTGCCATGATATGAGCTGGACACACACATGGCTGTCGTTATACGTGCCTCTATCACCGAATAGCAGAATCCACTTTTAATAGGACTGCATGTGTGCATGACCAAATTGGACCGTTCCAGTGATTCAGCATTGAAGCCGAGAGTCCAGAAACACATCTTGCTGTGGTCAGCAGATGAATGCACAGATAGTAGTCATCTGCCGAAAATTATCCAATTGATTTTAACCTGATTTTTCACATGCCTGACGATTGTTATTTGAAATACATTAACAAATACAAACAGTTTATGTGATCTGTTAGCAGCAATTGAAATTACTTGTGTTCCATCATTTAATCAATAACAGTTCCGTTACTTGGTTAACACGTTGGGGCTGATTCAGAGTGGGGGACACACCAGTTTGCATAGCATACCTTGCATGATATAGCCGTGTGCATGCCCAGTAAGATGGCGCACGCATATGCTCCTATGCAGACTTACATATTTCTCGCACTTATACTTTCCAGCAACTGGAGAAGCAGGACACAAGAGGGAATGTGTGTGCAAAAACAGGCAGAGTACAGCAATGGTGAGTTCAGTAAAGTAAGCACAGATGATGAACTATTGTATAGCAGGTGTATATGCTGCTGATGCAGAGGAAGGCTCATGCGGCTCTGCCTATGGGTGGAAATAGGCTTGTTTTCTTTACTTTACTTTAAAAGAGTAAGTTACTCCCGTATTGCGTCCAGCTCTGTATCAGCCACATTAAGCATTGGTGATACAGTGTCTGGGCCTAGCAGCAAGGTAAAAAAGTGCCAAAGTAATCCCACACGTCAGCAATTTATTAATTTTCATTTTACATCCCCTTACTGCAGTTAGTAATGTTGCCCAGTGTAAAACGTGCACTCAATTTAATTGTGTATTTTTGTATACAATACAAGGTTTCCGCTGGAACTAAAAATTCTGACTAACTGAAAACAGCCTGAAATCTATAACAGATGGAATGGAAATATCTATACAATATATATATATATATATATATATATATATATATATATATATATATATATATATCTCGTGTAGTAACTGCAGATATTCACTTTGCAGTCTCACACAGTGCCTGCATTTACTGTTCTTTTTTTTTCTTTATCCCAAGCTTTCTCTAAACTCCAAGCATAGAGCCATGAATGTGACGTGGCCATGTCTAAAGAATGCACTGCCTGGATTTAGTCTCAATAGAAAGGTGCTATATAAGGGAATGTTGTTGTCCTCGCCTGTTTCACATCCTATCAAGATACCAATCTCACTCAGAGCGCCTAGATAGTCAAGTATGCTGGGTTATGTGGGCTAGTGCAAAATGTTACAGTACAGTACAAGGTCTCAAATGAATCTTATGTTAGGCTACCATGCAATTAACCAAGTCAATTATAGTGACATATCTTGGAATGTATAAAGCAGTTTCAGTGTAATAGGCTGTCATGTATTTTAAGGCTTTGATTTGTGCTGTTAAGAGTATCCCATAAACATATACATAACGTTGCTGAATTTGGTGGTCTATATACCCCACAGGTCACCAAGTGAATAATTGAATGGTTTGTTATAGAGTGCATCATTTTTTTCTTAGGCCCATTATTGAAGAAGAGACAAATGCAGAGAAATGGTTATTTATATTATATTCCCTTTAAGTTTGATTGTACTGGGACAATTGTTCATCCCGAATAACAATGTTCTCCGGTGTTTAACTTGGGACTGGTCTTTACTATATAGTCATGGGGGATATTTATAAAAAATTGAGCACATTTTTTTACATAATTGTGATATAATTAAAATGACACTGCATTTTTAAAGCAGCAATGCCACAAAGAAAATATTTTATTTTTATTTTACTTAGCGAGTTAAGTACCTTTTATACATGCATCAACAGTCATTTTTCTCAGATATCCTCGGACAAATTATTATCTACTTTTTATAAGCCCTCTGATTGGTGTACAAAAATGACTGCCAGACAAAGTCACAGCTCTTAAAATATGATGGCAGAGAAGGAGGATGTCACAATTCAAACAGAGCTCAGAGGGGCATTCCAAAGCCTCTCTGCTCACTACCTCATGCGGCACATGACTGTGGTTACCATGTCTGTGCAGAATCAGCATGCAGAGGAAAAAATACAAGGGAAAATTGTATAAACTAACATTCTTATTATAGACTGCCACAGTGATTTATATTAACAAATAAAACACACCTGTTTTTTTTCATGGATTTGCTGCTTTAGAATGATCCCTAACTTAAAAATGCTTTAACACCTGATGAAAGGTAGTAATCTAATGCAGCCCCATCTCCCAGAGATTTGAGATGCCTTTGATGCACCAAATCTCATAATAAGAACAGGAAAGATCACATATAAGACAGACTCAAGAGCATTGAGTCAGCTTTTCAATAGTGCTTTACTAAAGAACTATAGAGGGCTTGTAGTGCACTTGTTTTCCCTGAATGAACAGACTGTTGTGTGGTCTGCTGCGTAGCTTCAGATATCAGAGAGAGGTAACAGTGGATCAGGGTGGAGGGATGTTATTTTAAGTATAGGTTTCAAATGAACTGGACAATTATTTTAATGATAAAATGTTAGCACCATATGTATTTTGATTAATCAGGGCCAAAAAACAAAACATTGTAGAAATGATAAAAATACATGGGCCATGTTCTCTAGAATCGATCCATATTGATGTTGTTGCAAGCCTGAGACTTGCTCTGTTCCCTTTATTTACTACACCTCAGATCAGGCATGCAGGTCCCTATGGAAAAGTAGTATGCAATTTACAAGAGTCTTTTTCAAAGCAAAACAATAATGAGCTCCTCCCCATCCAATGCTAATCTCTGACAAGATGCTCTTCAATGGCTGAACAGGGAAAGTATAACTACTACCAGCATCGCTTATACAAGTACATCAAAAATACCAATTTTTCTGCAGCAGAACGAGCACATTCATAAAACCTTTTAAACAAAGTAATAATAAACAATGTCAGAATTACATTGTAATTGTAGAAGACGGGACTAAAGAGCTGTTTACACTTTCCCCTCAATAACTGTAGACGTGATGCGCAATCAGAGTGGAAATATTTTGCTTATTTAACCTTCCCCTTACAAAAGAGGATTACATGGCACTTCCGGAGGTTATGTACATGGTTTCAGACACATGAAATTCATTATGTGCAACAAGGATTTATAAAAAATAAAATAATCTGATTGTGATGCAACTGCACATATTAGTTAAAAGGAACAAGGAACTGCAATAATTATTGTATACATCATTTATGCTACATCTTGCATAGAGAATACTTTTTTTTTGTTAAAGAAAAACCTCCCTCTGTTTACAACAGCCAAGGCTTTCCAACTGATCTACGATTATAAGGTGGATACAACTGGCATAGACTGTATTTACCAGTATATTATCTCTCTCTCTCTCTCTCTATATATATATATATATATATATATATATATATATATATATATATATATATATATATATATATATATATATATATATTTATTTTTTATTTAAAATATATATATATTATTTTTGCAAAAATAGCTCAAATTAAAATGTGGAGGAAGATTGAAATAGTAGTAGAAGTAGTATATTAAAGTAATTAAGGTAACAAAACCAAAGTAGTTTTTTCTAATTAGTCAATTTACATATCAAAGTACAAGGGACAATCACAAAAAGCCATAGGAAGACTGAAATAAACAATTTCTCTATGTGGTGTGGCAAGATCACTGATGAAAGAAGTGAGTGACCTCTTTATACCTCTGTCAGTGACAGACAGAGAATAGGGGTGAAAGTTTTGTGTCCACTGCAGGTTAAAAGGTTACAAGACTGCATGGCTTTGATGTCTTTGTAAATAGAGAAATAGTTGCTTACTAATGTTTGAATGAAAAAAATAAGATTAAAAGTAATAAGTACTGTTTTATTTTGTGAATACTAGAAGACAGATAAACAACTCTCATACCCAGAAATTAAAATACCACGGAAGTAAATTCCAATGCGGATTTGCCTGTTAAACACTAGATAAAGTTTTTTGAAGTACATGCACTTTTAAGGAAGTTCCTGAAGTTCTAAAACCATGTTAATCACTTCTCACATTCAAGATCATATCACTTAAAACTGTATTGCTCAATTCTATAGGATAGTCAATGGCCATAATTAGAAACAAGTTACATCTGCATATACTATGAGGCATCATGATATATTAAACCAATTGATAAATAAACTCCCATGGTAATATTAGATAATTTGCAGGAGTTGAAAAAGGGGGATTGCTGTAGAGGAAAATAGATTTTAGCCCAAATATGTGTTTATTTGTACACAGTACTCTGGTATATGCATTAATCATATACCTAAAAAGGATAAATACTAATTAACGGAGTATCTACATTTGCTAAAGTTATAAGTAAAGTCATTTTACTGTACATGTAAAAAGCATGTGTCAGATCTTGTGCTGCTTCATTTATCAAATGTGCTTGAATGGGATATGATTCTGACTAATTTGTTGGGGATTGTGTTATTGCAAAACAGGCAGTTTCTCACCTCTGACAGTGGTGGCACCCTTCATCCTATGTCCCAGGAACTCAATGCTTGGATAAGATCCAATA
This sequence comes from Mixophyes fleayi, assembly GCF_038048845.1. NCBI lineage: Eukaryota > Metazoa > Chordata > Amphibia > Anura > Limnodynastidae > Mixophyes > Mixophyes fleayi. The sequence goes on from NC_134403.1 coordinate 133,937,386, forward strand.
TCCATACTGGCAAGTCCTAGAGCAGGCAAGTGCCCCCTGGAAGAGGCTTGTGTTAGCAGCAACAGGTTTCGCTCTTCAGGTGACAACTCAATGGCAATGTAGTTAAGTCCATTTTGGAACCCAGCTGAGGTTTCCCTACACATGGGACTGCCACACTCACCAGCCTCCAAAGTCTCTCCAGGCCGCAGAGACACATTCTCCACTGAGGCTGAGCTATGTCTCTTGGGACTATGTGCAAAGGAAGGAGATACAGGAGTCACTTGTGTAGTGGATGAAAAAGTCTCAGAACTGTGGCGACGACGTCCCCCTTGTGGATCTGCACGGATGAGCTTAGCACCTCTGTTTGGATCCGGGAGAGGACTATGTAGGTTAAATTCCTCATTCATGTGGTCCATGAGCAAGCTGAGGCACTGCACACCAGAAATTGTACTGTCTATAGGTAATGTTTCATTTTTTGGTGGAGATGACACAGGAGTTGATGGTTGTGGTACGGTTTTCCTTGGGCTCATTTCTGTGTAGTCTGAATTTGGACATAAGTTCGGGGAGACTTTCGGTTTTGGAGAGGGAGGTCCAAATTCCAGGTTCATGTAGTCTGAAATTGGTGAGCGCTGAGGCTCAGATCCAGAAGATGAGGAAGTTGAACTGCCTTCAGAAACTGAAAGAGCAGGTGGAGTAGGCAAAAGCAAGGAATCCTGTGATCTTGTCTCACCAAAACATATGTGAATATATTCCCCACCAGGTGGGCTTGGTGGTTCTGGAGGATGCTCACTCATGCTAGGTAGAGTCCGTAGTGCAAGGCGGGATGGTCGAGTCGCCCGACCATGTGGTGAAGAGGAAGCAGGAGACCTCATCATTACATAGGGTTCAGCGTCTGCTGGGCTAATAGGTTGAGGTGCCATTGTGTGATTCTGGCAGCAACAGTTATTTTTAGGTTGCATGAAGAAATAGTCAGGGGGGGTAAAGGATAGCGGCTCTGCAGGGGAAAGTCTATGATGGACTGGTACTAGCCGTGCTTTTGGACCACACCACATCTGCATATAACCATCTGGTGAATCTTCCCGACATCCTCCAGTGGACTCAGTGCAGCAGGTACGTGGCTGTAGAATTTGTTGGGGGGCAGATACGCTTGCTGGGCTCATAGGAACATAATCTGTGGAAGAGGAAATGGAAGCTGTCCCATGAGTCATGGGCATGTATCCATCATCCTCCCGATGCCCAATCTCCACATCTGCATAGTCTTCTGGATAGAAATGGCATGTTTTGGGAGATGAAGACAGAAGACCAGGACTTCCTTTATATGTGGCACGAATCAGAGTAGCCTCATCGAGGGAAGCAGAGGACAGCTGAGGAGTTGTAATTTTCTGTCTTCCTGGGGTAGTTAAGGAGTATGTTCTCTTCCTGGGACACTTCTCTATTCCTGAGCATTCCAATCGACGGCCAAGGCATAGACAGCCACCTGGAAAAGGTCTATCCATGGACATGTACCCATTCATTTCTCCTGTATGAGGGGGAGTGCCAGAAACAGAATCTGGAGTGCCACTTCGGCAACTTAAATATGCTCGTGCCAGTTCTCCTGGGCTTGAACTATATTCATCCAAGGATATAAAACCAGGGTCACTTGGCGACCCAGTTGCTGAAGCACTGCAACTAGAAGGACGTGGTGGAATCAGAGGGTCAGAGGCAGAGCCATGACTACTGCTACCTGAAGATAAGCTAATTGGACTTGCAGCTGATGGTGGAGACCGAGGAACTGGCATGGACATAGACCTGCTATGTTGAAGGGGACCAGGAGCTGGAAACAGCTTTCCATTACGACCACCCAAACTCAATGTATGGGAACGACTTAGTGGTGCCCGTAGAATACTAGGACTTAAGGGACTGCTTAAGACTAGTCTGCTGCTTAAATTGTCTCCTTCACTAGCGGTGCGGAGTCGTGAAGATTGATTCATGGGAACACTGGCAGAGGAAGAAGAGGGAGGACAGTCTGAACGAGTTTTCCTGGCCAGCCCTGTCTGGCTTGGTGGCAGCTGACTGTGATGCCGTCTGCCAGGGACAGTGATGGGGTTTGAACTAGAAGACTGGCTTTTACTCCGGGGCCTAAATTCAGCCAACTCCTTCATGGCTTTCATAGCCTCTAAAATAGTCTCATGAATGCTCTGGGCTACAACACTATCATCAACCTGCATCCAAATCTCCCCTGGTCCAGTGGAAGCTGAGCGACCAACCTCTACAAAAAAGTAGTTGTCAGAGTGACCGCAGCGGCGGATATTCATTAACTGGAGGGTCACTGATGGAGTTTCGCTATTCAGACGCACAAAACTGATGCTTCGTGCAGACAAGCACAACCGATGCACACCAATCATACTTTTAATCTGGCCCAAACCCTTGGGTTTCAAGTTTACTTGCCAAACCTCTCTGTAGGCTGCGTTTGCAGGAGTTATTAGTCCATAAATTGGGTCCTCGGTCAAAGCCAGGTGATTGCTGCAGTTAGTGCTGCAGCTGGAAGTTCCTGAACAGCAGCAGCCTCCTGTACCTGCACATCCATTTCTCTCTTTTTCTCCTCTGCCAGTACTAAGCAGCTCTGTGAGCGCCCGGTACCAGCTTTCCTGCTCCTGCTCACTCTCTGCTGCCACTGCAAAATACTCATCCCGAGTGTAAAGGGCAATCAGGTATTTGTTTTTAGCATCTGCTCGTTTGTTAATGTTAAGGCAGCTGTCCAGAGAAATCACTCTTTTGGCTGCTGCAGACTTGCTCCTCCACTTCTTTTCACTCTCATAATACTCAAGTCTGGCAGCAGGGCAGCCCTCCCCAGGCTCTTTTAGCACAAAAAATCGTTTGTGGCCATGCTTCTGTTTGCGTAAATAGCCACATTTTTTTACACTGCTGCTGTTGTTGTTGTTGTTGTGGTTCAGATTAGAGCTAGCAGGAAGAACGCACTGCCCTGGCGTGGGAGGACTGGCCATCCTCTTCTAAACAGGTAAACTGCTGACCCAACCTCTGCTTGGGTAGACTTGCAGGGATGACAGATAATGTATTTGTAGTTTTCCACCTTCAAATAAAAAAAGAAAAAGAAAAAAGACGAAGACTTGGGTAAGGTGTAGTGGCAACTCCTGTATGTCTTTATTGATCCTCCTTTCTATGCAGGTAGTAACAGCAATTCAATGTAATAATAATATAAAATATATAAGTTGTGATTTTGTTTTTTTTCTTGCAGTGCTTCTTATCCTCCTGGACAGGACAGTGCTTCAGTACAGTAATATTTAAAATGCCCTGATGCTGCTGCTGTAAATATGACCGGTCCAGTACATAACAGTTCTCTCAATGAAGAAATAGTAATCATATGTAGAGTACTGAGCAGTTTCCACTAGATGCAGCTACGCAGAATACAAGTGACAGACCTTTAAAATGCTCCCTCTTGGCAAACAGGGCGAGTAATCATCTCCATGAAAAACATCTTGTAAGTCCCCGGTGTTGTCAAGCGGTGTTTACTCCTCATAGCAGTGTAGTGCAGCAGTGAAATGAAAATAAATAGGTGGCAAGTCTGTGCTGTCTAGCCATGCCCCGGTGTGCATCAGCTGCGCTTGCCAGGCATGAGGTTGGTCACTGCAGACGTAGAGCTCTCCTTCCGTCGGTCACCGTTTAACAGTAAATAGCACATATCATCGAGTGACTGAACTAAAGAAGCAAAACAACATGTGACGTACCAAGTTACCGACAGCTAAAAAAAAAAAAACCACACATACACAGGCAAGAGGCGGGGAGGAGGCGGTGTTTGTGGCTGGGGGTGAGACTGTCTATCAACCTGCGTTTCACATAGGGATTGATTACCACAAGGAAGAGGATGCTGGCGTGTGCACCATATATGAGAGAAAGAGGCAGGGCTGCAAGCGCAGACGGTATCTTCTAAAGCCATATCCCTCCCCCCAGTCTACCTTCAGCCCCTGATCTCCTCCTACCCACCCCCACCCTGGCAAGACAGGCTGAGCTGTCAAGGTCCAACGCATGAACATGACTAGGGGGTCTCTGGTTCTTCCCCTGTTCTTCTTACTCACCCAGCCCTAATAAAGACTACAATTGTAGATTATATTTAAAAAGTGTCCTAGAGCCTGTGCATGTTAGTGATTCATTAGAGAAGCTGTGATGACGCCGATACTGAGTGCAGCTGCCCTTGAGAAAGTAGGACGTTATAGGGAAGAGGTGTCACAGTGTGGGACAGTCCTCAAATGTAATTTCTTTATAATGATGACTAACATTTTTTTTTTTTTTTAGGCATTGTGGATCTCAAAGTGACCTCACTGCACTTGTCCCGGAATGTGACACTGGTTTACTTTGTACGCAAGGTCTCCCCTTTTAACCCTTGCGCTGACACTGCTTAGGAATGTTTTGCAGATGCAATGAAATGCTCTTTAGTAGATGAGACATTTTTGGAAAGAAAACACTACGGGGCTGTAAAGGGTGGAGAAAGCTCAGGCGAATCAGCTATGGGGGGAGTGTGAGCTGTCTGCGCCCTGACGTTATGAAGGTATGTGTTTGCCTATAATAAATGTTCTAGGCATCCTCCGCTTTCTGCAGTGATTCATGTTTATACTGCAAAATAGTACTCCTAGGGAGTGTGAATGGTTAAAGTTCTGGTAGTGCTGATGACTCCCCCTCCTCCACCATCACAAAAAATAAGGAGAGAGGTAAAAGGAGGCTGCGCTGCAGCTCCTCATTAATCAGTGCTTGTTTTGTATTATCATGTGGCTTCTCTTACTTAAAAAATACCACCCAGAGAGTAAAAGCGCTGCTGATATATTTCATCACTCAGCTGTTTCATGTATGCATGTACACGTCCTTGTAGTATCCACCATTCTGTGCACAGGCTTTCTGAGCATTTGTAGAGCTGAACATTACTAAACCAGTGATATAAGTGATGCATTCAGTTACCTGAAATCCTTCCATTTTCTGATATTCATAGAGGTTGAGACTTATGGTAAACTGTTTTGTTTTTTTTACAGCTACAAGAATTTTAAATGTCATGAGAAAACGTTTAGAATTTCAGCCTCTAAACAAATGTAGACGGGAGGTTCCCTTCTTGTTTACTAGGATCAAAATGAGTCATCCTTCTCCCAGCAGATCTCTAGTACTACGGCTGCACATTGCAGTGCTGAGAACACAGTCTTTAACCCTTTATATGGAAAAGGCTAAGATCTGCCAGCTAAACGAATTCGAACTTTATAGTTTGTGCAAAGATTTATATAATTGAAAATGTGGTTTAATTTAAGCATGTCATATTGTCTGTTTGTCATTGGTATCAAGTAATAGGTGGATATGACATATGCACCCCCCGCAATTACGTGTACAGCGCTGTCTCCTATGAATAGGTACACTTATTATCACCGTGTTTCTTACGCGCTGTTGTTATGACACATGTATTTATGCTCCCTGTGTTTTATTCTTGCAGGGAGTCCTATTGAAGTCATCTGTTTTGAATGATCGTAGTTTCCATAGTGCATCAATGGGGCGGGATTTGCTTTCATCGGCCACACAAGGCAAACAATCACAACGCTCCCTGTGCGATGGCTCAGGAAAGCACCAGCCCTAATCATCAAAACAAGCAGACCTGTTTTATGCTAAGCGTAGGATAGAATATCACCCTTTCTCTCCACCCCCTTAAAAAGACCACATACAAAACAGTGGGCTGGAAAGAATTCCTAACCGCTCCATATATGGCAACAGTCACACATGTCTCCATCATAGATTGAAAATCTTAGGCTTTATGAATGTATTTTGTTTACAGCCTGCGACAGAACTATCCCTAAGAGCTTACAGTCAAATTTTATTACCAGGGAATGCGCCACATATGATCATTTAAACTGCTGACATGAACATGCTTTCATCTTAACATTAAGCTTTAGATGAAAGTGAGAATTGTTAGGGAATTTCCTTTTCACGGTGTGTTTTTATAGCTTCTGTTAGTAAAGTTTATCTCTATAAAACGTCTTTGAGTCCAGATTCATCCAGAGTTCCATATTTTTCATGAACAGTTTTATACTTTGATGTGCAAGCTTTGACAGGTGTTACTATACTAAAATACACAACATTCCCATTATTATGGATTTTCTCAGAACTTAGAGACATCATCCTGGCATCTTAACTGCTGATCAGCACAATGTTCCAGCATTTTGCTGTGACCTGCAGATTATACCCATGAGGACAGCAGATGCATGCAGGGTCAATCATCCCTATGCTTACAGCATTTTAAAAGCAGCTTGTGCATCCTACGTTCCGCTCAGCAAGGTGTTTTAGGTGACAGGTGCACATTCTCTCAAATCGGTGATCTAAGTAAAATGAATCGCATCAATTATCTTGCTACAATGGCACCTGTCAGTGGGTGGGATATATTAGGCAGCAGGTGAATATTTATTTCTTGTAAGTGATGTGTTGGAAGCTGGAAAAAATTGCCAAGCCTAAGGATCTGAGCAACTTTGACATGGGTTACATTTTCATGGCTAGCCGACTGGGTCAGATAGTCTCCAAAACTGCAGGACTGAGGGATGTTCTCCATATGCAGTGGATAGTACCTACCAGAAGTGGTTCAAGAAAAAACAACCAGTGAACTAGCGTAGGGGTAATTGACGCCCACCTCACAACTTATAAGACTAAAAAGATCTTCTGCTAACGTCTTGGTGCCAGATACTACAGGACAACTTCAGAGGTCTAGTGGAGTCCATGCCTTGATGGGTCAGAGCTGTTTTCCTGGCATGAGGGGAGATCTACACAATATTAGGCAGGTGATTTAAATGTGGCTGATTGTTGTAAATGAAGGTAATTTAGTACTTGAGGGTTATTTTAAAGTCTACTTTAACATACACATCTAGGGATGTGGGACAGACTTTCACCTAAATATGGCAACATGTAGTAAGCAATTTCTGATTTGTTTTCCCCGGGGGGAGGGGTAAAACATAGCTATTCTGCGCTATTCTGATATGAAAGAATATGCAGTAAAGGTCATCTTAAGTCTTTGTACCAGCATATCAATATATATTTTCTGGTTAATTCAACACTTAGGGGTCTATTTATTAAGATCGCAGTGATGCATGATGAAACACCTGCTGTAATTTACCGTGTCGGGGCTGCTCTAGGAGGTCTGTCAAAGTCCCCCTTCCTCCACAAACTCTTTTTACTATTTACCAGCAGACTAATGCTGCTGGTGAATGAAAGAAGTGTTATGCGTGAGGTTTCAGCTCGTTCCAAATAAAAATGACATGTAACGCCATAGTGAGTTGTTTTTTCACAACTAAATAAACTGGATACATTCACAGTGCCTATATTGCGTTAGGCAGCGCTAAATGGGTTATGGCAGGAGATATATATAATTTTTCTGGTTGAACTCTTCATAAATGATGCAATTTACAGAGAAAACTGCTTTTTATTTGTTTTTATGACTGATCACTCCTCAGTACATAAACCCCTAAACATGGCATTGCTCCACTCTTGTTATAGTTGTAGCCTGTTATTATGTCATGGTATACTAGTGTCTAATTATACTGAGAAAGAAGATGCTTAGGGGGGTATTCAATTGTCAGCAATTATTTTTTTTTCCCCCGCAGCATAAAAAAAAAAAAAAAATCTCCTGCGGGTTTTTGACGGCAATAGTGACCGTTTTGAGTTAGCTCAGCGGGAAAACTCGTGCAATTCAATTGAAAAAGAGGGAACGCTGCCCCCGCGCGTTAAAAATTGTGTTTTGCAAGATTTTAGGGGAGTGAAGGGGAGTTTTAACGCGGTCATGTATAACACAAAAGGAGGTTTTACATACATTTCCATACATTAGATTGCATTACACATTGATAATATCTACATTACAGTACTTTCTTTAGCATATTTTTTAATTGAACTATTTATTACCATACAATCATCTATACAATGTCAAAACACATTACTATATTCATATTTGTACCAGAAACATACATAAATTTAATTAGTGATTTTATTTTATTTTATTTTTTTTATGTTTATTTTATTTCATTATTTTTTCACAAGAAAATCAACTTACACAAGTTAGACATTAGTGATAAACATAAGTTTAATTTTTTTTTCACATTATTACATGATTTCAAATACTTTTCAGAGGTTTTTTATTTTTAACACACCCCAAAGAGGTGCGAGATAAAACAGCATATTTAACTGTTTAACCCGCCGCGTTAAAAAACAATTGAATAGCTTTTAACGTGGATGCCTCTCACACACCCTATACTTTCAATAGACCTTCTACAGGACCGTGAGATGAAAAAAAACTGAGCATTAAAAATGGAATTGAATTGCGGGTAAAGTTAACCCGCTCAAAAATTTTAAAAAAAAACAGCATTAAAATGACTTAATGCGGTTAAAAAATACAACGCGCTGACAATTGAATACCCCCCTTACAGTGTATTGTAGAACAGACTGTGGTGATAGGGGGACATTCCTGAGTCAATCGGAGCCAAGCATCATGATTATCAGTCCTTAGTTCTATATCATAGAACCTTAGAAACAGCACTAAGCCTAAAATGCATGTTGCCTTAAATAAAAGAGCTACTGATAGTATTCACAAAATAGAAATGTGAAGATTCCTATACCTTGAAAGAACCTCAGATATTTTGGCATTGTGTCTGCATTTTGTATGCTATTGAGCACAAACTATTGTTCTATTATCTGTCATTTCAGATTGAAAGAGGCCCACTGTCTGTGTTCTGCAGGCCTTGTGTGTGGTCAAATGAAAAGATCTGGCCATTCGGCACTTGTTACAGTTAGGCTGGGTACACACTACAGGTTTTTCACCCGATTATCGTGGCAATCCCCCGATAAATGACTGTTAGGTTTGATATCGCATTAGTGTGTACACTCCCACAAACATGTTTTATCGTACCATAGCACATCCTATTGTTTGATTTTATAAACTGATTAAAAATCACTATGAACAAAGGAACGACGTTAGACATGTTCTGAAGTGTGTATGTTCTCACGACCAGCAGTGTAGGCAGATCTTCATAGAGTTTACAGTCGCAATCTTTTTCAGCAGATGGTTATGACAGATGAAGAGCACAGATCTGATGTGTGTTCGCATGAATCGGCATGCTGATTGGGACTTTGTTATTGGTAAAATCGTTTAAAATATCGTACCAATTTTCCTGTAGTGTGTACCCAGCTTTAGCATGATAGGACACATGGTCAAGATTAATCTATGTGCACCAAACCATTGGACAGTGTTTTAACTTCCCAAATTCTGGATTTCCAGTTTTGAAATTTGAAAATTATGTGTCAAAATCTCAAAATTCCTTATAAAATTTCCTTTCAAAGTATGGGTTACATACATAAAATTATAAACTTAAGATGAAATCTAACAAAACTAATTTCTGTGTTATTTCTGCTGTTAAACTAGAGTGACATGACTTTGGCATGGACTGTCCATCATCTTGTGGTTCACAAGTTTAAACATCAAAATGAGTTAGAATTACCGATATTTCCTAATTTCCCCAAAATGTCAGTCTCCGGGTCAGTTATCCAGAATACCATGTCCTAATGTTGCAAAGGAGATCCCTACCTATTACCTGCCAATGGGAGCCAGACCTCCGTCTATGGGGCATATTTAACAAATAGTGATAGTGCACTATCGTTCACTTACCGTAAAATACACGTCCCTCTGTGTGTCCCGCATATTTGACAACGGTGCATCACAGCAGATATCGTGGATATCTGCTGCTTTGCATTCTGTTTCCTTTTGGGGAGCAGTCACCATACAACAGTATGGTGACTGCTCCCTACCGCAATCTAACAAGTTACGAAAAAAAGTTTTTTTCGGTAACTTGTCATGTTAATTCAGCTGGCGTACATTATCATAAATGAAAAATGTCAGCTCTGCTCCAAAGAGCAGAGATGGTCAGCGCATGTGTTTAGGGATCATGTGATCTGTCACACACAGCTCTAGTTGCAGAGACAGAGCAGAGATGTTTGTGCGCATGTGCAGTTATTCGAATGTGCAGTTCTTCGAACTGCACATGCGCAGTTGCTGTAAGAAAAGAACCAAACAGGACGAGGAGGAGATCCGGAGACAGTGCATTCCGAAGAGGCAGTGGTATGTATGATTTTTTAGCACAGAAACAGCAGTTTATCGGAACTGCTGTTTCTGTGTTGTGTTCTTCATAAATTTGAGAAATAGTTCAATCCTTATCAATGCGATAAGGATTGAAAACGATTTTTCACTTTTTGTATTTTTCACGTATGTAATCATTGCCTGGTTTTATGTAGCGTGAACCAGAAATCTGTTATACTAAGGCTGGGCCCTCCCTTCTTCACCTTTTGTGTAAATGAGTGTTACATTTCATACATTCTTACCTTGATGATTAGTTATACATATATTTTCCTTGTTAACTGTGTTGCATCTCTGCAACCACATGCTTTCACTGTAGGTTATAGGCAAATTCTTCCCCTTCCTATCCAATGCCTACCGTTGTCAGTGTGCTCCTCTTATGCTGAGTACTGGAGGAGGTACACAATGATTCATCTGTGTGTGATACAGTCATTACACTTCTCCTCTGGCAGTCCAGGTATGAGGTTTGCTTGCTGACAGAGTAGATATTGGGGAGAGAGTGGAAGTATGCTGCTTCTATGTGTGAAAAGTAGCTTGCACTTAAAGTTTGGGTTGCGTAGACTGGATATCATTATAACGGTAATTTTTTATTAATTTCTCCTACCTACTGACTGCCCTTAAAATTCAGCCGTCTGCCAGAAGTTTTTCCTGATCACAATACCTGCTACCATAGAGACTCTAACATAGGTGTCACATGGGCAATTTTGAGCTTAATGTTTTTCCTTCCAGCAACTGTGAAGCCCATTTTGAGAACTACAGTTCTATTGAGTGTTTAGGAACATTGTAGGCTAGTAAGATGCTCCTTTCATGGGGTTTCCATTAGGGGTGAGCGGGATCGGATTTTTGAAATCCGAACAGTGCCGATCCGAGCACTGTTCAGGGATTCCCGCCCGACGCAAAACTCAGAACGAGGCAAAACGTCATCATCCCACCGTCGGATCTCGCGAGATCCGGATTCATATTATTTCCCGCTTCCCGCCGCCATCTTCACTCGGGCATTGGAGAGGGAAGAGGGAGGGTGTGTGGTTGTGTCCTCTGTCCTGCTCAGTCCAGTGGTGCTGTCCGGTTCTCTGTCCTGCTCAGTCCAGTGGTGCTGTCCTGTGCTCTGTCCTGCTCAGTCCAGTGGTGCTGTCCTGTGCTCTGTCCTGCTCAGTCCAGTGGTGGTGCTGCCATAATTCCAGTGGTGCTGTCCTGTGTTGTCCTGTGCTGCTTAAGTCCAGTCCAGTGACACTGCCATATAAGTCCAGTCCAGTGGTAAAGCCATTTAAAAAAAAAATCAGAACCCAAAACCTTGAGGGGGGTGTTTAGGCAAAACCCATTAGAACCCAAAACCTGAAGGTAATCAGAACCCAAAACGCGAAAAGTGGCCGGTGCACATTCCTAGTTTCCATAGTAATCATACCATACCTCCTAAAATTTATCCATCATCATCTTCATCATTTATTTATATAGCGCCAACATAATCCGTAGAGATTTTGAACTGGGGACAAACACAAAAAACTAACAAACAAACTGGGTAAAACAGACAAAGAGATGAGAAGACCCTGCTTGCAAGCTTACAATCTATGGGACAATGGGAGTTTGATACATGAGGTTAAGTCTACATTTTGTATTTCAGCCCAGCCAGACTGCAAAGGTAAAAGTGACTCATAAGCTAAATGATCCTGTCACACAACAATGTTGGTCAGGGGGTAGTTGTCTTGTGTGAAATTGTGTAACGGGTGGTAATAGGGTAATGTAGTGAGGTTAAGAGGATGGTTGAGGAATATTATAAGCTTGTCTGAAGAGGTGGGTTTTCAGAGAACGCTTGAAAGTTTGTAGACCAGAGGAGAGTCTTATTATCCAGGCAAAATTGGGATAAAATAAGCCCAACACCTGATCCACACAAGCCATGACCACAATTCACTAAAAACCCCACTCTAATCTGCACAAATATGCCCAGTTTCTGACAAACTGTCACCCTTTTGGGGTCCACAAATCAGGAATATCCCATTGAAATTGGGAGATATACCATCCATCTTTCTATATTTATCCTGCTAACTGAATGCTTCTGGGGTTAAAGTCGCCTCCTCTCAACTTCTCGGAGTCTTGAACTGTATAGTAAACTCCCTGTGTAAGCTGAAAAGGAAAGTAACCAGTGATGAGATGCAACAGCGGTTAAACTCACACATTGGTGAGTTGAACCCACTATTGCATCTTTACAAACCTTAGTATTAGCAACAGAGAAAAATGGAATAGCAAGAATTGTGTCTTTCACTTTGTCTATACTAGTAGTGCTTCTAAGGTTCTATTTATTAACCTACTAAGAGGTGAAAATCTCCAGAATAACCGCATTGTTAACTAACGATGCTAATTATATAAAGCAGATATCGGCGAAATCTGCTGCGATCCCACTCTCATCGTACGCATACATACATACATACATACATACATACATACATACATACATACAGTCCCCATAGGTTTCCATTGGAACTGCAATGTTACATGATTTATCAAGTTCCGAAAATCTAAGGTTTTTCGGAGCTTGTCCTCCTTAATGTTCTCCATAAATACATTTATTATTTTATGGTAGGCTACTTTATTTGCTAAATGCCTCAATGCTTTTCTTCACCTTTTTTCGGTTTGCACCTCTTAATGTTATGCCCTCATGTCAAATAAGAATTCTTTCAGTCATGTATACATAAATCATTCTTTATGTATTTACTTTTATATTACGGTGCTTTACCAAGTGATGTTATTATCCTCACACATTTACATTACTATTGTTAGTCTTGAATATTAAAATATACATTTTGCTTTTGTTTTTAAATAATCAATTTTGGAAGATTTTCATCCAATTGAAAAGAACTTTTAGTTGAATTTTTGAGAATCTATTTCCAGATCATGCTCGCAAGATCTGCAATTTACCAAGAGGCCCATATCACATATCCTAGACTACAAAGAAGAAGACATCTTCAAACAGCACGTGTGTTCAGGCCATGCCGAGCCCTTTATGGTCTTCATGAGAAAGATATTGTTAGACCCTATCATTTTGCCTTCTGAGGCCATCTTAGCGTTAAAAAGCTTAAAATACACCCAAAGACAATAAGAAAAAACGCTGTGTCAGGAATCACCAAACTGTTAAGTACACTTAATTTTTTGGCATCTGGATCATTCCAACTCACCAGTGCAGTTGTTGGTGGATTACCCCAACCCAGTTTTTGCAGAGTTTTTTTCACCATTATAATGGCCATCCTTAAACATGTATATGACTACATATATAATTTTTCTGTGATGCAAGACAGTGGCAAGAGGTCAAACAAGCATTCTATGTCATTGGTAAAATTCCAAGGTCATGGGAGCAATAGAAAGTACCCACATTGCATTTACACCAACCCAAGATATGGAGGAAGTGTGTCGTAACTAGAGATGGTCACTGACCCCCGTGTTTTGGTTTTGGATTCGGTTTTGGATCTGGATTACCGTCGTGTTTTGGTTTTGGTTTTGCAAAACCGCCATTGCGTGTTTTGGTTTTGGTTTTGGTTTTGTTTGGTTTTGTTTTGCTATTTTGTTGGAAAATCCATGTTTTTGTGCCTAAAATAACCCAATTTAGTGCTCCAACTGTTTTAGAGATAAGTAATCTAATTGTTGAGGTAATAAATCATCCAAAAAAACTGTTTAATTCTTCGTTGGTAGGCCTTCATTTATTCTACATACAAAACAGATTGTCTTCCTCTCCATCTATGCATATTGGCAATGCAGCCATCGTCTTTGGATGTATATTACACCCTACACTTATAGTTAAATATGTAAAGAAATGGAAAAAGACAGTTTGCTTTCTGTCTCTATAAGCCCCCCTCCACTTTTTTAAAAAAACAAAAAATTCAGCAATTATAGACTGTACAATATTAATTGACATGGAGAAAGCCAGTTTGGTTTCTGTCTCTCTAGGCTCCCCTCCACTTGTATAAAATACCAAAAAATCCAGCCGTTATAGACTGTACAATATTAATTGACATGGAGAAAGCCAGTTTGGTTTCTGTCTCTCTAGGCCCCCCTCCACTTGTATAAAATACTAATAAATTCAGCCGTTATATACTGTACAATATAAATTGAAATAGACAAAGGCAGTTTGGTATCTGTCTGCATCAGATCCTCTCTCCACTAGGAGTAAAATAGAAAACTATTCAGCCGTTATATAATCTAGAATATAAATAGAAATTGAGAAAGGCAATTTGGTATCTGTCTGCATCATAATCATCAACATCATCATTAGCGCCCTCGTCGCCTACACAAATCTCCCCCTCATCCTCTTCTAATTCCAAAGTGGCATCCTCAATTTGGGTATCACCGGCTACACTCGGGCTATTAAGGCACACATCAGCAGAATGCTCACGATTAGACATCCCACTGTTGGATGGACTCTCCACAGGGATTGTTGTCATTTGTGAATCAGAGCAAATATTCTCCTGTAATGCCTCACTGTTATCTTGCAGCTCGGCTTTGACGCGTAACAGTAGTTGTGCACCAATTGTAGGCTGGGTAACTTTTTGGGATCTGCCACTAATAGCCAAAGGTGAAGGCCTCATTCTCTCTTTGCCACTTTGTGTGTAGAATGGCATGCTTGCAATTTTTTTTTTATCATCACTTAACTTTTGCTCAGTTACACTTCTTTTTCGCTTCAATACAGTAAATTTTTTTTTTTATTTTTTTTTGCACTAATTTGAAAACACTCTGTTGTTTGACATCGCCTTGGCCAGATGACGTACTGGGAACACTAACATCAGGACTGGTGACAGAACCTGGTTGCTCATTCAGATCATATGTGGACTGCTTTGAATCCATTCTGAGCGCAAACCACTGGGGAGTGCTAAAAATTATTTGGTAGATATTTCTGACGGATATGACTTTTGACAGCCAGAAATATTAATGCACAATTAGGGAGGACACCCCAAAAGCACTGAGGAGTGCTAAAAATTATTTAGTAGATACTGCTGACAGATATGACTTTTGACAGCCAGAAATATTAATGCACAATTAGGGAGGACACCCCAAAAGCACTGAGGAGTGCTAAAAATTATTTAGTAGATACTGCTGACAGATATGACTTTTGACAGCCAGAAATATTTATGCACAATTAGCGCTGGGGAGTGCCAAATATTAAGAAAAAATAATAAACCTCTATCCTCCTCTCTGCACTAGCGATTTTGGTTAAAGCAATTGCAAGAACAATATTGTATTCTCTGTCCCTGCTCTAATCAGCCTATGACTACACCCTGCTCTCTCCCTCTGTCAAATGACGATGGATTGCTGTGGAGGCGTGTATTTATAAAGTTCAAGTATCGCGAGAACCGAGCCCCGAGATCCGACGACGTCACGATGACGTTCGGCCTCGATTTGGATTCGGAACGGGCGGGAGAGTACCGAGCTGCTCAGCTCGGTACTCGGATACCCAAAGTTCGGGTGGGTTCGGTTCTCGGAGAACCGGACCCGCCCATCTCTAGTCGTAACACAAAAAACACTTCCACTCTCAATGTTAATGCAGGTTTTCCAGGTTCTATTCTCAATTGAAACATACTTTCCAACTCATCACTTTTCTGGAATCAAGACTAAAAGGTGGATGGTTAGTTGGTAAATTATCATAATTAAAATATGCTATTTAATGTTTGTTATATTTGCATTATTATGTAAATCATGTTTTATTTTTGCTATTTTTAGGTGATTCGGGATATGGTTCAAGAGCGTGGTGGTTTATCACGCCTGTATCAAGACCTTGTAGCTGTGCAGAACAATGGTACAACCATGCCCATATAGCCTCTCGCAGAGTTATTGAACATAGTTTTGGAATTCTGAAAAGTAGATTCCGTTGTTTGGACAGATCTGGAGGCGCCTTACAATTTTCCGCTGAAAATGTCTGTCACATTTTGTTGTATGTTGCACAACATCTGCATAGAACACAATCTACCTGTCCTGCAGGATCCAAATATACCAGAGGACTCTGTCAACTCTTCACTTGCCCCCTCTATCCTATCCACTCTTACATCCTCCACTGCCTTTCTCCGGTGTTCTTCTCCTATCTTGATCACCTCCTCAACCCATCCATCTCCCACATTCTACCTTACCCTTCTCTTAATCTCTCCCTCCTGTCCCTTATCGCTATTTCTCTGTCCTTCTGAATGTTCAATAGTTTTTAGAGATGCCATTTTGCAAATACTGAAATCTTTGTCAAGCTGTCCCATGTATTTTACCCTTCTCTCCCCACTTCTCTCTATCTTTCACATGAAAAATAACTGTTAATATAGTTATTTTGTATTAAAAAAAAAAACGTTTAGTATATTCAGTTTCTCAATTAAGTGAGTAAGTGTCATCCTCGACACCTTCTCTTCCAACAGTGAGTCACCCTCTCATTCATGGGAAGCACAGTGGTGTAGTGGTTAGCACTTCTGCCTTACAGCACTGGGGTCATGAGTTCAATTCCTGACCATGGTCTTATCTGTGAGGAGTTTGTATGTTCTCCCCGTGTTTGCGTGGGTTTCCTCCGGGTGCTTTGGTTTCCTCCCACACTCTAAAAACTGGTAGGTTAATTGGCTGCTAACAAATTGATCCTTGTCTGTCTGTCTGTCTGTCTCTGTCTGTGTGTGTGTGTTAGGGAATTTATACTGTAAGCCCCAATGGGGCAAGGACTGATGTGAGTGACTTCTCTGTACAGCGCTGCGGAATTAGTGGAGCTATATAAATAAATGGTGATGATGATTCCATCTAATTTCACCACCGAAAAATGTCCATGATCTGTACCTTTTATACCCATGGAAGCTATGAAATCTATCATTGAATGTCTCATTATCTTTCGGGTTCATTATGCAAACCTCTCCTCTCTGCTCTATGTACCTCAAACCTTGCCCCCTTTCAGTTGTTTCAGCCTATCATGAACATCACTTTTCCCATTATTTTTCTTTTGTTTTACCATTCTACCTGTGCATACCCAGGTTATAACTAGACCTAGTGCCTGTCATTTTTTCATTTCGTGATGGGAGCTCTCCTGCAGTAAAGAGCTAGTTTGCGTCGTCTGGAGTTTTTTATTTTGTCAAACATGTTTCATTGGATTATTTTGGTTGTTTATCAAGCAATTTCTTTTTACAATCTGGGACTCTGGGATTAATTTTACTAATTTATATTTTATTTATATATATATATATATATATATATAATTAGTCATTGTGTATCATTGTACTGTATTGTGCTAGTGGGTCCACTTTTTATTTATAGCAGCAGGTAAAAACAGTACAGTTCAGGTAAATCGAGGGTGTTTTTAAATATTAACTATGTTGTGCCGGCATTGCCCTTTGCACTAGTTCATGATCAAAAATAAAAATACGTCACCATATGTTATCTCATTATTTGGTTTCACCCTTTATTCCAGAGATTTGACTTGGCGAAATATTAAAAACAATATACAAAGATGTGATTAAAGTATAGAAATGTATGTTTATTAAAACCACAGAACCCTTTAATAGTGAATGGATTAGTAATAATAATAGGAATACAGAATTAATATCTCATAAAGATGAAAAAGTACACAATCTATTACTATTTATATCTGTCTCTCATTATATTATCTTGCAGCGCAAATAAATAAATAATAAAAGCAGACACATTGTTTGTTCTTAACTGCAGCAAGGGAAACAATATATTGTTAGGCTACACATTAAAGTATGATTCATAGTAGAAGGGATCATATACAGACATTATCCATACATGTGTATAATGTCTAGCATAAATAACATAGTAACAGGCACCTCTATCAAAAAAGTGTTACATAGAGCTCCCCCATCTCTGTTAATATTCTAATTATTAACATCTAGTGGCTTGTGACATTGTAGCTGCCACATGTATTGAGGTCTAATGAATTAATAGATATAAATAGGAGCTTATATTTCATCCAATCGTACCCAGGGCCGCCGAGAGGGGGGGACGGGTGCTAATTACCCGGGCCGGGCATGTCAGGGGGCCTGGCCCGGGCCCTTGCGCTGCTGTTTTTTTTTTTTCTTTCTTTTTTTTTTTTGCGGGGGGTTCGGCTCGGTTGTTGGTGGGGGGAGCAGGCTAGTTTAAAAAAAAATAAAACATACTCACCTGATCGCGGAGCCGGCATCCCTTCTCTCTGCTGCTCTGTGCTCCATTCAGACTGTCTGAATGCCGGGTGTGACGTCATCATGTCATGTCCAGCATTCAGTCAGTATGGAGCACAGAGCGGCAGAGAAGACCAAGAAAGGAGAAAAGGTAAGTGAAGGTTAAAAAATGGGGAAGCAGCATGACATGGGTTAAAAAACAAGGGGGGGGGCATAGAGGGGTTAAAAACGGAGGGGGGAGGGGCAGCACGACAGAGGGGTTAAAAAATGAGGGGAGCACAGGGGGGTTAAAAAACGGGGAAGCATCATGACAGGTGTTAAAAAACGAGGGGGGCGTAGAGGGGTTAAAAATGGGGGGGGGGGAGGGGCAGCATGACAGAGGGGTTAAAAAACGGGGAAGCAGCATGTCAGAGGGGTTAAAAAATGAGGGGGGGCATAGAGGGGTTAAAAATGGGGGGCAGCATGACAGAGAGGTTAAAAAATGAGGGGGCTCAGAGGGGTTAAAAAACGGGGCAGCATGGCACAGTGGGGTTAAAAAACAGGGCTCAGCATGGCATAGTGGGGTTAAAAAATGGTGGGCATCATGGCACACTGGGTTTAAAAACCGGGGGCAGCATGGCACAGTGGGGTTAAAAAGGGGGGGAGGCATGGCACAGTGGGATTGAAAAAGGGGGGGGAGCAGCATAGTATAGTGTGATGAAGGGGAGCCAGATGAAGGGGCAAAAGCAGCAGGGAGGGCGCAGTGTGATCATAAGGCATGGCGATGATGAAGGGGCACATTATTGTAATATTGGAGCTGGAGGAAGGCCTAATTATTAATCGTGGATGGTATTGATTTAACGCCAGGGTTGTTTGGGATTATCTAAATGTAGCCATTTTTTTCCAAATAGGGCCCCAGCATTCCAGGATCCAGACAAGCCGCAAATAAAGAAACATGCAGCAACAGGTGGTGAAAGTGAGAAGAACAGGTAGGAGAGAGCAGGACAGTATGTGAAATGTTGTGATTCTAGTAGGGACAATGGCAATTTTTGGTGAGTGTTGTGCCCAATGTAAGGTGGAGGCCAAGACTGAACTCTTTGTGTTCACACTGCATTTTTTCTATACTACACTTTGGTGCTAGATGTCCTGAAAGTCAGGAGTGCTTAGACATATGTGACGCTCTGGTGAATTGAGAGCCTAGTGATGTTGATGTGTTAGCCACGCCCCAATGGCGCATTTGCCACGCCCCCAAATGCATGACCACAGTCTTGATTTTTTTTTTTACCATACTCAACTATGAGGGGGGCCCCATGAATTTGTTCTACCGGGGCCCTGAATTCCTCTTGGCAGCCCTGATCGTACCCATAGATATTTCTGGATCCTGGGACTTATCATGTCTCAAAGTTGTTAAATGTCTCCTGTATGTATGTGTGTGTGTGTGTGTGTGTCTGTGTATGTATGTATGTATGTATATAATATATATATATATATATATATATATATATATATATATATATATATATATATATATAATCTAATAAAGAGGCTATACGTCTCTCATCCTTTTGATCATATATTTCATATGGTGCTTAATGCACTATGTCAGTGATGGGGCAAATTACGGCCCGCGGGCCAGATCCGGCCCACTTAGAGGTTTTATCCGGCCCATTACACTTCTTCCTCCTTCCTAAAAGGACACTTCATATGTCAATCACTCAAACACCTGCCCGCCCCCTAATGGCTGAAAGTCATGTGAGAAGAGATGGACTGGGCCATATACTAAGGCGGATTTCGATTGGCTGCTGTGTTGTCAGTTAGTGGCTCACCAGAAAGACGGATCTGCAACAACCTGCTGAAATAAGTGCTGTGTCTGTACGATCGCTGCACTTATAGAGGTAACACTGCTACATAACACCCTCCCGTCCCATTCAAAAAAATTGTATTATATATTTCGATATTTGAGTTTTTTAATAAATTATATTGGCCCGCCTAAAGTTTTTCTTTTTTATTTGGCCCGCTCCTGAAAAAGTTTGCCCATCACTGCACTATGTTGTTGAGGACATATAGATCTACAAATTGTTACTATATATTTCCCTAATCATAAATATGGTATGTATATACAGATGCTATGATCCATAAGGTCTTACATTATTGCCACATATGGATTGACTTAAATTGCCTCTAAATCTTAGGGAGATCTTATAACTCATAGGGGTAAATGTATCAAGGTCCGACTTTTTTTTTTTTTCCAGCGATTTAAAATCACGGCAAATCACCCGCGATTTTAGCCCCCAAGTCATCAGATGTATTAAGCTACGATTTCAAACACTCCAGAGTTTAGCTAACTCTCCCATGTTTAGCAAACAATCCTGTGTTTAGGTTAAAAATCCCATAGACAACACACTGCTTCCTAGCTGCGTGATTAGTAAACCCATCACTGTCACACTGCCCTGCCTATAGACCCGCAGGTCCGGCGGCTGTCAAAAGTGTAAATAGATAAATGTTAAAAAAAAAGTGTACTGGCCCCCCACCATTAGCCTTAGCGCTGCCAGCCTACTGCTGGTTATGTAAAAATCTGGAAAAAATTTGCATCAGGTCCCCACAATCTTCACATAACCAGCACTAGGCAAACCAGCCAGGGTGGTTGGCACTATAGCAGAGAGACACACGGCAGGGGTTCCCCTGCCATAATGACATACCAACCCCAGGTTGTTCAGCACTGGGCTGGATTCCCTAGGGAGTGGGGTCCGCAAAAAAAAAAAAAAAAATGAGCAGGCCCCCTCCTCTAGGAATAACCAGCCCAGTGCTGAAAGCACTAGGGCTCTTCCTACCCCTGTGGGCTGTCTGTAGTAGGATAATAACGGCGAATTAGTAGTTATAAAAAGGATGCCATTTTGTTTTGTGGAAATATAAGTCCCAGGCAGCCGGGGCTGCCCTATAGATTCTGGGCATGCTGATGCTTGCAGAACTACAAGCACCAGCATACCCATGGTAGCCAGGGCATGCCGGCACTTGGAGAACCACAAATGCCAAGATGCCCTGACACCCATGCCTAAATAAGCCCTGTAGTACCACAAAACAAATTGTTAAATAAGCCTCAACTCCCTGTTTAAAACCACAACATTTTAATAAAAAATAATAAAACCCCAATAAAAACACAAAACACCCTCTTTAATACCATATATATTTTATTAAAAATAATGAAATCCCATATACTCACCAACTTTGATGTCTTCATCTGTTGTCAGCAGCTTTTAATCCAAAAATGCTTGGCCACCATGTTTCAAAATAATTTTTAATCCAAAATGTCCATGCTTGAAATCATCTTTTCTTCTGGCTAGAAGGGCCTCCATAATTGTATTAAAAATCCAGAAATGTTTTTCTGTATTTGTATACGATATACAGTTAATATGGGGATATTGCCATTCATTATTATTTATATCTGAAAGCAGCGAATGAAATTATTGAGCGCCAGATAATGCCCAATATATGGGTGTATATGACTAACATGCTAGATCGGGGACATTAAGCTTCGCATTAGCTTATATATCAGATGGAAATGCAACGCTGATAACATTGGCAAATAACTCTATGGAGTAAATGTATCAAGCTCTGATAATGAATATCCTGCAATTTTATTGTGGGTGTTTCATCGTGCAGATCTATTTAGTGAGATTTTATGTAAAATTGCCAGAGATGTGTTTCTGTCAAAATCGCCATTTCCAAAATCGATAGAGATCAAAGTCCTGACTGTTTGCGACTCTACCTATACAAGTCTCAAATGTATGAAGCTGCGATTAAGCAAACTCTCCTGAGTTAGCTTTAACAATTGCTAGATACAACACGCTGTTACCTAGCTGTGTGATTAGTAAATACATCACTGTTACACTGCCCTGTCTATAGAGCAGCAGGACCCCACGGCTGTCAAAAGTTTTAACATAGATAAAAGTTAAAAAAAAAAAAAGTGGGGTCTCCCCGCCCGAGCACTATTAACCCTAGTGCTGCCAGCCTACTGCTGCTTACATGAAAATTGGGGAAAAATCACCGGTCTCTAATTCCGAATCTGAGACGTTTTGCCGTCCGCTTTTCAAGCAGTAACCCGACTGGACACTATGTATTCCTTTTATTTCCAAACCTGCCAATCACATGTATTTAAGGATTTGTTAGATATTTATTGTATCCTGTCTGAGAACGTATAATAGTTCCGATACCTCTATCATTACAATTGGAACCATTGTGAAGATATGCAATATATATCTCATTTAAAATAGTCTATACATTTTTAGGTTTCTATGAAAAATTGTATATTTATTGGTGTGTTTATGTGCCGCAAAAGATGGTAAAAAATACACAGTTAAGTTCTGAAGTTGTTTAAACCACTATAAATGAAATTAATAATCTGCTGATCTTATCATTGGTACATTTATTATAGTGTTTCCTATCTTTACAAATTAATAAAAGGATTTGATTAGCAATTGCATACAATTCTAAAGACATTAGGAAATTGATAAATTAATAAAAAAAATAATAAATAATTTTAATGTATAAGTGAGTGAAACTGAATGAGGAAAAAATGGTGAGGGATGAGACAATTTTTTTTTTGTCATAAGACACTCAATAGAGTGAAAGTGAATACAAAGTGAGAAACTAATATGTTAGACCTACATAAAGTAAAGAATAAAAAGTGATAGACAAACACATGAAATTTGATTATATATATTATACATATTATGAGAGTAAAAATGAAAACAGGATTTTTATTTTTTATAACATGACTAAATATTTGAATGAGGTACTAAACATAACAATATCCATCCAACATAAAAGGGTTAGTATCCAAAATATGTTGAATAATAAGATACATTAATTAATAATGTTCTCCTAGTATAAATAGGTAAGTACTTAAGAGATTAATATTATATTATATCATTCCATTAATTTACAAACAGAAAATATGAAAGAAAATACGATTTCTGTACTTGCCATAAACTCTCAGTTAATCCAATTGGGAGACAATGCTCACCTTGTGGTATAGAGGGTGCTGTGTGGAATAAGGCACTAAAGATCTGTCTAGCCTGCTCCCCTCCCTTCTATGCCCCCTCCAGCCATCATATCCAGTTTATTTAACAAAGCCACAAGACAGGGCGAAACACAACCAACAATACAAACAACAGAACTGTCAAAGTGCAGTGTCCCCCAACTGGATTAAGTGAAGGAATTTTTTACTTACCGTAAAATCTCTATTTTCAATTGCTTTACCAGTCGAGGGACACTGCTTAACCTGGGGACGTCCCAAAGCCTCATGCCACGCTGCCCAAGAAGCGCTAACTGATCTGGTAGAACAGGCCATGAGACCATCTGGAACTGGAAAATCACTCGAAATGTAAGCCTGATGGATAGCTTCCGTGATTCATCTGTTATGTATCCGGCCAGTCACGCTTATGAACATCATAAAGCACCAGAAAAGAATCTGACTTACGTACAGAAGAGGTACGGTCCACATAAACCCCCAAGGCCCTAACCACATCTAGAAAGTTTCTAGAACTCTGCAATTCCAAGGACCTGTTACCAGGGAAAGCAGGAATGACAATATCCTGGTTATTGTAAAATTTAGATACTACTTTAGGCTGAAATGACGGTACGGTGCGTAGTACCGCCTTATCATGATGAAACACAAGGAAAGGCGTGCAACAAGAAAGAGTCGCCAATTCCTAGACCCTCTGAGCCGACGAAATGGACAACAAAAAGGCTGTCTTACAAGTCATGAGTTTCAGAAAAACTGACTCTGTCACACATTGCACCAGCTGACCTGCATTTTGTTCACTGTTCTTATCTGTTTCCCTTTGTTCTCACTTAATGCACTTAATGCATTCACTTGCTGGTCTGAACTGAGCATGCACACCTGGTCTTTTCAAAACTTCCTGCATTCTCTTAATTGGCTAATTGCCTGTCAGCTCTGTCTATTTAAAGCACCTGCTTCTCTACTAAGTTGCCAGATCTTCATACCTGTTAGGATGCTGTTCTCTCTGGCTCCCGTCTGCACATCGGTATCCTGTGTTACCTGTTCCACGATCAAGACCTGTGGTGCTAATGCAAGAACCTTGTGCCTCATCATCGGTCCCGTCCTCAAGCTATTCGCTTTCCAGGGATCTCAGTGCATCAGTTGTCTGCAGTTCACCACCTCTCAGTTGGTATCCTGTGTTACCTGTATCACGATCAAGACCTGCGGTATTGTTGCAGAAAACCTTGTGCCTCATAATCAGTCCTGTTCTCAGCTTTTTGCTGTCTAAAGACCTCAACACTTCAGTTCACTGCCATTCACCTGAACCTCTGCATTTATTGTCCAGCAGTCCTGCTCCACTACATGGTTCCATCTCACCCTGCTCTAATCCCCCTTAGAGGACAGCGACCTGTGGCTATAGAGCAGCTAAGTCTGTATTCCCTTGCGGGGATCTCTGGTGAATAGATCTCTACCGTTAGACTCCGCACCTCTCTGGGGGTAAGTCTGTTTAGAGCTGGGCTTCGAGGGCTATTCCAAACTCGAGCTCCGTGACACTCTAATGGCTCAAACGGAGGTTTCTGCAAGGCCAAGAGAACTAAATTAAGATCCCATGGAGTTGCTGGAGAGGTAAACGGGGGTTGGACATGGAAAAACCCCTTCAAAAAGGTTTGGACATCTGGTAAAAGTACCAGATGTTTCTGTAAATATACGAACAATGCTAAAACCTGTCCTTTAAGGGAAACAAGGCGCAAACCTTTGATCCAGGCCAACAACCTGCAGGAAAGCCAACATGAAAAGAACCTCTTGACAACTTATGGCTCTCGCACCAAGTAGTGTACAACTTCCAGACACAATGGATTAGGGTTGCAACAGCCATGTCGTTAAAGCCAATTGAACAAGGTTCTGATGAAAGAATGGGCCTTGACTTAGAAGATCCACTCTGTGTGGCAGTCGCCAAGGAGCTCTACGTACACTGCGAGAAGATCTGCGCACTAAGACCTTCTTGGCCAATCCGGAGCCAAGAGAATTGCCGTAACTCTTTCGCATCTGATCTTTTTCAACACTCACGGCAACATTGGTAGTGGAGGAAAGATGTACACCAATCCGAAATTCCAAGGAACTGGGTCCCTCATCTGTGCACCGTTTTTCGACACTTTTTTGTTCCATCTGGAGGCCATCAAGTCTATGTTTGGCTGACCCCACTTGTTGACTATTTGGGTAAACACATCCAGGTGAAGAGACCATTCCCCTTGATGGATTGCATGCCGACTCAAATAATCCGCTTCTCAATTGTCCACTCTTGGTACGAAGACCACCGAAATTGCCTGGACCCACCGTTCCACCAACTTCATGATGCGTGAGACTTCTTTCAGAGCCAGGGAGCTTCTCGTCATTCCCTGGTGATTTATATAAGCCATGGCTGTGGCGTTGTCCGACTGCATCCATATTGAATTGTTCCATAGTTAAGATTGAGCCTTGACTAAGGCATTGAACACTGCCATTAGTTTGAGTACAATGATGGGCAAACCTGTTTCCTCCAGGTCGTCTAAGTACGGAATAAGCTTTACCCCTCTCAGGTGTAAGACTGCTGCCATTACCGCCATTATTTTGATAAAGACTCTCTGTGCTGTGGCTAAACCAAAAGGAAGGGCCCGGAACTGAAAGTGATCTTAGGCCACTGCAAACCTGAGGAGCTCATGGTTACCAGGCCAAATCTGGACATGTTACACATCCTTGATGTCTAGGGAAGCCAGAGTTTATGACAGAACAAATGGACTCCATCTGAAAACTTGGTACCTTCATGTGTGTATATCAGGAAAAGGGGTGTGTCACGAACACGTTCCCAGCTGCCATGACTTTGGGGTGATTTGCTGTATGAGGTCACACGATTCCAGCCCGCAGTCTCTTTAGCTATCATGCAGGTTATAGACCTACTGAATTGCCCCAAACAGCGCTCACACCACACACACTTCAGGTTTGCCACCACCTATTGAATACGGGCAATAGGACCCCAATATACTCTCCCACACTGGCACACAAGGCTTCTAGCTGCTCATAGACTAGCAAGACCCACACCAGCAAGCAAAGGGTTAACTCTTCACACCTCCAGACTGTTACACAAATGTAAATGCAAGTACACACAGCTTGTCAATCAAATGTATCCACAAATCACACACTGGCATTCAAAGGGTTAACTTGGCATAACTATTTTCTTCTTAACAGGCTAATAGATTTGTTAGAGTATCAAGGACGCAACATATTAACTTATAGATTTAATATACAAAAGTAGAGGGTAAACAGATATAAAAAATAATGAATAAACAATTATTAGATTAACATAACAAGTAAACAGTTTAAAATGAAAGGGGTTACATTGAGAATAGCACTTAGTTGAGTTGTATAATCTGTGCCATGGGAAATTGGCTAGGCAGATGTACAGCTTATCAATGTGAATTGATTTCCCATAAAAGTTTGACAATCTGCTATGCCTGGTCTCAGCCTTTTAAAGACACTTCCACACTTCTTTCTACCCCCATGGGGTTGTAGCCTGTGATACTTTTTTCAGTCACCATTTGCATGTTGCATGATTAACTAACCAATTCTACTATGTGACCTAACTTTTCTGTGGAGCGTCACACAGATCCAATTTTATCATTAATAAATCCCCTATGACTCTGTCAAAATTTCATCATGTTTGGTATCAAAAGATGGACAAAGATATGTGATTTTAGCTGTTCCCGGATACCACCCGTATCTGTCACTCACAACCCTTGTGTGATTTCTGCTCCTCAGTATGAAGTGACTCCTGGATTTCGCAAAATATGAACTATGAAGGCATTTTCCTTGGAAGCTCATACTTCTATATACCTGTATAGGCCTTCAAAATGCTGCCGTGGGCTGCAAGGATGTCCAGCTGTGACCCACAAAGTCTATTCAGGAGTCCAAAAACTAACTTGTGTCAAGATATATCTCACAGCAAGAGTCCTTTGAAGCTGTCATAGGTGACACTCCTATCTTCTCATACTGGAATGTGCAAAGCCCTCCAATACATTTACATCAGGCTTTCTGTCTTCACATTTTACACTTATCCATCCATTGATAAGCTAAACTTTTCAATGGATTCATTTGAATCAACATATTTACACTGTAGTTATGATTTATCCCTTATAAATAGCTCTATGTTCATGACAGTGTGATTAACATCCCAAGCCCTTTTCCTTTTTCTGGAACTGGAATAACCACACCTGAAGCCACCAGATCCCTGATGGCTTTTAAGAGAGCTACTCTCCAGACCTTGTCTCTGGGAAGAGGTGTTGACATGAATCTCCTGGGACTCGGACCTTCCAGATCCAAAATGTATCCCCGTGAAGTCACCCCTTTTACCCAGGTGTCTGTGGTTGAGCAAAGCCGCTGATCCTGAAAATTCAGCAAGCGAGCTCCTACCACTACAGACCACAGAGGGGGGCGGTAGCGAGTCATGCTGAGGGCTTCTCTACAGGTTTTATTTGTGGGATGG
The DNA here is from genome assembly GCF_038048845.1 of Mixophyes fleayi. NCBI lineage: Eukaryota > Metazoa > Chordata > Amphibia > Anura > Limnodynastidae > Mixophyes > Mixophyes fleayi. The sequence goes on from NC_134403.1 coordinate 133,965,099, forward strand.
CATCCCGACCAAACATGTTTGCCTCTCTGGCTACCTTTACATCCAGGAACTGAAATCTGACCTAGTGGATGTATCCCTTTGATTCTTCCCTTCTGCCAAAAGGACCAAAATCGCCTCCCTTTCGATTTTGAAGCAGCCATTGGAAGAAAGAAACTTTTCCCTCCCGTGGCCTAAGCAATAAACTTCTCTTAACGGTTGATCAAACAGTGAGAGACCATCAAAATAAATAGTTTCCAAAGCTCTCTTGAATTCGGCTTCCACTTCCTAAGATCTCAACCAAAGTGTGTACGTCTGGCCGCAATGTCCAATGAAGACGTACGCGACAACTCCTGTCCAGCATCTATAACCACTTCCAAAAATTCGTCCGCCTTTTTACATGGTCTGCCAAGGGAAACAGTTCATCTTTTAAAGGCCCTGCCTGTATACCTTCACTCAGAGCGCAAGCCCATTTTTTATTTGCCTTAATTACCCAGGCTGCTGCCATAATAGGGTGCAGTAAGACTTCTGATGCCAAATAGATGGATTTGAGGAGGCCTTCGCACCTTTTATCAGTGGTGTCTTTTTAATGAAGCAGCACTGGCCACTGGGAGAATGGTATTTTTAGTTAGGTGTGCAATGTGAGTATCTACGCAAGGATGATTCTCCCAATATCCAATTTGCACTTCAGGAAAAGGGTTAGTAAACTGGTAACGCCTGGGAATGAAGGATTTACCATCAGGTCTATTCCTGGCTGCTCTACATATTTCTAACGATTGAGGAGATGGGGGAATGAATACAGTTCTTTTCTTGGACCTCTTAAACATAGAAGTTTGGGCCACCTCTTGGTCAGAATCAACAATAGTGAGCACCTGCCTTACCGCCAGAATCAGGTCCTCAACACCTTGTCTACCAGAGTAATCCTCCCACCCCGGTGATTCTTCACAGTCCGAGTCGTCGAGCAGAACATCCTCAATCTTGTAAGTACAGCTCATTGTCTGAGTCTTCCATATACTGAGACACTGGTTGACCCAGGCACTTGTGCATCCTAGATCCCAAAGTGGATTGCAATACCCTTTCAAGGGAAGCAGTTACCCTAGTCAGTCCTTGGACTGATCTCTCTAAATTCAGCATCCAAGGAGGATTTTGGGAGGAGTTTGCTAAATCGAGTATCAACTGATATGCTTATCCCAAGGGAAGGGCATCAGAGGACTGCGTACCCTGGGAAGCACTAAAGTTGTCAGCACCTACCGGTCCCCAGCGCGGATTGCCTCTCTTCAATCTTGCAATGGACTTTGCCAATTCTCTGACCCAAGTCTGTTCCACCACTTCACCAGCTGCTGGAGATGAGCATTGACACAGGTCCTCAGCCTCACAGACATTGCACAAGCTGTCTGGTTCAGAACATCCATTTTGAAATTGTGCCTGACACCTGGAGCAGGTGAAATGTAATACAGCGACAGCTTTGGATTTAGAAACTGTCCCACTTTCTGACATAATTGTAGTACAGGGTAACAGATATGAGAGACACACTTCAAGACAGACAGTATCCAGAAATCCTACCACAGTTTTACACCCCCGCTATCAGTGTGTAAATGGGTGAAATGGGTGCAGACAGTGTCACTCTGTAATATCTCTATAACAGTATATGAATATATATATATATATATATATGCACACAGAAATGAAAATAGATATTTATCTCTTACAATGGAGGAAAAGTATGACACTCAATCACTCATTCAGTTACAAATATCCTGCTTTGACTCTAATATGTCCTCTAATATGTCTAACTGAAACTTCTTTGTGTCTCAAGGGATCTCTGTGTGTGCGACTGCAGGCTATAATGGTCTTCCCTCCCGTGACCAGACGATACAAGATGCCTGGGAAAGTATGGAGGCAGTTCCATCTGCCAGATATTGACAGTTGGAAAAATGGCCTGCAAAATGGCCGCTTTAATTATGATAATGAGAATAATGATAATGCCTGCCCACAGAGAATCGGGTGAGGACTGCACTCTCCATCACAGCCTACCTCCGGTAACGTGCCCCTGGTACCTGACCTCCACCTTTGGGCTCTCCTCCTGTTAGGAACTCCCAAGTCAGTACAGTGAAACTCGGGAACTACTCAGAAGGCCAGGTGTTCGCTGGAGCCCCTAGTGGTGGGTACAGACTGGGCTGCGGGCCGACCGAGGGTCGAGTAACGTATACTGACTTAAAGGAGTTCCCAGGAGGGGAGTGATTGGTGGACTGTAGTATAAGAAGAATCCTAGGTCAAAAGGTCACAGGCACAGATGCAATATCCAAGGGCAAGCGAAGGGTCAAACTCACAGGCAGAGAAGCAAAATCCGATTTCCAGGCAAAAGGTCAAGGTCAGAAGAGAAGGGTCACAGGTCCAATAACAAGCAGGGGTCAAAACACGGGTGATCAAATCTAAGGTAGCAAGAACCAAAATGGATAGCACAGCAGGCAGCAGAACTGAGGACAGAACGCTATAACCGGCAATGAGGCAGCAGGCCTTATGCCCTAAATACTGAAGCAGACCAATGAGAGCCTAGCTCTCTAATTGCCCACAAGCTGTTCTAATTAGCCTTCAGGCTTGCCCCGCTGTTGCGCACGCGCCCGGCTGCTCTGTAATGCCGGGACGCGGCGCTGGACGAGAGAGCTTCTTACCGTTGCCATGGCAGCGTCTGACGAGCCCCCGGAAGTGACCTCCCGGTCGCCATAGCGACGGCCGGGACGGAGGCAGGGGAGTCGCGGCGGCTGGGCACCGCCGCGGCTCGTAACACCTCCTCGCCGCACCCACAGCTGAACAGCTGAGCGGGCAACTGAATGGCACAGACCGCTGGCAGCGCTGACATCCCCTCTGTCTGGGAGCCACTGCTTCAGCCGCGGTTCTCAGAGTAGCCTGCCACGCTCCCTGGACAGCGGGCAAGTCCCCAGGTACTATTTGTGGTGGTAGGTGACTCTTTTCCTGGAGACCAGCATCTGTGAGGGGGGCGGCACTAAAACGCCTTAGGCGTTCTCCCTCATTGCAAGTTGCGCCGTACACTCCGCTATCAGAAGAAAACTATTCTAATCAAAAATAGTAAAATGAAAGCTAAACTAAGAATGTGCCCTCTTTGTAGGCTACACAGATCTTTAGTGCCTTACTCCATACAGTGCCCTCAATATCAGTAGCGAATCCAGGGGGGGTGGGCAATCGGGCCAATCACCTCCCCTAGCAGGGGCTTGCTGACTGTGGCTGCATACTATATGCAGGTTCGTTCAGCAGAGACAGGCAGACAGAGAGTCTTACCCGACTGCTCTGATTGTGTTTTAAACACAATTAGAGCAGCCGGGCAGCACACTCTCCCTGCCTGCCGAACGGACCTGCACATAATGTGCAGCAGCAGGCAGCTTTAGCTGTCAAAAATTGGGCGGAGACTAAACCCCCTCCCCCAACTCGCCCCCAGTAATATTATTTTCTAGATCTGCCCCTGCTCTATATCCCAAGGTGAGCCGTGTCCCTCAACTGGTAGTGCAAGTAAAAAGAAGAGGAAGGAATATATCCATCAGTTAATATTTATCATATTCAATCCATCTTATACTGATTACATGGCATTTCTACTGATTTGTTATATAACTGTTAAATTGAAAAGGAGGAAAGAAAAAAGAAATTAAGTGAACTTCAACAAGTTGGATTAGAGAAATACACTATAAGGTGTCCCATCGTGCTTCTCCGTCTCTGGGCATTTATTCATGGTACTACGTCTCATGAAAATAAAATCTCCAAATCTTCAGAGATCTTAATCCATAGATTAATTATGAGGGAAATATGATCTCTTGTCAAATAGAGTGTAAAGCTAAATAAAAAAATTATCTAATACATATGAGTATAATCTTACTCCAAAAAACTTGCATAACTATTGTCTTCATTGAGGTCGGAAGGAGAAAGAGAGTCTAATAGAAAATTCTATTTGTTTTCTCTTTGCAAGAATTGTTTTTTTTATATCACCCCTTCTGATTCCCAAAGAAATCTTTTCAATTCCAAAGCATCTGAGATAATGGGGATTACTCTTATGTATTTAAAGGGAGTGTTGAGCTACAGAAGTTAGTTGTTTCAGATGTTCTTTGTCCCGTTGTGCATTTGTAATAGAGCCAGCGTGTTCAAAAATCCGTTGTTTCAGCATTCTGCTTGTTTTCCCTACATAAACCTTGTCACATGGACACTTACGAGCATATATGATTCCTTTTAGTATTGCAAATACCATAGTTGTTAATATGATGAACGTCTCCATATCTATCTGAGAATTTGTTAATTTTGTCCATATGATCACAGATTTTACAACCACATTTGAAAGATCCTACAATTTATCTACATGTTTCTTGGAGGTACAATGAGTACTTAAGCTGGGTACACACTACAGAAATTTCAACCAACTTTTTATGACCAGTGATTTTACATGCGATTGATGGTCCAATCGCTCGGTCCATGGACTGTATACACACTAGCCTTGTTTAGGAGGATAAAGGGAAGAGCGGACGTTCCTTTAGCGACTTTTTACAGCCATGTTGTCGTGAGCAATGACTTTAATTTCGTACTCACTGTTGTGGATCGGTCGGAAGTTTATACACACTACACAATGAAAACGAGATTGGAACGAAAATATTAAAAGGTACGACCAACCAAATGAGGCGACAATCATCCATTTCGGCAGACTTTCGACCATCGTGTCACTGCACACATTGACCCAGCTTTTGAATGAGTGGTCGTATGTCGGCTGATTGAGCCGATTATTGGATGAAAACTGTGTAGTGTGTATCCAGCTTTACTAACTAGTCTGTCCTTCAAATTGATGGTTCGCCCATTCATCTAAGCCCTTCATCTGATAATAAAATTGACCATTTTTTTTGAATAATTGATTGAATCTCTCTTCATTCATTTCAAAAAATCAGCAATGAATCTTATTACAATTGTGTTTCATGTTTTTTGGGAGGAAAAATTTAATTGTTTTCGTCTTTGTGATAGACTTCTCTTAAGCCTTTCTTAACAGATCTTTGACTATAGGCTTGCTCAGTGAGTCTTATGCTCTGTTCTTCTGCCCTAATTACAAACATTCTGTAAATTTTAGCAATTTCTTTGAATTCTGAGAAGCAATATTATGCACCACAGATGGAAAATGAAAACTGTTTATGTAGGATGCTATTAGTAGCGGATTTCTTTCGGAAGAGGTTCATTTCTAATTTACCATGAGGTCCTTTCTTAATAGTAATGTCTAAGAAATTAATGTGAGTTCGACTCATGGTATATGTCAATCTTAAATCATTAAATTACTATTTAAGATGTCAATAAAATATTTTAATAAATTCTCATTGCCTCTCCAAAAAAATCAAAATATCGTCGATATATCTGACCTAAGTGATAATCTGGTCAGAATATAACTGTAAGTTTTAACCAAAAGCTGTTTCTCTTTCCCAATTACCTAAATAGCGATTCACAAACATTGGGGCACAGGCTGCCCCCATAGCTGTGCCCCGAACCTGCAGATAAAATTTATCTGCAAATACAAAGGAGATTTTTTGAGAATGAAGTTTAGTAACTTAATTAAGCAGTCATTGAACTGGCTGTTAACTTCTGTTTGTAGGACATATCTCACAGCATCAAATCCCACTTTCTGTCCTATAATGGTGTAGAGAGATTCCAACCAAATCTCATCTTTCAAGTGATTCTAACATTTTTGGTATCTCAGTTGTATGTTTAATATATGAGGCAACGCTGTGACGTGTTTCCTAAACTGTCTTTCTGCTTGCTTGCTCAGTAAGACATTTATTGCCTGAAAGTATCTTTCTGCCTGGCGGTGTCTTTTGATTTTTATGGATCTTAGGCAATAGATATAAAGTAGGGATCCTCGGATTATCCACTTGTAAAAAATCAAACTCAGTTTTGCAGATGACTCCATTTGCAAAAGTGTTTCTAATGATCTTACTTACTGTAATTGGAATGAAATTTCTCAACCTGGTTTGAAAATAAACATCTGTAACAATTGGTATCATTTAATTGTCTGATAATTTCCTGTTTATACATAGAAATGGGCCAAATAACTACATTCCACCTTTATCAGAGGGCTTGCTAATCATATCCTCCTATTGTTCCATTTCCTTAAGAGCTTTTCTCTCATCTCTTTTTAAGGCTAGGTACACACTGGAGCATTTTCGTCCAATAATTGGGCAAATCAGCCGACATACGTCCGTTCAGTCAAAAGTCGGGTTAGTATGTATAGTGACACGATAGTCAAAAGTCGTTCCAAAGTGTCGATTGTCGGCTCATTTGGTTGGTCATACTGTTTAATATTTTACAACTAATCGCCTAATGATCATGTTGTGTGTATGCACTCATGCTCAAGATCTCCATAGAGTTTACAGAATTGGGCTCTTTTCAGCTGATGCTAGCTATGAATGTCCCGGTGAATAAATGTAGAGAGTGCTGTAGAAGGAATAATTAATTTGTTCGTTCTGGGACTGAATGTTTTGTTTTAGAGTGACAGAAGCTAACGAAATTCGTTAGGATTTGGATAGCTATAACAAAGCGGTTTTAATCAGTGTAACAATGTGACATGAATGAATGAATATTGTGCTGCCATTCTCTGAAGACTAGAGGACCAGATGAAGGACCAGATGAAGAGCACAGATCTGAAGTTAAATCATGTCAGTGTGTATGCATCAATCGCCAGACTGATCGGACCTTCAGATGTACCTAGCCTTATGTCACAATGGGTCATCTCTAAAGCAATGCAGAGCAAGAGCTGTCAGACCTATGTTACAAAATTACATGAATCCTTTTGCATTATCTGCGACTAGTTTATGCCTTTGTGCCCTAACTCATTTAGTTGCCTACTAACACATCCTTCCAATATTCCTTTCATAGAAATATATCTGACTTTGTTTAATAAGTTTATCTATTATGAAAAATGTTTGCACAATCGTATTTGATCAGTTTGCCAGAGAACCATATGAGCAGCTCATATGTGAAGCAGGAAAGACCTTTAGTGGACCTTGTAGTTGGATCAAATCCTGACTAAGCGAGACAGTCACCCAAATTTGGGACCGCCCGACCAGATTCAGGACAGTTGATAGACTGCCCTGCTCTCTCTTACCTGTTCTTGTCACTTTTACCACCTGTGGCTGCTTGTCTGGATCCTGGAATGCTGAAGGCCCTATTTTGAAAAAAATAATGGGCACAGGAAATTTAGAAAACGCCAACCAGCCCCAGCATTAAATCTATGGCACCCATGTTTAATAATTAGTTCTCTTTCCAGCCCCAACATTAAAATAATAGTACTCACATTTGATAAATAGATATATTTCCCTCCAACCTGCCCTGACTGTCACGGGCACTAGGAGTCTGTACCCAGGGATCACCAGGTGGTAGGCTTGCCAGAGCAATATAGATGGTAATAGGGTACTCTGGTAGCTGGGTGATCACGGACCAGGAAGCAGCAGATGATGAGATGCTCAGGAAAGTCTATGACTAGCAGCACTGGTAATATGGAGGTAATAGTACACGAGGAACTGTAGGACAAGGACACGTGAAGGTAGTCAGTGGTCTGCGGTAGCAAGTTGTACCACTGCTATAGTGAGGAATGTCCAACAGAAACGAGGAGGTGATGAGAGTCAGCGGTCTGCAGATAGCAAGTGGTACCGCTGTCTGAGTGAAGGAATGGAATCCAAGTGGAGGTATCCGGGGAGTCAGTGGTCTGCGATAGCAAGTTGTACCACTGCTATGTGAGAGGATACTGGAACAGGTGATACTGGAAACAGGGATCAGTGGTCTGCTACCAGCAAGTTGTACCACTGAATATATATGTGAGGAGGTGCACGGGGAGAGACTGCAACACAGGATATACACAGGCACCTTATATACGATCCACAGTAACATGCACAAAATATATATATAAATGACTGAACAGGTCTGCAAATATAGAAAGTCTCTTGAAGTAGTCCAGCACAAGTTAACACAGTCAATGATGATAATAGACTCAGCGGATAGCAGACTCCAGAGGAGAACCAACACAGTCCAGCAAGATATGCAATACACCAGCACAGTCAATGAGAAGTATGCATACCGTGGTTCAGAAGCAGGCAGTCAGATAGGAGTGCAGCGATACCTGAGCGGCAGGAGGCCGGCTGGATGAGAAGTCCCAGGATACCTGAGGCAGCGGTCAGTAGGTGCAGCGCACAGATAAGTAGACCAACAGGGACACGAATCCACCGGGATCAGTAACACGTGGAACTGGACTCAAGCAGGACCCAGGAGCGTGGAGATGATCCAGCAGAGGAGTAGTAGATAAGATATAATCCAATGCTGACAGGAGGGTAGACCTGCGGGACACGTGAAGGCGTGGAGAGCGGATCAGCAGTAGATGGGTGATAGCGCGGTCAGCAGCAGCAGGACTCTGCGGTACCCGGGGGTAACCAGTAGCAACCAATAGTTGTCAGTAGCGATGGAACACGGGAGGGCAGAGTAGACCAGGAGCTGTTGATCACGGGGAGTAGCAAATAGCAATAAGAGCAGCAGACTCGAGGAAACACAGGAGAGCTGAGAAGAGACTGCAGTGCACAGGAGCAGCGGATAGGAATCAGCTAACTTGTCACGATGATGAACACAGGCGAGTTGTAGGCTGGAGGCTGTAGTGCACGGAAGCAGCGGATAGACATCAGCTAACAATCCCGATGATGAACACAGGCGAGTTGTAGGCTGGAGGCTGTAGTGCACGGAAGCAGCGGATAGACATCAGCTAACAGTCACGATAATGAACACAGGCGAGTTGCAGGCTGGAGGCTTGTAGTGCACGGAGGCAGCGGATAGGAATCAGCTCACGGACTTGATGAGGAACAGGTGAGTGGATGTAAAGTAAAGGTTGGAGTGCACAGAGGCAGCGGGTAGGAACCAGCAAACAGTCACAGTGAAATATAATAGCGTGATGTGGATTAGAGGACTGTAGTGCACGGAGGCAGCGGATAGGAATCAGCAAACAGTCACAATGATAAGTAATAGCGTTGAAGTGGTTTGGAAGACTGTAGTGCACGGAGGCAGCGGATAGGAATCAGCTCACAGTCACGATGATACAGATGATGGTAGAAGTGGTATGGAAACCACCGAGGTAGAAGTGGTTAGGAAACCACAGGGGTAGAAGTGGTTTGGAAACCACAGGAATCAGCAGCGCTGAATACACGAGGAATACAGGAACACCTTCAGAGACTCATAGGGAATGAGACTCCAAGATCAGGCAACGTGGTGTTGACCACAGGTGCTTAATATAGGGAGTGTTGCCTGATCTGCCAATTGAGTTAAAGGGACATACACTGAAGTATAGGAAAGGGCTGCGCATGCGCAGACCCTCAGGATGGAGGACGACCACGGTTCCTAAATGTCCGGGAAGAGGCACTCACGGTCCGGTGAGTGACAGTACCCCCCCTTTTAAAGGTGGGCACAGAACGCCTGGAACCGGGCTTGTCCGGATTTTTGGAATAAAACTTCTTCAAAAGGGCAGGAGCATTAAGATCTTCAGCTTTGATCCAAGAGCGCTCCTCAGGACCAAAGCCCTTCCAATGAACGAGGAAACGGAGTACTCCTCGCGAAATTTTTGCGTCTAGTACCTCAGTAATTTCAAAATCCTCCTCCTGATGAACTTGAACTGGCTGCGGAGCTGAGGGAGGATTTGAGAAACGGTTGATAATAAGAGGTTTGAGCAAGGATACATGAAAGGCATTAGAAATCCGAAGATTCTTAGGAAGAAGAAGTTTCACACATACTGGATTGATTACTTGAATGATCCTATATGGACCAATAAAACGAGGGGCGAATTTCATAGATGGAACCTTCAAACGAATGTTTTTAGTAGATAACCAGACACGATCTCCAATTTTCAGTGGTGGAATAGCCCGCCTCTTCTTATCTGCGAAAGATTTATATTTGATAGATGTCTTCTTTAAACAGGTTTTGACCTGAGACCAGATATTTTTAAAGGTCTGACAAGCAATCTCCACCGCAGGAACTTGGGTGGGCGGGAGGGCAGGAAATTCCGGAAAAGACGGATGGTGACCGTAGACCACAAAAAATGGAGTTTTGGATGATGACTCATGGTACATGTTGTTATGGGCGAATTCAGCCCAAGGGAGCAACTCTACCCAGTTGTCTTGATTGGCTGAAGAGAACATCCTTATAAAAGTCTCAAGATCTTGATTGACACGTTCAGTTTGTCCGTTAGATTGCGGATGGTAAGAAGATGAGAGTGCTAATCGTATGCCCAAGGTCTTACACAGGGCTCGCCAGAATCTGGAAACGAATTGTACTCCTCTATCCGACACAATCTCAGACGGACATCCATGGATACGGAAGATCTCTTTAATGAAATGTTCAGCCAGAATCGACGAGGAAGGCAACCCAGTCAGAGGAATGAAATGAGCCATCTTCGAAAATCTGTCCACCACCACCCAAATAGTGTTATGATTCTTACTAGGTGGTAAGTCAGTAACGAAATCCATACTAATATGGGTCCACGGTTTGGACGGAATGGGTAGTGGTCGCAGCAACCCTGCTGGAGTTCTGCGGGAGGATTTGAACTGGGAACATAGCTCACAGGAAGCAATGAACTCTTTGACGTCTCTCCTCATTGAAGGCCACCAGTAGCTTCGAGAGAGAATCTCAAAGGTCTTGTGTTCACCGGCGTGTCCAGAAAAACGAGAGGCATGGAACCACGAAAGGATTTTCCTCCTTAGAGTAGGAGGCACGAGGGTCCTCCCAAATGGTAGCGTTTTGGTGGATGAAGCAGCCAGTGAGATACATTTGGGGTCTAGAATGGTATGGTTGGAAACCTCTTCTATATCAGAGGACGTCACAAAAGCTCTAGATAAAGCGTCAGCTTTTTTGTTCTTGGCAGCTGGTTTGAAGGTTATAATTAATTCAAAACGGGAAAAGAAAAGAGACCATCTTGCTTGACGAGGGTTCAAGCATTGGGCAGACTGGAGATATGACAAGTTCTTATGATCTGTGAAGATCGTCACCGGATGGCGAGCTCCTTCCAATAAGTATCTCCATTCCTCTAATGCAGCTTTGATAGCCAGTAACTCCTTGTCCCCGATAGTATAATTCTTCTCTGCGGGCAGGAGACCCCGAGAATAGAAGGCACAAGGATGAAGTTTTTGCTGTTCCGAGCGTTGGGAGAGAATAGCTCCTAAGCCCACATTAGAGGCATCTACTTCCAGGAAGAAGGGAAGTGTCACATCAGGCTGTCGAAGGATTGGAGCCGAAGAGAAGGACTCTTTTAGTGTTTGAAAGGCTTGAAGAGCCTCAGGTGACCATTGCTTAGGATTAGCCCCCTTCCTAGTCAGGGCCACAATAGGAGATGCAATGGAAGAAAAGTCTTGAATGAAGCGTCTATAGTAATTGGCAAAACCTAAAAAACGCTGGATAGCACGAAGAGTAGTTGGCTGGGGCCAATGTAGTACAGCATTCACCTTGTCGGGATCCATCTTCAGGCCAACTCCGGAAACTATATACCCCAAGAATGGAATCTGGGGTACTTCGAATGAACATTTTTCTAATTTACAGAACAATGAATTTTTCCGTAGCCTGGAAAGGACTTCTGCCACATGTTGGTGGTGAGAAGGCAGGTCCTGTGAAAAGATCAATATGTCGTCCAGGTAGACGACGACACATACATATAATAAGTCCCGGAAAATCTCATTGATGAAACCTTGAAAAACAGCGGGGGCATTACACAGCCCGAAAGGCATTACCAGATATTCGTAATGCCCGTCTCTGGTGTTAAACGCTGTCTTCCATTCGTCACCGGAACGGATTCTGATTAAATTGTAGGCACCACGAAGATCCAACTTAGTAAAGATACGGGCTCCCTTGATGCGATCGAATAGCTCAGTGATCAGCGGAATGGGATACCGATTCTTGATAGTAATGGCATTGAGTCCACGAAAATCTATGCAAGGGCGTAAAGATCCATCCTTCTTTTTAACGAAGAAGAACCCAGCTCCAGCGGGAGAGGTGGAAGGTCGAATAAACCCACGCTGGAGGTTCTCCTGTATATACTCAGATGTAGCTTGAGTTTCAGGTAACGAGAGTGGATAGACCCGGCCCCTGGGGGGAGTCTTGCCAGGTAGAAGGTCGATCGGACAATCCCAAGAACGATGAGGAGGAAGACGTTCAGACTGAGCTTTATCAAAAACATCAGTAAATGAAGCATATTGAGGAGGGAGTCCCGGTGAGGTAGATGAGATGGAAGATTGCTGTACTTTGAGAGGAATGACTTGGGAAAGGCAACGATGGTGACATTCAGACCCCCAAGACGTGACTTGAGGGGTGCGCCAGTCAATCTGGGGAGAGTGACACTGAAGCCATGGAAGGCCTAAGACAATTGGACTTGTCGTAACAGGAAGGATTAAAAACGATATTTCTTCATGATGCAGGGCACCAATCTGAAGGGTTACTGGAGACGTACTCTGAGTGATGAGACCGTTGATGAGACGTGATCCATCTATAGCCGTCACAGTAATGGGTGTTTTTAAGGTAATCACTGGTAGAGACCATTGATTTACTAATGATTTGGAAATAAAATTTCCTGCTGCTCCGGAATCAATCAATGCCTGTGACTCAAAGGTTTTGGTAGCACAGGAAATCGTAACATCAAAGGCGCAGACTTTAGATTTCATGGAAGATGGAGAGGACTCCAGGGACCCTAACTTCACCTCTCCAGAACTAGTTAGGGCCTGGCATTTCCCGATCTCTTAGGGCAAGAGCTGAGCATATGAGTGGAATCAGCACAATAGATACAGAGTCTATTCTTTACTCTTCGTTTCCTCTCCTCTGAAGATAATTTGGAACGTCCTATCTCCATGGGAATCACAGAGGGTGAAACTGGACGAAATTGAGGGTTAGAACGAAGAGGTGCTTTAGCAGAAGTTGTTTTCTCAGCCTCTCTTTCACGAAATCTCATATCAACACGATGGCAAAGAGAGATCAGATCTTCAAGTGACGAAGGAAGCTCCTGGGTAGTCAGTGCATCTTTAATTTTATCGGAGAGCCCCTGCCAGAAGGCGGCAACTAGGGCTTCAGTGTTCCACTGAAGTTCTGAGGCTAAGATCCTAAATTGAATGACGTACTGTCCTACTGTATGAGATCCTTGTCGCAAACGGAGGATGCTGGAAGCAGCAGAGGTCACACGACCTGGTTCATCGAACACACTTCGGAATGTAGCAATGAATTTGGCACTATCTTGCAATATTGGGTCGTTTCTTTCCCACAGAGGGGAGGCCCAAGCCAGGGCTTGTCCAGAAAACAAAGAGATAAGATAGGCCACTCTGGAACGATGGGTAGAAAAATTTTGAGGTTGGAGCTCAAAATGGACTGAACATTGATTAAGGAAACCCCTACAAATTTTGGGGTCCCCATCGTACTTTGACGGAGTAGGCAGGTGAAGCGTAGAAGCTGTAGACACCTGGGATGGCACTGGGGAAACGGAGGAAAGCACAGGAGCCTCAGTAGTAGCTGTCACTGTCTGTCCAGATGTTCCTTGGGAGGTTAACGATTGATAACACTGAAGTAACAGCTGTTGGCGGGCATCCTGTTGCTCTACACGGCTGACCAGATGCTGCAGCATCTCTTTGGCTGTAGGTCCCGTATCTGGGTCTGTCATGGCCTGATCTTACTGTCACGGGCACTAGGAGTCTGTACCCAGGGATCACCAGGTGGTAGGCTTGCCAGAGCAATATAGATGGTAATAGGGTACTCTGGTAGCTGGGTGATCACGGACCAGGAAGCAGCAGATGATGAGATGCTCAGGAAAGTCTATGACTAGCAGCACTGGTAATATGGAGGTAATAGTACACGAGGAACTGTAGGACAAGGACACGTGAAGGTAGTCAGTGGTCTGCGGTAGCAAGTTGTACCACTGCTATAGTGAGGAATGTCCAACAGAAACGAGGAGGTGATGAGAGTCAGCGGTCTGCAGATAGCAAGTGGTACCGCTGTCTGAGTGAAGGAATGGAATCCAAGTGGAGGTATCCGGGGAGTCAGTGGTCTGCGATAGCAAGTTGTACCACTGCTATGTGAGAGGATACTGGAACAGGTGATACTGGAAACAGGGATCAGTGGTCTGCTACCAGCAAGTTGTACCACTGAATATATATGTGAGGAGGTGCACGGGGAGAGACTGCAACACAGGATATACACAGGCACCTTATATACGATCCACAGTAACATGCACAAAATATATATATAAATGACTGAACAGGTCTGCAAATATAGAAAGTCTCTTGAAGTAGTCCAGCACAAGTTAACACAGTCAATGATGATAATAGACTCAGCGGATAGCAGACTCCAGAGGAGAACCAACACAGTCCAGCAAGATATGCAATACACCAGCACAGTCAATGAGAAGTATGCATACCGTGGTTCAGAAGCAGGCAGTCAGATAGGAGTGCAGCGATACCTGAGCGGCAGGAGGCCGGCTGGATGAGAAGTCCCAGGATACCTGAGGCAGCGGTCAGTAGGTGCAGCGCACAGATAAGTAGACCAACAGGGACACGAATCCACCGGGATCAGTAACACGTGGAACTGGACTCAAGCAGGACCCAGGAGCGTGGAGATGATCCAGCAGAGGAGTAGTAGATAAGATATAATCCAATGCTGACAGGAGGGTAGACCTGCGGGACACGTGAAGGCGTGGAGAGCGGATCAGCAGTAGATGGGTGATAGCGCGGTCAGCAGCAGCAGGACTCTGCGGTACCCGGGGGTAACCAGTAGCAACCAATAGTTGTCAGTAGCGATGGAACACGGGAGGGCAGAGTAGACCAGGAGCTGTTGATCACGGGGAGTAGCAAATAGCAATAAGAGCAGCAGACTCGAGGAAACACAGGAGAGCTGAGAAGAGACTGCAGTGCACAGGAGCAGCGGATAGGAATCAGCTAACTTGTCACGATGATGAACACAGGCGAGTTGTAGGCTGGAGGCTGTAGTGCACGGAAGCAGCGGATAGACATCAGCTAACAATCCCGATGATGAACACAGGCGAGTTGTAGGCTGGAGGCTGTAGTGCACGGAAGCAGCGGATAGACATCAGCTAACAGTCACGATAATGAACACAGGCGAGTTGCAGGCTGGAGGCTTGTAGTGCACGGAGGCAGCGGATAGGAATCAGCTCACGGACTTGATGAGGAACAGGTGAGTGGTTGTAAAGTAACGGTTGGAGTGCACAGAGGCAGCGGGTAGGAACCAGCAAACAGTCACAGTGAAATATAATAGCGTGATGTGGATTAGAGGACTGTAGTGCACGGAGGCAGCGGATAGGAATCAGCAAACAGTCACAATGATAAGTAATAGCGTTGAAGTGGTTTGGAAGACTGTAGTGCACGGAGGCAGCGGATAGGAATCAGCTCACAGTCACGATGATACAGATGATGGTAGAAGTGGTATGGAAACCACCGAGGTAGAAGTGGTTAGGAAACCACAGGGGTAGAAGTGGTTTGGAAACCACAGGAATCAGCAGCGCTGAATACACGAGGAATACAGGAACACCTTCAGAGACTCATAGGGAATGAGACTCCAAGATCAGGCAACGTGGTGTTGACCACAGGTGCTTAATATAGGGAGTGTTGCCTGATCTGCCAATTGAGTTAAAGGGACATACACTGAAGTATAGGAAAGGGCTGCGCATGCGCAGACCCTCAGGATGGAGGACGACCACGGTTCCTAAATGTCCGGGAAGAGGCACTCACGGTCCGGTGAGTGACACTGACATTAAATGAATAGTATCCACTTTTAATAAATAGATCTATTTCCCTCCAATCAACCCCAGGAAAAAATGAATACTATTTATATTCAACATTACCATTTCCCACAACCATCCCTGGCCTTTATTAATAGGCACATTTAATAAATTGTCTTCCTCCCGAAACTCTACCCCACATTCAAATAATAGCCCCAAACCACCCCAGCATTAAACTAAAGTTTCCATCACCCCTTCTTAATTTAATAGGCCCCACTATTAAATTAACATCCCACCAATGAATTAAATTGCCCCACCATCACCCTACAAATAAAATAGCACACATTAAATAGTTAGCCCCTACCTAAACTCCACCTTTAAATTAATAGCCTAGCTTCCACTCCCACCCATGTACTATTAAGACTGCCCCCTCCCTTCCCTCATATCACACATTATATTAAGAAACCCCCATTCCTTCCCACATTATAGAAGCATACACCCCCACTTTCCTCACACATTATAGCAGCATATACCCCCTTCTTACCAATGCACAATATAGCAGTCCCCCTCCTTTCCATTATACAGTATAGCAGCCCCCTCTTTCATTAACACAGTATAGCAGTACCCCTCCCCATTTCATTCACACAGTATATAGCAGCCTCCCCCCCTTTCATTTACACATTATAACAGTATAGCAGGTCCCCCTTTCATTCATACAGTATAGCAGTCCCACTTTCATTCACACAGTGTAGAAGCCCCCCTTTAATTCACACAGTATGAACCCCCCCACCCTTCATTCATACTGTATAGCAGCCTCCTTTCATTCACCTAGTATAACAATATAGCAGTCGCCCAGCTTTCCCCTCACACTTACCTTGTTATTACAGGACTGGGGACTTCTCTCTGCCTCGCACTGCGGACCCATGGTGCACGTCTTGTTACATTTACCTGTACAAGGACTGGAAGAGGCCAAACTGGGCTGGGGAGGGAGGGACAGACAGATCAAAAGATCTGCAGCTACATTAGGGTAGATGGCTGGTCCCTGAGGAACCAGGAAATGTAAATATTAAACCATGTCATTTTCTGCTCCTCATCACATGTAATAAAGTAAATGTTCAATCTTCTCACACTGCTTTTAAATGGAATGGAATTAATGTCGCATGCAGCTGATCTTCCTGCACTCAGTGCACTATAGAATGCATTGCAGTGGCAAACGAAATATAGTGACCAGGCCCTTTAAGTATGCAATTCTAAAGGTTCACAGTGAATATAATGAGCGACTGCAAGATGCACTTATGTAATTATTATTATTATTATTATTAATTTTTATTTATAGGGCGCCACAAAGTATCCGTAGCGCCGTACAAGGACAAACAATGGCACAGTACAAGGTGAAACAGCACAGTACAAGTAACAGTAAGCACTATAACTCTGGGGGCTCAGGCACAGCATGAAAGAGAGGGAGGGAGGGGAAAAGTGAGTACAGGCAGGTAACTATGGCCCAAGAGGGTGGGCACGGATGACAGGTTGAGAGTCACTGAGGTGAGCGGAGAGAAGCGGGAGGAGACAGAGGGCAGAGGGACTGAGAGGAGGTGAGCTGAGTATCTGGAGAGCGCAGTTAAAAGTGATGGAAACAGAAGGTAGGAGAGCCCTGCTCAAAGGAGCGAACAATCTAAAGGGAGGGGAAGACAGACAGACACATGGATGAGACGGAGAGACGGGAGGAAGGGGGAGAAGGGAAGAAGGGATGAGAAAGAGAGGTAGCCGACCGGTGGGAGTTTAGGCATGAGACTGGAAGGCTTTAAGGAAAAGGTGGGTTTTTAATGTTCGTTTGAAAGAGGACAGATTAGGGGAAGTTCTGATGGAGCGGGGGAGCTTGTTCCAATGGAGGGGAGCGGCGCGGGAGAAGTCTTGGATACGTGCGTGAGAGGAGGTAATCAGAGGGGAAGAGAGGCGATGATCGTTGGACGATCGCAGTGAGCGGGAGGGAGTGTGAATAGAGATAAGGTTAGAGATGTAGGGAGCAGTGGAGTTGGCGAGGGCCTTGTAAGTCAGAGTGAGGAGCTTGAAAAGGATTCTGTAGGGGAAGGGGAGCCAGTGAAGGGCTTGGTAGAGTGGGGATACAGAGGTGGAACGGCGAGAGAGGAAAATAAGCCTAGCAGCGGCGTTAAGTACAGATCTAAGGGGAGCGAGATGAGAGAGGGGGAGGCCGATAAGGAGAAGGTTGCAGTAGTCCAAGCGGGAGATAATCAGAGAGTGGACGAGAGATTTGGTGGCATCCTGGGAGAGGAAGGGCCGAATGCGGGCAATGTTGCGAAGCTGGAAACGGCAGGATTTGGCGAGAGAGTGAATGTGAGGGGCAAAGGAGAGAGAGGAGTCGAGGATGACACCTAGGCAGCGGAGTTGGGGAACAGGGGAGATAGATGAGTTGTCAACAGTGATGGAGAGGTCAGAGGGAAAGGAGGTACGAGAGGGAGGAAAAACAATGAGTTCAGTTTTAGCAAGATTGAGTTTAAGAAATCTAGAGGACATCCAGGAGGAGATGGCAGAGAGGCATGCGGATACCCTGGAAAGAAGGGAGGGAGAGAGATCAGGAGAGGAAAGGTAGAGTTGAGTGTCATCAGCATAAAGGTGGTACTTGAGGCCGAAGGAGCTGATGAGTGCACCCAGAGAAGAGGTGTATAGTGAGAATAGTAAGGGTCCAAGGACAGAGCCCTGAGGGACCCCGACTGGAAGGGAGGAAGAAGGGGAGAGAGAATCAGAGGTGGAAACAGAGAAGGAACGGTCGGCAAGGTAAGAGGTGAACCAGGAGAGGACGGTACCGGAGAGGCCAATGGACTGAAGGGTGTGAAGCAGGAGGGGGTGGTCAACGGTGTCAAAGGCAGCTGAGTGGTCGAGGAGAATCAGGAGGGAGTAGTGGCCCATGGCTTTAGCCGAGAGGAGATCGTTCGTAACTTGAGCCAGGGCAGTTTCAGTGGAATAGAGGGGGCGGAAGCCTGATTGGAGAGGGTCAAGGAGGGAGTGTTCAGAGAGGTAGGTGGAGAGACGGTTGCAGACAAGTCTCTCGAATATTTTGGAGGCAAATGGGAGAAGGGAAATGGGGCGGTAATTAGAGAGTGAGGTGGGGTCAAGATTGGGTTTCTTGAGAATGGGTGAGACGAGAGCATGTTTAAAGGCGGAGGGGAAGATGCTGGGAGCAAGTAGAAGGGGGGGAAGAAGAAATGAGAGAGTGGACTTCCTCACCCGAGGTGGGGCGGAAGGAGAGAAGGAGTTGGTGGCTGGGGGGAGAGGGGGGGAGAGTGGAGGGGGGAGGAAGGGCAAGAGGGGGGGTGGCGGAAGAGTGGGTGGAGGAGGAGATTTCAAGTCTGATGGCCGCGATTTTAGAGGAGAAAAAGGAGGTCAGTGGCAGATAAGGAGGAAGGGAGGGGGGGAGGTGGGGGAGACAGGAGAGTGTTAAAGGTAGCGAAGAGGCGGCGGGGGTTGAAGGACTGGGAGGAGATGAGGGATTTAAAGAAGGATTGCTTAGCGAGCTAGAGGGCATAGCTGTAGGAGGAGAGGATAAACTTGAAGTGGAGGAAATCAGCCAGGGAGCGATATTTTCTCCAGTGACATTCGGCAGTACGAGAGCATTTTTGGAGGAAACGGGTAAGTTTGGAGTGCCAGGGTTGGGGATTGGAGCAGCGAAGGTGGATGGGCTGGGCAGGGGCAACCGCATCAAGGGCGGAGGAGAGAGTTTGGTTATAGAGGGAGGCCGCCTGATTAGGGCAGGACAGGGTGGAAAGGGGAGAGAGGAGAGTTTCGAGAGAAGAGGATAGAATAGCAGGATCAAGGGTGTCGAGATCGCGCCTGGACCGGGTAGATTTGGGTGGGGGGAGGGGTGCAGGAGTAGAGGAGAGAGAGAATGAGAGGAGATGGTGGTCCGAGAGTGGAAAGGGGGAGATAGAGAAGTCGGACAGACTGTAACGGTGGGAGAAGACAAGGTCAAGGGAGTGACCAAGGCAGTGGGTAGAAGAGGAGGTCCATTGGGAGAGGCCAAGGGAGGAAGAAAGGGCAAGGAGTTTGACGGAAGCAGGGTCGGTGGGGTTGTCAATAGGGATATTGAAGTCGCCAAGGATAATGGAGGGGATGTCAGAGGAGAGGTGGTGTGGGAGCCAGGCAGCAAAGTTGTCAAGGAAAAGGGAGGAGGGCCCAGGGGGGCGGTATATAACAGAGACGCGGAGATGGATGGGGTAGAAGAGACTGATAGAGTGGACTTCAAAAGAGGAGAAGGAGAGGGAGGGTTCAGGAGGAATGAGTCTGAAAGTACAGGTGGAGGATAGGAGAATGCCCACTCCTCCGCCTGGGCGGTCTCCAGGTCTGGCGGAGTGGGTGAAGGAGAGGCCGCCATAGGAGAGAGCGGCAGGGGAGGCAGTGTCGGAATCGGTGAGTCAGGTTTCGGTAATGGCAAGAAGGTTAAGAGAGTTAGATAAGAAGAGGTCATGGATAGAGGGGAGTTTGTTGCGGACGGATCTAGCATTCCAGAGGGCACAGGAGAAAGGGAGGGAGGGGAGAGGGGAGATGGGGATAAGGTTGGCAAGGTTAGCGGTGCGCGGGGGAGTGCGGGGACAGGAGCGTGAAGTTGGGCGAGGTGAGAGTATGGGTATGGCAAGTGAACAGGGAGGCATGGTGAGGTGAGATGAGGGAGGGGTGGGGGAGGAGTGGAAGAAGTAGGGGGGACCGAAGAATCTTCTGAAGCAGAGGGGCGGGAGAGGAGGACAGGCGGAGTCAGAAGGTAGACGTACCAGCAATGCTTGGACAAGTAATTAGCTGTAAGAACTGAAAAATATAATGTATTGTTGCTTTGATACTACCTCAACAGTGGACTGTAGTCATGGCGAAAGGATGAATTCAGCTTGCAGTACAGCTGGTTTCTGAGTTATTCGAAATGTAAATGTTTTAATGGTTGATCAACAGGTCCTTAGTACTTCACTACAAACCACAAAAGACTTCTGTCGATTTTTATCCCAGTAGCATCACTGCTACTTTCAGCACCCTACACTAAGTTTGGCTCAACAAGCTATGTTCGTATTGATTGCTATACAAAATAGTCTCTGCACACAGGGGAGAAAAGTGATGAGTAAGGCTGGGGTACATGCTACAGAAATTTTCGATGCAATATAGTTCATTTTACCAATGATTGAAAAGAAAAAGTCCCGATCAGCATTCCAATTCATGTGTTCCAATGGCTGGCTGGCAGACTTTAGCTCAGGGGGCAAGCACACAGCACTGGCCCAGAAGTAGCTGCCCATTCCTAAAGGGCGGTTTTTGGTATAATATATATTTATCAATATAAAAAGAGGCTATTTTAGTGTTGCTTAACCCAGCAATACTTTATTATTATAAATGATAAATCTTAAATAATGGAAACAAATAATGCAACAAATAACAAACCTCACTTTATTTTGCATTTTATTGGGGCGAATTCAATTCTCCCCAGAGTTTTGTTGCGCTAAACCTGTTACCAGTATTACGGTAAATTTAACGCGGCTTTCTGAAAGCCGGCGTTGAAACTACCGTAATAACGGTATTTAAGCGCACTATTAGGGTAATAGTGTGCAGGCCGCATTACTTTTTACAGTAACGCTGCCAATTGAATTCCATCCTGAATGTTCTTTTTACCTAAAGCAATTTTTTATTTCATTTTTTTGTTAACACATACCTGGCTGATTATAATGGGGCATAAATAACATTATAGCAATCAATCATATAGTAATGTTCTATTACAGTCCTGAACACAGGGGCTGATTTATCAAAATGAAAAAAGCCCTTTTGCTTTAAAACACCTGATGTTTTTGCCAGGAAAAGGGCTTGTTTTTGCTTTGCAATATATACAAATAGAGTTATTATTTGTTTTAGGTTTAACCTAAAACAAATAATATGAGGGGTGGTACTGGGAGGAGAAGCAGAGCACTAGGGGGTATATTTACTAAACTGCGGGTTTGAAAAAGTGGAGATGTTGTCCATAGCAACCAATCAGATTGTAGCTGACATTTTGTAGAATGCACTAAATAAATGAAAGATAGAATCTGATTGGTTGCTATAGGCAACATCCCCACTTTTCCAGACCCGCAGTTTAGTAAATCTAGCCCTAGGTGTAAATCTGACACCGTGGCCCAAAGCTGGTTTAAGGCCCTGGGGGAGGGGGGGGGCGGGCTACTTTAGACAGGTGGGCTCCTATGATGTAACATAGTTATTATTTTAGACAAATACACAGGCAAAACAGCACTACTGTTAGGTGCACGCAGCTCTGCCTTCACGAGTAGTACAGTGTGAGGTCGGACATACCTCCCAACTGTCCTTTCAGTCAGACCAAATTCTGACAAAACAAAACAGTCACCCAAATTCAGGACTGTCCCACCAGATTCAGGACAGATGGCAGACTGTCCTGCTCTCTACTACCTGTTCTTGTCACTTTCATCACCTGTGGCTGCTGGTGTCTTTATTTTGCAATAATGATCTTATTAAAGTTTTTCCTTTTGGTTACATAGTACAAAAAGAACATAAACAAAAACATACAATGTAAATAACAAGGGGAAAAAAAGGGGGGGCGGTTCAAAGGGAGGGGTAGAGGGGGAGGCAATACACATCAATACAAAGCAAAAGCATGAAACAGTACCACTCTCAACATTTTACAGATTTTACAAGTCATTTGAGAAACATTATAGACAGTAGCCCTTTGGTTTTACTGATTGGAATTACATGGGGTTCCCCCAGAGGCGGGCAGGACTGAGGATTTGGCTACATATCGATTCCAATCAAACAATATGATGTGGGGACAGGGGGCAGAGGAAGAGTAAGGGACACCCAGCGTTTCCATGTCACAACTTAACTGAACCTTTGAGATTATCTTGCCTATGGAAGGCAATAAAGATGTAGCCTATGACATACCGGTCCCCCAATAAAACTTGTGGGGGAAAGAAATGCAAAAGAGCGACTTCTGGTGTGCTCGTAATCGGGGTTCGAATTACTTTTGAAATCAAGGCCTACACCTCTGCCCAAAGGTCTCTGACCACTGGACAACTCCAAAAAACATGGAAAAATATCCCCTATCTCTCCACAACCACGCCAACAGGTCCTGGACTGGTCTGACCAAATCTTATGCAACCTATCGGGGGTCATATAGAGTCTGTAAAGTAGCTTGTAAAGCATCTCCGAGTGATTCAAACACCTCAACATCCTGTGGGCATTTTGATAGATTTTGTCCCACTGATCTGAGTCAAATTCCCGGCCAATATCCCTCTCCAAGGCTAGCTGGGAAGAGGCCTTTATCGGGAGTTGACTTGTGTTAAGGTGGGTGTACCAGAATGAGATAGCCGCTTTGTTACTTCCAGTTGAAAGTCTAGATAAAAAGATAGCTGGAGGGTGTTGAAGTGAGGAGTGTAGCCAATGCCTGACCTGGAGTTACTTGTAGAAATCTTGATAAGGAATGTGGAATTTATCCCTCAATTCAGAGAAGGGTAATAGCCCTGAGTCAGAGTAGAGCAGTTTGAGATTAGTGATGCCCTTTAAATACCACAGAGAGAGATTTAGGTTGGGAATAAGTTTTGATACTGCAAGGAGGGAAAGATTAGAAGTAGGGAGGGTGAGAAGGTTAGCAGTCTTTAGGAATTTGTCCCAGGTTGTCAGTGCATCACACGTGAGACGTGGGAGGGTAGTCTGTGGGGGTCTCCAGGACCTAGGAATCCAGAGAAGATCAGCCAGTGGGAATGTACTATTGAGGCCTCTCTCCAAGTCAACCCAGGGTTTAAGGGAACCCGGGAGAGACTAGTCCCGGAGCTGAGCTAAGATGGCCGCGTCCTGGTATTTGACCAAATCCGGCAAGGCTAAGCCCCTGATCTTTTTTGAGTGTGCCATAATTGAGTGAGCTAGTTTAGGGGGTTTCCCTTTCCATACATAAGAGGTAAGTTATGTAATTTGTCTATATAAAATTTGGGTAACTTAAAAGGCAAAGTCCTAAATAAATACATCATTTTGGGCAGAAGGGACATTTTAAACGCAGCTATCCTGCCTAACCAGGAGACCTCATAGTGTTGCCAAGCATTTGCCAGGGTGTTTAGCTGAATCAATAGAGGACTATAGTTGGCCTCCAACAGGGAATCCAAATGTGAGGTTATCATGATTCCCAGATAGGGCATGGAAAGGGACCTCCAAGAATATGGGAAGGCCGTCTTAAGGCGACCCAGAAGGGGCTCTGACAAGTTAATAGGGAGAACGTCTGTTTTAGTTGTATTTAATTTGTAATAGGAGGCCTTTCCAAATTCTTGTAGCATATCATGTAAGATTGGAAGTGAGGTCTCCGGGCTAGTCACGTACAGCAAAATGTCGTCCGCAAAAAGACATAGTTTGTGAGTGGTCGCCGCTAAAGTAATGCCAGGGAGTTGCGGATGTTGCCGGATTTGCTCGGCCAAGGGTTCCAAAACAAAAATAAGGAGCGAGAGGGGACAGTCTTGTCTGGTACCGTTTGAAAGCGTGAATTTGGCTGATGAGAAGCCGTTGCTGTAGACCGATGCGGAGGGGCCCTTATACAAAGCTAGTATAGACTGCAGTATTCCTCCACTAAAACCAAACTGAGCAAGGACTCGCGCCAAATAGCCCCAGTGAAGCCTATCAAAGGCTTTTTCCGCGTCTAGCGACATAATTAATAGTTCATGGTGGTGTTTATTGGCTTGCTCTAGTATATTAATCGTTCTACCTGTATTGTCGGATGCTTGTCTTCCGAGAACAAAGCCAACCTGATCTGGGTGTATCAGGGTCGGGATAAGGGGATTAAGCCTATTGGCAATCAATTTGGCATAAATTTTAATATCCGTATTAAGAAGGGAGATTGGTCTATAGTTCTGGCATCTAGTTGGGTCCTTGCCCGGCTTGGGTATCGTGACAATACGGGACTCCAGCATCTCAGCAGGGAAATTCCCCTGGTGAGTGCCTGCATTAAATAGCTGTTCTAGGAGTGGGGTAAGTTCGTACTGAAATGTAGCATAAAAATTGTCAATAAATCCGTCAGGTCCCGGAGCCTTGTCTTTAGGTAGGGATTTAATAACGCGTGCACTCTCAGCCTGAGACCATGGGGCATTCAAGGAAATTAAAGAGCCAGAGTCCAAAGCTGGTAATTTTAGTTGGCTCAAAAAATTCTCAATCGAATTTGGAGTCGGTTGCGGGGAGATATCACATTCAGACAGATTGTATAGTTTAGAGTAGTAAGCTGCGAATTTATTGGCTATATCTCGTGGGTTAGACATTCTGACACCGGATTCATCTACTAGAAATTTAATACGATTTTGGGCCCTTTATCCTCTCAATTTTCTAGCAAGCAACCTCCCTGCTCTATTCCCTGAAACGTAATACTTCTGCCGCAGTCTACTCAAGGCTTGTTGAGTACGAAAAAGTAATAATTTTTGTAATTGATCTTTTACTTGAGATAGGCGGGCCTTAAGATCTGCTGAGGAATGGGCTTTATTCAAAGACTCAAGGGAGGACAACTCCGCCTCAAACCTCCTTTGGTTGCTAAGGCAAGCACGCTTAAGTCTGGCTCCAGTCTGAATGGCTGTGCCTCGCATTACAGTTTTGAGCGTGCACCAGAAATTAAAGACAGAGGTATCCTCTGGAGAGTTGGTGTCAATATATAGATCAAGCGTTTCTTTAAGGGCAATCTTTGCCTCGAGAGGTCAAAAGATATGGGGCCATTCGCCAAGAACCAGGGGGAATTACTTGTTGCGGGTATCACCAGGTCCAAACCACCGGAGCGTGATCAGACCACGATATTGGATGGATCTTAGTTGAGTTAGTATTCTGCAAAGACCATTTGTCCAACAGGATGAGGTCTATTCTAGAATAGGAATTATGTACCGCAGAGTTAGTATGTGTAATCCCGATCTAAAGGGGCATGCGTCCTCCAGACATCGTAGAGTCCATACTCCGCCAATAGTCTAGCAAAGGCAGCTGAGGGACCCTGAGTATTATCCGCTAAGCGGGAAGATGGCTGTGATGATCTGTCTAATTTAGGGTCAGATACAATGTTGAAGTCTCCCACAAGAATGAGAGTGCCCTGTTTATATCTCTCAATTTCTCGTAATGTGGTTCTGAGGAAAGGAATTTGTCTTGAATTGGGCGCATATAGTGAGACGATTGTGACCAATTTACCATCTAGTCATCCCACCACAATAAGATATCTCTCATTTTTATCCTCGAACTTAGAGTTAAGAGTGAAATTAGATTTGGAACTGAATAGGAGGGCTACTCTGCTACGTTTAAAAGGAGCATTTGCGGTATAGCAAACTGGGAATCTGTGGTCTTTAAAGGCGGGGGGGGGGGGAGAGCTCTAGCCAAGAAATGTGTTTCTTGTACTGCTACAATATCAGGTTTTTGCTTATAAAAAAAAAGATAATGCTAAACGTCTTTTAGCAGGAGAGTTCAATCCCCTTACATTTAGAGATAAAAACTTGACCATTTTGGCTTACTATGAGTCTTTGGGGACCTCGCGGAGATATTACACTTGGTAAGTAGAAAGACGTGCTTGCCTGCAGGGGAAGCGGGGCTAAGTTGAAGAGGAAAGCTGCAGGGAGAATGGATCGATAACAAAACACAAAAACAAACATAAATAACCCCAATGCTGGGAATAAAGTAGTTGCCAGAGGGAGACATCATCTGGCAAAATCAGTAACTATGGGGACATGGCCCTAGAAACAGAGTACCCACCCAAGATAGTAACACAGTTGAATGGCAAAGAACAAGAAAAAAACCCGAAAAATACCAAAAAACAAAACAAAAACAATTACAATTATTACTTGTAAAGTTAACATTACAAGAAACACAGAAAATCCTGCTATACATTGAAGGAAAATATAAATAACCTGAACGAACCTATCAATTAAGAATATAATTTGGTTATAAAGTAAGAGAGAATATATACCAACTAGCTATCCTCTATATAAACGCTCAAAGAGTCCCACTCAGCTCAAAGGCTGAAACTGCTCACCGACCGCAGGTATGCAATCTGTCCTCCCACTGAAGCTTCACTTCGTCATATTAGCTTGAATCGGAAACCGTAGTGAAGCAGGCTTTCATGAGTCCAGAGGGTATGATGTAGAACTGGATCGCCCCCGCAGGAGGCAGGCCTTCGAACACAAGTGGTAGCCATAGACAAGAGTTTATCTGCGATTCTGTATCCAAACACGGCTAGACCTTCCAAGATCAAGACGAAGGGGTTGAGGCTGTGGTTGCAGTTTGAATGTCCCAGGATTTCAAGAGTTGGATACCTTCTTCCACAGCGGCTATCACATGGGTGGAGTTGTTACGCTGGATAATAAGCTTAACTGGAAAGCCCCAACGATATTGAATTTGGTTCTCCCGGAGTGCCTTAGTGATAGGCTGGAACGTGCGGCGTTTAGCAACAGTGGCTGGGGAAAAGTCCGGAAACAATTGCAGATTTTGTAAAACCTCTTCCGCAGCCTGTGTTCTGGCTGCCCGTAGGATTCTTTCTTTAATGTGGAAGAAGTGCACCCTCATTAGCGTGTCACGAGGTGCCGACTCCAGCCCGCCTCTCAGTTTCGGCAATCTATGAATGCGATCTAGAAGTAGATCTTGATCAGAGGCTTCAGGGAGAAGTTTCTTAAATAGGCTTTTAGCAAAGTCCGGAAGTTCTGAGATTGAGATAGACTCCGGAACACCCCGTTGCTTCAAGTTGTTTCTCCTGGAACGATCTTCCACATCAGCCAACTTATCCGCCATCCCATAGACATAGTTTTCCAATTTCTCATGGGACGTAATAAGAGCATTATGAGATGCTGCAAACTCCTCCATCTTGTCTTCAATGTGGGAGGTTCTCCCACCATCTTCCGTCACCTGATACTACTCTTATCTTTACTTGAGCAATATCAGACTTCTCCAAAAACAATCACATTACACAGGCCTCAGTGTAGATTCAGCATTAGCATACTTGCATATTCTGATTTCACTCATCTTTTTGGGAGTACTCCTTTATATTTTATTAACTCATGACTATGCCATTCCTTTGTTAAAGAAAATATTTATTACTCTATTTTCTACTCTATTAAAGAGAAAACTGCATGCAAGTGTAAGATGATTTTAATTGATTTATTTATGAACATGCTGGGATTAATATGCTTTTAATTTTTTTTAATCTTACCAAAGTGTATTATGTATATGTGAGTGTACCATTTGTATCAGTAGAAAAAGTTATCTGCAATGTTTGCTCACTAACTTTTCTTTACCTTTCCAATTCCTTGGACCATCCTTAGGAAAAGTTTTTCTGATAAATTACAGAACACCCCTAGGCTTTTACTTTTTAAATTGTTGTAGTGACATCCGCTTGTCTTCAGAATAATTTAATGTTTCCTTGCCCAGCCCTCATCCTTGTATCTCTGGCAAGGGTTGCAAGTATGTGGTAAGTGTCAGAATAAAAGGAGATCATTACTATTCACTTTGTATTTTAAATTAAAGCCTGCAGCCATGTTAATAATTTGCATTTAAACAGGATCACAACACATTTGCCTCTGATGCAATTACCTAGGAAATGAAAAGTCTAGCACCACATTTCAGCCAGGACTTCATGAGAATTTTCAGCTGGGGAAAGAAGTGTGATGCTAAAATGAAGATATCTGCAAGCTGTATTTACTTACATTAGACAAGCAATACAAAATCATATAGACCTAGATCAATCTGTTTTTGTTTTGTAATCACATTTAGAGATATGAAAGATATGTCCTATTTATTGTTGTTTATTTTCAGAGAGGAATATAAAAAGAGGCAATGAACCATACAAAGAGTAAAATCAAACCCATGAAAAATTAAAATAATAATTTGTTATAGCTATTGTATGGATTAATATGCTTTACATATGGTCTGTAAAACTCTTTGTGAAAAATAAAATATGGCAGGATCAAAGGTTTGTGTTTGGTAAAGTATTGTCCCATGATATCTTAGACACTAGTGTGTCCAGTGAAGGTTCCTGTCTGAAAACCAGAACCAAAGATATTGTCCATTTAGCTGCTAGCAAACTGTGCAGACCATTTAAAACACACCACTCATATGCCACATGCTAAACACGCACCCTCCTTCCCCTGTCACTGTCAGCTCACTTGGGCTTTCATGGGTCCTGGCCTGGTCTACCTGGATACCAGAAGACATGGGTGGGCATGGCGGTGGATCTGTAATTGCTCTGCTCTACCTGTCTGTGGGAAGAGATTTGTAGAGGAGCACTTACATTTCTGCCTACACTTTCAAGCTAAAACCTTCTCTCCCTTGCATGCCAGCTTCTGCCAGCATAAGAGAGAGAGAGAGAGCAACAAGGGTGCTGGGTCCGGACAGCTGACGGCACTCAACTGACTATGGTTTGTCAATTGAATGCCAGTGTTGTGGACCAAACTGGACTGACATGACCACATATCTGTACCTGGTTTGATTACAATCCAATTAAATAGGTAAATCATGTTGGCTGGTGAGTGCATCAGTCATTGTCTGACAGGAGACATTGAGATCTGGTCATTTGTACCACCCACTAAGTGAAAATAAGCCCTAATCATCGATAGGATATATTTAGATATGGGCAGTACAGTGGCTAAGTGGTTAGCACTTCTGCCTTACAGCACTGGGGTCATGAGTTCAATTCCAGACCATGGTCTTATCTGTGAGGAGTTTCTATGTTCTCCCCTTGTTTGCGTGGGTTTCCTCCGGGTGCACCGGTTTCCTCCCACACTCCAAGCAAAACATACTGGTAGGTTAATTGGCTGTTAACAAATTGACCCTAGTCTATGTGTGTGTGTGTGTGTGTGTGTGTGTTAGGGAATTTAAACTGTAAGCCTCAATGAGGCAGGGACTGATGTGAGTGAGTTCTCTGTACAGCGCTGTGGAATTAGTGGCGCTATATAAATAAATGATGATGATGATGATTTCCCATTAAACATAAGAGAATGGGAAGCATGTATTACATTTTGAATGGTGATGAACTGGAGGACATATTTGCCAGAAAAGCTAAATAGTTGAAGTTCATGTATTATTGTGTGCGTTCATTCTTAAATTCATAAATGTCAAATTTTTTTAAAGACAGTGATTTTCAACATTACATTTCTAAATAACCGTTGTCTAACTATATGATTTCTATCTGAGGATTATTTTTTTAAAGGATGAATGTCAATGTTTATACAATATACTTTACAGTATAATCCCATCCCAAGTAGTCATATAATTCTTATATTAATATGATCCATGGTAATTATCTATGTGGTCCTTAGAACATACTGCATGGCACAGTAATGCCAGATTATCTTTCCTTCTGTAATTTACAATAAATAATAAAATATTTTTTTTATTTTAGAAACAGACAAGTTAACCTCGGGTATGGGGGCTGTTATTAAAGTTAGCATTAAATAGATAACCATCGTGAAACCTAAGCTAAGTAGGAATTAATAAATATATAATGGTTTACTAAACCTTTACATTTATGCTCATTCTGGTGGAGATGAACCAAGTTTGAAAATAATGTTCATATACCTTTTTAATATGTAGTCCTGAAGCAAAGACATAAATATGAAGGAAGTTGTAGGTATATTTTAAAGTGGTAGTTGAGATATTTCCTCTGTTAAGTAAAAGTTGGTCATGTGATACCAGTGGTGGATATTTGTCATAGCACAATATATATACCCACTGATTTTCTTCTCACATGGATTGGTCAGATCTATAGCACACTCTAACACCGACAAAAGTATTTGTCATTTGTTGGTGTATATTTACAATTTCACATGACTGGAGAGTAAGGCAGTGAATGACTAAAATATTTATTATTAATAAAATTTTTCAATATTTAAATTACAAACAAGCTTTGATATTGTTTTTAATTCAATGTTGGAAGTTCTCACCATAGTAAGTATAAGAATGCTAAAGTTTTACATGCAATAATCAGTTTTATTCATTGTAAATTTAAAGTATTTGTCCTTGTTTTGGGTGAATTAGTTCCTATTTCTTTTTTATTTTATTATAAATTATAACATATTGTAACACATTTCTTCGGGAGCAGTTTTAACATATTAGTATGATTGAGCAAAACTGTTGAAACCTGTTCCACACAATATTCATCTCATTCCACATTTGACTATGAAATTGGGCATGTTTCACTGAGAAGAACTTGTCCTTAAATGTTCCCTCTTCTACCTCAATTACACCTAACAGCGGAATGAAATAACTGTTTTCTTCCCAGCTCTATTCATGAATTTACAAATACAGTGCGGCATTGCAATTCATAGAAAGGTGAAACATAAGCGGAACTCAAAGATTGTATCGCTGGAAAATACACCTGGCTAGGCTGGGGTCAGGGGGGCATTTGCCCCTCTGGGCCGAGCCCATAGTGGGCTACCTTGGACTGGGTCACTGGGCTCATCACTACATATTAGGTTTTCTCTTACAAGCACATCAAGCTGTCAGCAGTCAGAAGTGCGAGTTTAAACCTAGCAATGTACAGCAATAAGCAGGAAGGAGTGGCTGTCGCTAAAGGGACAATCATGATGCTTCTTGCTAACCTGCTAATGAACGTTTCACTTACTTTGAACAAAATAAGTGTTCAATCTGCCAACTTTGCAATTCAGCATTACTGTTGTCATAGTAACTTGTAATGTCATGGTGTGATATCACTGACATCACATTCAGACTACCTATACATTTCTGTGTGGCTGGCTTATACCATTAGGGGGCATTTAAAAAAGTGTATATTTTGTTCCTGGGCCCTATAACTGCGTCAAAACCTAAAGGGGGGGGGGGGGGGATCACTTTTTGTAAAATTTTTGCTTCATAAACCGAGTCCCCTAGATGTCCTTTCACTACTTCACAAGCTACCTCAAGGAGAGTGAGTCCATTCATACCTCTTTCCTAGAACTCAATATAAGTGCTTCTGTATTGGAGAGACAGGTAAGTTCCTAAATAGTAACTTCTCTTTTGCGTAAAATACACATAGGGCTTCCAAGACGATTCCCAGGCCCCGGTATGGATGTTTCTTATGGCTGACCCAGGGTGCATATGGAGCCTCGGGAAGCTAATGCGTCATCTATCCATGCAATCACTCTCCTCTACCCACAATCCAGCTCATATGGGGCAGCAGATGGGCCTGGAGCAACATCTGCCCCTGTCAAATCACCACCACCAGGCCCCCAGGAGAGGTCCAGATGCTTTGTATCCACCCCCCTTGTCTGCACTTCTGCTCATAGATGGTATCGTTATACCAGGGAGGGAGAATTGAAAGATTAAAGTGTGTGGTACATATCTAGGGTTGCTTTAATTGCTTGAAATTAACTAAAAGTACTATGGGAAGAATCTTGGAAAAGTGTATTTTTTCTAATGTTTTCTGCTTTTCTGTTTGTAAAGCTCATAAAATAAAATACATTTAAATTATATTTACCTATCTGTCAAAAATAAATGTTTAAATATATATTTGCTAGAAAAGATAATAGATACATAAATCCCTTTACAATGATTAAAATAAAAAATGTTCATATTTTCTGCAGTGCTAGAAATTGTAATACATCAGCTTTTCTTCATATTTTAAACAGCTCATTTGTTATTTCTGGTTGACAGACTCCAGACACCTGTAACTCCCAACCCCCATGCTTGCTTTTGATTTGTAATCTTCAATGGTGCAGCAACAACATGATGGGAACCTGTGCCAGCTGCTCCCATTTCATGCAGTATTTATAGATCGTGAAAAATGCAAATACCCACTGTGGTGTCCAGCCAACTGTCTGTGGTAAATATTTATTGCTATACAGCCAATCATTTGGACTGTGACACTTCAGTTTCCCATTTTCATCTTCCTTTCTATGTGATTTACCACATATGATATATATGGTCAGGCTTAGTCCGGCCCGCTGGTTGACCAGGGGTCCTGTTGGTGAGTCCTATCACTTTGTGGGCACTACTGTTTTCACTCATCTATTTTGTCCAGGCAGACTGCACAGCTCTTTCTACAGTATTATGGAATAAAGATTGAGGTTTTTGAGTGGTAGGTGTGCACTACTGTGGTAAATTAGGATGTAAGCTCGTTTAAGCAGGGCACTTCTTCCCTCGTGTCTCCACACCTGTTCTTCTGCTCCGTCCTTACTCCATTTGTCTGTCCCGGAGTTTCTGAAGCACTGGTACTTTGTGTTTACTGTTCTGTACTGTTTAACCCTGTATGGTTTACTGTTTGTACTATGTACGGCGCTGCAGACACCTTGTGGCGCCTAACAAATAAATGATAATAATAATAATAATAATAATAAATAATAATAAATTCCTATCTGTTGATGATTTAGGTCATTTGCATCTGTCAATGAAATATAAAGGGCCAGTTATATGTTAGACACTGTTGTGAGCACTTATATTGAGCTCTAGGGATGACTATGGCACTCAATCCCTAATATTCTAAATTGGTGTAAGGCCGAGCAGGAAACAACCACAAAAACGAGTGCTTGCTCAGCTGCTGATACCACAGAAAAGCTGATTATCTCTGCATCAGGAAATTGTGGCTGGCAGAATTAAGTCATATCATTTCCAGATGTAGTCCATTCATTTATGAATAATAATTAATGGTGTTGATTGGTAGCTTTGGTTCATTTTACATCTTGCATATGTCAACTGAATTACGATAGTGGATTTAAAACCACCTTTATTATTTTTAGCTTTGATGCATTCATTGGGCTCTATATAGTAATGGAGAGCCATGCCAGGCTAAAACAATTGATTATTAAATATAGCAAAATGGAGAAAAGAGTAGAAATGCAGCACTTTTTCCACTACATTTGCATTAGTATGTAGACCTCATTATTCTTTACTGCTGAATTAATTTGATTGTTTTACTATATATAACATTAATTAGCTTCAACATGACTAGTAGACTAGAATTGGGTGATGGGCATTATAATTACTTAGGCAAATGTTTTATAAATGAGAGTTGTTGAGTATTATAAAATCCATCCTGTTTCAAGTGACAATAATCAGCATACCTTATACAGACTGACACTTTGTCAGTCTTCAAACACAAAACAACAATGGTCCACTAAGGTCAAAGGGCACAGGACAAGTAAGAGCCGATATGTAAAGTAGATCTAGCATTATCATTTAAGTGTGTTGAGGTATCATGCTGGTCTCTTTCTACTTTTCAGACCCAAAGCATTTGTGCCTTTTCTTCTTCCTGGAAAACAAGACATTTTCAGTAAAAGGTTAAATTAAACTTGTGTATGTTTTTATTCCTCAAATCCAGGGGGTGTCAGCTCTTCAGCACAAAATTATTCACAGACACAGCTTTAGAGAAAAACAAACCAAAATAAAGCATTGGTGCTAAATATAGTGAATTAATGTTATCTTATCATTGATTTATTGTGGCTTTACGTCTTAACATGTTTCACATGTGGGTTTTTGAAGCCCCAGTTTGTCACTTGATATGATGTTTGTTTCTGATTGATCTATCGATCAATGAAGAATCAGCAACTCTTGGTAGAGTAGCTAAAGCCTTAAATTCTGAACGGTGTGAGGCCACGAAGACCCAATATTGTGTAACCCTGGAATCCAAGCAGAGTCTTGCTCCTCCACAGAGCTGCGTCTTGTTCCATAGCAGCAAGACAGAGGCATGGTTGCTATACCAACACTATGAAAACAGCTGATTTTTACTTTCAAGATATGTAAATGGTTTCATTACATTTGCAAGAATTATAGAAAAATGTATACATTAACGGAGATGTAATTACTACATGTATTTAGTTTGTTAAATACAATTTTGTTGTACGCAGCTTTGAAAGTGACATCTCTTTGAGATCATTATTTTATCCAGTGTATTGAAAGACAAAAAAGGAAGGAAGTACACTTCAATGATACAACTGCTAGTTATAAAGGCATTTTCTGTGTCCATATAAAGGCAGATAAGTACTAAAGAGCTTATCTTATTGAATGGATAGCTGTGGTGCCTATGTGATTGTATGGATGGGAAGACCCCCTCCCAGTACTATGCTCTCTAGCTGTGCTCATGCCCTGTGGCCAAGTACATTGTTATGCTTTTGTTTTGTGTGGTATCAAAGGTCCTCTCAGGCTTTAGTAAACTGACTTGGTGAACAGAGCATGTGGTCTGAATAGCTAACTAATTAAAAAGTATGGGTATTTTTTTGTGTTGTACAAGCCTATGAATGTGATCTTATTCACGTAAAAAGCACTGATATTTAGTATGTTTTTGTTTTTTCCCCAAAATATTATGCAAAAGATATCCTGGTGCAACACCGATCTGCAATAGCCATTTACAATGATACTCAAATGCATTTAATGCGAAAAACAGTAAAATGCAATTAAGGTTCAATTTTAGTATTTAAAGTAATTGCAATTCAATTTCGTAAAAATGAGAGTAATAAAGAATAATCTTCTACAAATCACAATGTTCAGATGCAAAGGAGACAGAAATATGTTAGAATGCTTTGCCTTTAGAAAAGTATAACCACCTCTAATGCCAATGCCATGGTATGAGCAGGAGCATAAAGGGATAAATTACTCTGACATATGGCAGCTTTTTGCATGCAAATAATAGAATAATAGAATCACAGGGAATCATTGCCTTATGTGACTGAAATTAACTGACTAACACTCTTACCTACGACTAAAGAAATGTATGTATGTATGTATGTATGTATGTGTAAATATATATATATATATATATATATATATATATATATATATATATATATATATATAGAGCAGGGAATGGTATACCATACCACCACTGCTCCTACTGCTTTCAATGAAAATCATCAAATTCCATTCACTTTCATTGTCCTTACTACCACTTTTAAATTTCAACCCCTGTCTGTCTATCTATCTATCTATCTATCTATCTATCTATCTATCTATTCATACACACACACACACACACACACACACACACACACACACACACTCAGTTGCGCCCAGAACAGCCTGAATACTCCATGGCAATACTTTAACAAGGTACAGTAAACACTCATTAGAGATTCTAGTCCACGCTGACATGATAGCATCAAGCAGTTGCCACAGATTTGATTAATGCCACAAATCTCCCATTTTCCATTGGCTGTGGAGGCCAATGGAATACACTGAATTCATCAAATTGCTTTTATTCCTCAAATACAGGGGTTGGCATCTCTCCAACACAAAATTAGACACAGACACAGCTTTGGAGAAAAACAAACCAAAATAAAAAATATTGGTGCTGTACATAGTGAATTGATGTTATTATCTTTGTCATTATTGATTTATTTTTGCTTTGTGTCTTAAGATTTTTCACAGGTTGGCTCTTGGAAGACCAGTCTGTCACTTGATTTGATGTTTGTTTCTGAGATAGACCAATGATGAGTCAGCAACTCTTGGTAGAGTAGCTAAAGCCTTAAATTCTAGAACGCGGAACCAGATTGATGACATGTGCTTTATGACATGGCGCGTTATCCTGCCGGAATTAGCCTTTAGAAGATGGGTAGACTGTGGCCATAAAGGGATGCACATGGTTAGCAACAAATAGGTCTCAGTACACACTAGAAATATTGCTTCTTGCCTTGCCCCTTGAGGAAGCCAGTCCATCTATGTACTCGGATGGTAGTATTGCTGCTATAATTTATTATGAGCTTTACTGCAAGTATCAGCAAGATTGGTTTATATATTAAACTGAAAAATACATCATACTTGTCAGTCTGCTTTTATTTTAGCATGTGTCTTTTGTCTTCCAGACCCCAAATTGCACCTTTTATTTCTTCAAAAACACTTCTCCATATCTTATAATAGGAAATTTGTTGCATTACAGACCAATTACATTTTTTAAAATAGAGAAATAATTATGTATGCTTGTTTAACCATTTCATTAGCTACTATAGATGTGGCAATTTCCTAGCAATTATATAGTCATTTATACAGATATTGCGTCATTTAGATATTTTACTGTAGACGTAATAATTTTCTCCTCGCTATATTGTCATTTATACGGAAAGTAGGCCATTTAGTTAGTTCTTTCATATTTGTAAACTGTTATTAGATTGCAATAAATGTAGTTTTAGTTCTACCAATTGTTAAAGTGATTGGAGATACGGCACTCAATGCGCAGCACAAAAGGCCTTGTGTGTTTCTCGAGGCTTACATCAAATCAAGGTGAATGCTTACTCCATGTTCTCAGTAGACGCCTCCACAAATTAGAAATGTGCAGAGAGGCAGGAACATCTGAAGAGATGCACTATAGTATATAAAAGTGCAAATGGCATATCAACTTTCCAATTTCCTACCACTTTAGAATCAAAACTTTCAATATGTACAATGCTTCAAATTTTTTTTAGCCTTCATTATGGCTTAAATTAATCATTTTATATAACGGACAACAGGATTATCTCTGTTATGTATGACACTGTGTTTTGAAACTTTGTTTTACATTGGCGAAGTGTGTCTTGAAATGTTCTCTTTCACAGAAGTGCCAATTTGATGTGTCCCATTAAAAATATCAGACAAGACTTTTTCTCCACCAACACAACGCTTTTGCAAAATTCAAGTGCAGAATGGAAATGTCAATTCACCAATTGGCACAGCAAGGATTGACCTTAAAAGTTATTGTCTTTAACTCTTTCATTTTATTAATCTCATTCCACAAATGTTTACACTGCTCCAGAAAACTAAGGGCATGAGTGCTCCAACCACCCGCTCAAAAAACACCCTCACTCTATCCAACTCCTAACATAGGCTAGTGCAAACATCTACTCCTCCACAAATGCTGCCACTTTGCTCCATAAACTTATGTATTTATATGCACTTGTGCATGCCTTGGTTCTTTTGCACTTCTTAAATGTGTACCATTTATTTTTCTAGATGGTATGCACAACATGCATATATCATGCATATATCGATAAATTAGTACATTGCTTACTTTTGAGCACTTTAATGTTATTTAGATTATATTATTAAAGCATAAAAAGCAAATTGAAACAGCCAATAAGTCAATTACTTTAAATAGCATAGTTCACACTACTGCATTCTGAAATCTCAAAGTCATGTTTAAGATTTTAAGATTTTAGAAGCACCGTGATCCATTTACAATGTCCAATATGTGGAAACGCATAAAAAACACATAAACCATTTTGATACGTTTTTCATGTGACTTTCATTTTCCTATCAAGTTAATATGAAAACATGGCAAATACCACAGTACCATACAAATGAACAATTAGTTTTCATGCATTTTAAACAATTTCAATAACACATAAGTGTGAAATGTAGCCTAACATCACTATGACTTATCTGTTTATGTAGTTTGTTTAGCTTAAGCGTCACATTTTGTATTTTTTTGTGACTTAAGGGTTTATTTTATTTTTAATACTTGAAGTTATATAGATGACTCTATGATCTTATCATAATTCCTTGACTATGATATAACCAAGGAAAAATATTAGACCTTTTTCATACAATAAGGATTGCACAGTAGCCTAACATCCTTTCCTCTTTTAGAGTCTGTCATGCTGGATTAAAGGCCAACCTCCTATTCACTAAAAAAAAAAAATGATCAGAACACTCCTTGTCTCAACCTCTTAACTTTATTGCTCCCTCTTTCAGACATCTCTAACGACTACAATTTAAGAAAACATTTGAAAGGCATCACAAGGTTAGGAAATGTACCTCTGTAAAATTGTTTCTAGAATTGGTGTAAAACATTGCCAATACTCATTTGTTGCCTATCCTTATTATGTTTGTCAACATAAAATGTTAGGTTAACAAATATAAAAAGAATTAAGGATATTGCTTCATTATTAGGTTAACATAAGCATAATATTAAGGATCCCTTAATTTTCCAACAGAAAACCAGGACATCTATGTGACCTTGCATATGCTTAGCCTATAAAAGCGACCCTGCTTTCTTTTAGAGTCCTACTATATGTATATATCAAACAATATTATGAACTTGTTTAATGTTCACGATCATGCTTGTACTCTGAATATAGTGTTCATTTTAACAAGCCTATTAAATCAAGCACAAATAGAAACTAAATGATTAGTCATTTGATAATGTTTTAAATTGTCATTTTAATGTACACTTGATTAACATGTTGCTTTATTCTCTTTATAGAATATGTCACAACTTTTAGCAGTTTCACTTCTGAAATTATCTTCTAGAAGCAAATTACTAGTTGTTCTGTCAGATTTCAAACCATAGTGATTGGTTTTGATTATTTGTTTCATATTGGTTTTGATTTTTTTTTTCATTTATACTACCGAGATGAGGTCTAGCTATTTGAAATAAACATTACACTTTAAAAAGAAAAAAAAAAAAAAAAAAGGATATTTGTAGTAACCTATTATGAAACACATAGTCTTTGGAAACCTTTCTCAATGGCAGGTTGTAGCTCTTAAAATACTTTATTCTAATTAGTCTGCAGATGTGATCTATTTTTACTATTCTATTTTGCCGGTATGAAGACTAAATACAAGACTACAAGACTTAACTTTATATGTTTTACCCAGCTAGCCCTATCTGCAGCAACAAAAGGGCTCTCAATCTGTATAAAAAAAGTACATAAATTAGACAATTTATTTTTTAATGTCTTGATTGAAAATAATTATTACTATAGAACATATACAAAAACATGAGCATGAGCTCCTCACAAGAGGACTCCGGTCTGCTCTTTAAGAACAGGCTGGGTCCCTAGGGGGAGGGTGCGCATTGCCTCCGGGCCACGTAAAGGCTGTATTCCCTGCACCAGTGATATTTCCACCACTTCCACTATGTTTAGATGGGATCCAGTTCTACTTTAGCCATACACTGTCCTGAAGTGACTTTGTAGGTACTATGCATTTTACTCCAAATTTCCATGTGAAAGGTCTTCAGCATCACTATCTCTAATCTATTGCTTCTATTTCCATTACTGCCAGAGATTACAAATGCATGGATGACTATAACCAAATGTCCTTACTTGATTAACAGTGCTGAAAGAAGAAAATGGAAATGAGGGACCCAGATGTATCTACAGAGAGATTGCTTTGTCAGCAGTCACCCATGCAGCTTCAGTTATATAGCTCATTACTAATGATTATCCGCGACCAGGGCCGCCGAGAGGGGGGGGGGGGAGCGGGTACTAATTACCCGGCCCGGGCCCTCGC
This sequence comes from Mixophyes fleayi, assembly GCF_038048845.1. Classification (NCBI taxonomy): domain Eukaryota; kingdom Metazoa; phylum Chordata; class Amphibia; order Anura; family Limnodynastidae; genus Mixophyes; species Mixophyes fleayi. The sequence continues at coordinate 134,004,994 of NC_134403.1, forward strand.
GCCGACGTTTTTTTTTTTCAAAACAATTTTTTTTTGTTGTTTTTTTTTTTTTTTTGCGGCGGGGGGCTCGGTCGTTGGCGGGGGAAGCTGGGTAGTAAAAATAAATAAAAAAAAATATTCATACTCATGTGATCGCGGCGCTGGCGTCCCTCCTCTCTGCTGCTCTGTGCTCCATTCAGACTGTCTGAATGCCGGGTGTGATGTCATCATGTCACGCACAGCATTCAGTCAGTCTGGAGCAATGGAACACAGAGGAGCAGAGAAGACCAAGAGAGAAGAAAAGGAAAAGGTAAGTAAAGGGAGGAAAACGGGGGGGAGGGGGCTGTCATAGAGGGGTTAAAAAATGAGGGGGGCTGTCATAGAGGGGTTAAAAAATGAGGGGGGGCCTGTCATAGAGGGGTTAAAAAAACGAGGGGGGTCTGTCATAGAGGGGTTAAAAAAAAGAGCCTATTGATTTTGATGTGTTAGCCACGCCCTAATGGCACATTTGCCACGCCCCCAAATGCATGAACACACACAAAAAACGGCGGTGAATTTTTTTTTACCATACTGGACTATAAGGGGGGCCCCATTAATTTGTTGTACCGGGGCCCTGAATCCCTCTTGGCAGCCCTGTCAGCGACATGTAATGCTAAAATTGTGCAGTCCAATACACCATACATGTGGTGGTGCATTTTAACATTACAATAAAAGAAGTGCAGAATATTAAGGGGTGAAAATGTGAAAGGCTGCAAAAATGGGTCCAAGAGAATTTTCCCAGCTGATGATGTTGAGTTTCTTTGTCCATGTCTGCAGTTATTGCACCTATAGAGTTAGGTACTAATGTAAAACAAAACGCAATTACTGTATAAAGGCAAATGATTATCAATTAAAAATAATAAAAAAAATACTATTATAAATTAAAATTCTCTATTTGACAATGATTTTGCCTGATAGTGTTGTGATTTCTTTATAGTAATCCTTTAGAGTAATTTGCTCCCCATTCAATAATTAAATATTATAAATGGAATGTGAATGGTCATAGCTGATAAACCTAGTAGCAGTTAGGAAACGTTCATAAATTTTGCACCACAAATGTTGGTGGCTGATAAACGCTTCCGCCTTACATTAGCCACAAGTACTTTTCACCACCAGCATCTACAATTGCTATCCTGCTACCTTACCATATGCATCAATTGTTCCCCGGACATATAAGATTTTAAGCTTTTAGGGAAAGGGACAGCTTTAACATCCTGTCATTGTATATAATGTATTTTGAGCCCCTGAATGTACAGCACTGTGTAATATAATTATGTATTAAGGAAAACAATTACAACTACATTTTACAGTTATAATATAAATATAATATAAATATATGTATATATATATATATATATATATATATATATATATATGCGTGTGTATATATATATATATATATATATATATATATATATATATATATACGCATATATATGTATATATATATATATATATATATATATATATAGATATATATATCTACTATATAATCTACTGTATAAATGCCTAGTGGCGTGTGTGAAAAAAAAAAACCAAGCTACAGCGCCACCTGCTGGGCAGAGTTATACACTGACCTATATATTTCTTGAAGGAGAAGTGACAGTTGGGAGTGGTTGGTGGTTGCCGAGGGTGACAGTGGGGAGTTTTTAACACCTTAAGTAGCTTGATTTGACTAGAATGCATGAGTATCATGCACAGGTTAACTGACCTACTAAGTTCTTAGTGTGTGTGGAAAAAAAACCTCAAAAAGGGCTGAAATTTGGTATACTGACATTATTGACGAGTTGAGGGGTCAAACTCATTTTCGTGAGGTAATTTTACCTCATGAACACACATGTGTACAGTGGCGGATCCAAGGTGCGATCGGGGCAATCGCCCCCCCCCCCTAGCAGGGGTTTGCTGCCGATGGCTGCACAGTATGTGCAGGTCCGTTTGGCAGTGACAGTGTACTGCCCGGCTGCTCTGATTGTGTTTTAAACACAATCAGAGCAGCCGGGCAGCACACTGTCCCTGCCTGTCACTGCCGAGCGGACCTGCACATACTGTGCAGCCCCTGGCAGCCTCAGAAGTTGGAAAGGGGGCGGGGCCTAAATAGCCCCGCCCTAACATCGCCCCGGGTACAAACATTTTTCATTTTAACCACGTTAAAAAAAGGGCGCTTGCGTCGGGAAGTAACGCTCTTCCCCTGAGGAGGCCTGGGCTATGGCCCAAATGCATGACAAGAACCTTTTTTTTTTTATATAACTTTTTATTAAAAACATCTTTTCCCATAGAAAAGGCATTACAGAATCTCGAGAGGTTAAACAGAAATAGATAACACATGTTTACATACAACAGGCTCTCTCGCACTTGGGAGATAAATGCATATTTATCTATCTAATACTGCAAAGATGTTATTTTAACTTTTCAGGTTTGAAGGGTATAAAGGGGGGGAGGGTATACAGGGACCAAAGGGAGGGACGAGGGGGGGGAGGTAAATGATTCACGCATCCAGTAAGAGAACAAGTATGCTTGCTTAGGAATATCTTTCCATGTCTAGATTCCACTAGAACTGGAGTGGAGATTGATTGTGATATATGGCCCACGGGGTCCAGACTTTGTAGAAGGAGACGGAGGAGCCCCTCAGCACACTAGTAATGTGTTCCATCTGGTAAGTGTGCCAGATACGACTGCAGACCATCTGGAGTGTTGGTGTTGTGGAGCTTTTCCAAGAGGCCGCTATTTGACATGTGGCAGCACTGATGATGTGCCTAAAGAGTTTGTGAGCAGATCTAGTGAGGTCTGGGATGGGTAATGGCAGTAAGATGTGCTTTGGGTCAGGTGGTACGTGAGCATTTAGGATTGTTGAGGCTAGAGCAGAACTGCTGCCCAGTATGGGTGGATCCCGGGACAGTCCCACCATATATGCATGAATGTTCCCATCTGACCACAGTTTCTCCAACAATCAGCGCTGGTCTGTGGGTATATTTTTTGCAATCTTGAGGGGACATAATACCATCTGTGCAGCAGTTTGTTAGCATTTTCTTTAATGCGAACATTTATAGAACAGTGGGCCGTACCATCAAACACATCTGACCATTCTTCCTCATCCAGTACAGTCCCCAGGTCATCCTCCCACTGCGTCTGAAAGTGATCCTTAACAGACGGAGTGGTAGGAAGTAAAGTATTATATAGAATAGAAATGAGTCCTTTGGAGGTTGGGCCCGAAAGGCATAGATTCTCAAATGTGGTGGGTGGTCTGGAAGAGAGTTTGAGCTTTGACTGTTTGGTGGTAGTGCCCAACCTGAAGATACTGATGGAACTGTCTTGGAACAAAGCCACACTGTTGCACCAACTCCGAGAATTGTGGAAATATTGCTGTTCTGGTTTTATGATTGAGTAACAGCAGTTTGCCTCTACCTGCCCATTCCGAATACATAGAGCGAGACAGACCGGGCGTAAAGGCTGGGTTAGACCATAAGGGTACTAGAATCGAGGGGGTAGGAGAGAGGGAAGCTAAGCGATTGCATCTAGACCAGATTGATAGAGATAGGGCCAGGACTGGATGGGCTCGGACAGAGGATGGGCGCTGTGTGCTTGGTAGCCATGGTACAGAGCAGATCGGTGAGCCACCCAATATGTCCGACTCTATGTCCACCCATATCCTAGTTCCAGGGGGGGAATGCCATTGTACACACTGGGCCAGCCTCGCAGCATAATAGTAATTGCGGATGCTAGGAATTCCGAGGCCACCCACCGCGGGAGAGCACTGTAGAATGCGGGCAGAGATCCTGGGCCTCTTGTTCGACCATATAAACCGCATTATTAAGGTTTTTAACATTTTCAGAATGTGGGGGGACCCTGATAGGGAGAGTATGGAAAAGGTATAACAACCTTGGGAGCAAGTTCATTTTCACAGACGTTATCCTTCCCACCCAGGATATCATGAGTTTGTCCCATGTTTTTAGGTCTTGTTTTATACAGGCTATGAGGGGGGGGGTAATTAGCTTGGTAGATATTTTCCACCTTTCTGGTGAGGGCTATGCCCAAGTATCTGATGTGTTCGGAATTCCAGTGAAAGGGGAAATTTAATTCTAGTAGTTGCTTTAACTTAGGGGGAATATGGAGGTCGAGGATATCTGTTTTGGCTGTGTTTATCTTAAAGTTTGATATTGTGGAAAAGGTTTCAAGCTCTTGAAATAGGTTGGGGAGAGAGGTTAGAGGGTTAGTTAGTGTAAGGAGAATATCGTCCGCATAGAGGGCTATCTTATGGGTACTGGAAGGTAGTTGTATCCCCGTTATATTAGGATTTATACGGATTCTCGTAGCTAGGGGTTCTGACAAGAACCTTTTTAACACCTTAAGTAGCTTGATTTGACTAGAATGCATGAGTATCATGCACGGGTTAACTTGTGTGTATATATATATATATATATATATATATATATATACATATATATATATATGTAATATCTACTGCTAGCAACAGTCTACCATCACCTCATCATCCTCCTAAAAACTGTTCCCAGAGCTCAAATCCATTTACATTTTAACGTGGAATAGATGTCATTAATGATACAGCAGATATCCATTACTCCTAATTAATCTCGCTTGACATGAAGATAGATTAAGTGAATCATTATTTGTGCTATTTTTCTATCTGATACTTCACACAAGCTCTTTTGAGACAATAAAAGAGTGAATTTATCAAGGACACAGCTTGTCACAGTCAGAAACATATTCCTTTTGGATAACTTTAATGTCAAAGATCAAATTCTAGTTCATGAATAGAAAATATAAGAGAGAACATTTGTTACCAACGTAAACATTTATATTTAACGTGTATGTGAGAATTGAACAAAAAAATGTCCTTGGTACTTGGATGACAAATACCATTTTTACAAAGTATTAGTGGTATCTCTTGAGAAGGCATTTGGACATGTGAATAGAAGACAAGCGTCTGTCTTGGTGGACTCCCAAAACTATGAGTAGGCTCTTTTGGACAGAGCAGTTTTAAACTGCACCATCTGTGTAGTTTCAGTTTTATTCTTCCTTTTTACTACTGTTCATAAAGTGTTCATTCATACATATGCTTTGGTACATATTAATTATTTATAATTCGCCAGGATGAAGTTCTACACAATAGGTACTGTTATTTTTCTGTTTTTGAGATCCTTTAACACCTGAAGCTAATAATAATTGTCAGTAGTTTTTTTTAATAGAAATGTATTTATAGGAAGTAAAGAAGAGTGAAATGCAATCTTAATGACTTGCAGTCTGCCAATGTTTTTCCAGGAAACAATATATGCTGTCAATTTCAGTTAAAATAAAATATTAAATCACTTTTTTTTTATACCAGTCTGCCCTGCAGGACTGCTGATATCTAGCAGATACCTTCTAATGTCATTGTGAGAAATGTTAGCATTTCAAGATCTGTATGTTTATAAATTGCTTTTTATTTAAAAACATTCTGATCACACTGATTTTCCCTCAGAGGGGGGAGACCTGTCATATCTGTGCCCCCCTCACCTCCCGGCAACGTTCCAGCTGCATCCTCTGCTCTCACGGTAGTTACGCCACTTCTCTTAACCTTAAATACCCTTTTATTGTAATAGATGTTTTAAATGTAGAAACAGTCAACTGAGCATTAAAAATATGTATGCATGTAATATATAAATATAAGGGTCCTCTTCCTTTCTAAGGGTATCAGTTCATTAGGTCCCCTACCTGATAGGAAGCATCTCCTCTGACTCCCGTCCATGCTCATACTTACCTTTGTTCCTGTCTTCGCGAGTTAGGCCATTCGTTCAGCGGTTGCAGCATCGGTCCTGTTCATGAGTTATAACACCTGTGTGAATCTCAGTGCTTTTGCTCTCCGCAGTTCATTGCTTCACAGCATTACCTGTTCAGCTCATTCCACAGTCAAGACCGTGGCCTCACTGCAGAGTATCGCTCATCATCGGTCCTGTTCATGAGTTATAACACCTGTGTGGTTCTCAGTGCTTTCGCTCTCCGCTGTTCATCGCTTCACAGCTATTTCTGTTCAGCTTATTCCACTGTTTAGACCTGTGACTGTACTTCCTGCTCAGCCTTCCCTATTACTGTGATTCTGGTCTATACTGCTGATCATCGCACATCACCCGTCCTGTTCCGGAATTCCATACACCTGAGGCTATATTCCATTCTGCCTTACAGTTACTTTGTGGCTCTCTGTATTATCTGCTCTGCGCCCCCTAGAGGACAGCGACCTGGGGTTGAGAGCAACTAAGACCATTTTCCCTTGTGGGAATCCCTGGTGAACACCTCTCCTCCATTAGACTCCGCACCTCTCTGGGGGTAGCTGTCACTCAAGCAGAGATCAAGACAATTCCCACTATCTGACTTTTGTGACACACAGAAAGGCTGCATATCAGCATTATAGTGTCGCACATTGACATCTATTCCATCAAACCCAAGGGTGAGTGAACTGCTTTATAACTATTGCAACTTCAGAATATATTCAGAATATATTTGGCATTTTGCTAGAAGGTTACAGGATGGTGGACATTCCCCTATGGACTATAGGGACGTCCTTAATTGACTGCATCTTGGAGGGAAATAACTTAAGGTTTTGGTGACTATATTCTATTTGGCTCTCTTAGGACACTGGCTACCTATGGTAATGCATAAGAAGAAATAAAACACACAGCATCACACATTTCACACTTTTCAGAGCAGCGCTAATCACTCTAATTAACCCAATTCACTTAGGTCTGACTAGGCGACAGCCCAGAGCTCCTAATTGCATGGGGAACTAAATGACTGACTGAGATACAAACCTAGCAAATAACCCTATATCAATCACCACAAAACAATGACAGCGCGAATGTGAGGCATCCAGTGGATAATATGATTTTTTTTTATTGTTAGCGCCAGGTATTTGTTATTTTATAAATATCCCTATATCAACAGGACTGTCCTGTATTGGCCTCTTTGTTCCAAACTCCCAGGTACCCCTTTATTTGTTATACAGTTCTCCAGGAATTGGGACTCAATTTGTAGGTGACAGGGTGTAGGGATGTAGTCCTTCATAAGGACCATCAATGTTAGACACTCTGGCAGCTGCACTCTTTTTCACTGTCTATCATATACTGTAGTGAGGAGCTTTTAGTCTTACGAGTGAGTCATAATCAAGATCCATTGTACAAGATGTTTTGCACCGGACTTGGCTGCCTGACTTGTTGAAGACTGTTGCTACAGGAGTGCTGTGCTGTTCCTGTATCTCATTGCTTCTGCCTTGGAGCTAGCTCATCATAGATAAGCACACATAGTGTGTGTGGTCAAATCAATTCAGATGGGTTCCAGCCATGATTTGGGAAATAATCAATTCAGATGGTTTTTACATGCTCTGGGGCGGAATCAAATGGGGTGTGCGTTAGGGGATGTCAGACCTGATTTTGTGGAGAACCAATTCATGGAGGTGATTAGGAGATCAACCAGCCCTGACCTGAAGAATAATCATATTGGTCATTATCATGGGAGAGTTAAATATGTAGAGAACCATTTGAAACACTAAAGACTATTAGCACAATCAATGTCTCTCCGGGGCATAGGGAAAGCTTGGGCCCACAATTATTGTCCCAACGTTGGGCTTTCAGTCATGAAAATAATACTTTTTTTTAGATGAGTGGAAGATTTTACTCATGCTTCCTGTTACTAGTGACACAACTGTGTCACTGTGATGTCAGGAAATGTAAATATGTCTAGCTGTAGATTGTGGGAAGGGGTTCATTGTTACCCCCTCTGGAGGTCTCCCTGTCTTCTGCGCCCTCCTTTTGGGCCCCGTCGTTTGCGGATACTCCCCCCGCCCTCACTAGCTGTGCATTGAGCTTACTGAGTTACTGTGCTTTATGTTTACTGTACTGTGCTGTCTCACCTTGTATTGTAATTCGTTTTTGTCCCTGTACGGCCCTACGGACACCTTGTGGCGCCCTATAAATAAAAATTAATAATAATAATAATAATATTAGAATGTATTAAAAGGGAGGGGCCTATTGCGTCAGACCAGATGATGCCACACACAAACTCAGCTTTCTGAGTGGCTAAGGATGGATAATATAATGATAATATAACCAATTAGGTAAAAGAGCTGAGAATATTTAATGATGAAAAGTGAAAATATTTACACAAAAAAACAGTATTAACAAGGCACATAATATTTTAGTATTTTGATTTAGCAAACGTCCATCACTAGTGAACCATGAATATTGAAGCATAATAGACTTTGTTTTTTGCAAGTAAAATAAATAAATAAATCGGAATGCATTTTCATTAGTATCCTATGTGAAAATATATATAGAGATGATTGCAGAAACAATTTTATTTTTCTCCCAAGATACAGTATAATAGTAGAAGGAATCGGGAGCAGAATAGTAATTCTCACAGTCTTCTATTTCTGTTTTGACAGTGTACTACTGTACTACTGCATAATATTCACATATCAACAAGATAGAGGCAGTTTGCATGATCCTGAGTTGTGGTGATACATACAATGCCTGCTTTTAAGCCAGAACATAGACATAAAGACACACCACTGTTATTTATGCCCGTATTGCAATCTAATCCAAACCCCATAGGTTTTTTCTGTATTCCACTATTGTGCAGTAAAATGAAGAGGTTTACCTTAAAGGACTACTAGATTTTAACCAAAAATATTAGTAGAAATATTAACTTTTCCATCAAAAAACAAGTTAGTCGGAGAGACTATGTGGCAGATTCACTGCGTACTATTACCGTTACTTCGGTAATAGCTGCACATTATTACCGTTATTACAGTAATTTCAATGCTGATCTTTGCTCGCAGCTCTATGAGCCGCGAGCAAAAATCCGCGTTGAAATTGCCATAGTAACGGTAATAATGCCGGGAATTGAATCTGCCCCTATGTATTCAGCCAACTATATGTGACAAGTAGACTAAGTGACTAGTCCATTTCATGTTGCTGTGGAGGAGCAGAAACACTTCTCTATCTCTTGTCACAATGTAACAGCACTGCATATATTAGTAGATTCAAGGACACGACCAGTGCCGTAATTGCAAATTTGAAGGGGGTATATGCTGTGCTTTGGTATTTTATATTTTTGTGCAAGCTCAGCAGTCTTTTGCTAGTCCAAAGCTGTGAGATGTTTCATTTGCAGTTTGTGATTTAGAGGCATGAAATAATCCACAACATTTTACTTTATTACTATGCAACAATGTAGAGTCAGAGGGAAAGATGCATTTACCTCCATGTATAAAAAGTGAACATTTTCCTAATCTCTGCTTCTAGTCCACATGTAACAAAATTGCCATTTTACAATATCATCTTATTTTTTTGGTAAAAAAAAAACCAAACAAAAAAAACAGGATACACCATAAAATCAGGGAGACCAACTACACAAAAATACCCCATTTTTATATTGAGAACCATATGATTCCATACATAACAGTCTGGGGGGGTATATTTACTAAACTACTGGTTTGAAAAAGTGGAGATGTTGCCTATAGTACGGTGGCTCAGTGGTTAGCACTTCTGCTTTACAGAACTGGGGTTATGTGTTCAATTCCCAACCATGGCTTTATCTGTGAGGAGTTTGTATGTTCTCCCTGAGTTTGCGTGGGTTTCCTCCGGGTGCTCCGGTTTCCTCCCATACGCCAAAAACATACGGGTAGGTTAATTGGCTGCTAACAAATTGACCCTAGTCTGTGTGTGTGTGTGTGTGTGTGTGTGTGTATTAGGGAATTTAGACTGTAAGTCCCAATGGGACAGGGACTGATGTGAGTGAGTTCTCTGTACAGCGCTGCGGAATTAGTAGTGCTATATAAATAAATGATAATAATAATAGAAACCAATCAGATTCTAGTTATCATTTATTTAGTACATTCTACAAAATGACAGCTATAATCTAAATGGCTGCTATAGGCAACATATCCACTTTTTCAAACTCTCAGTTTAGTAAATATAAACCTGGGAGTTCAGTGTTGCCACCAGGAACTGTGTAATTTTTCAGCACTGCTAGATTTTGCTTAATGCACAAGTAATGTTACAATATGATATTCATTTATGTCAAAGGCTTAGTATAACTACTGAATATCTGAAATCACTACAATGTTTATACCTACTAAAAGTGTCCATCCTACTGTATTTCATTCCATTGTCTTTTATTCTTCTGTCTTTCAATCTTCTTCAATTTTTTAAAAACGTTTTATTTTGTAATAATGGAATAGAAACAGTCACAATGAACGATAAATAGTATATTAGAGAAACAAGCATAATTAGAATACAGTACAAGAAATAGCAGAGCATAAACAGACAGAAAAAAACAACAATATTTCAAAGATTGTTCAGGCATTAAAACAGTAGTTTTAGGATATAGATGGAGGAGAGGAGCCTGGTTGTCGTAGGTAAGGAAAAATACATCAGAGGGAGACAGTGGGCATGGCCTTAGGAGTGGGCTCAACTTAGAAAGTCGGGGCTGTAATACAGTTGTGAGGCGGGACCAAGGGAAGCACAACAGGTGCAGGAAAACATGGGTGAATTTGGAGATTACAGGTAGAGCCAGGGAGCTCATATTTGATGGAACCTGTCTTCCTTATGATGCAAGTGAAGGGTAATCTTTTCTATCTAGTCAATAAACCAAATATAGGACCACAAGATAGACATATGAGTGTGATCAGTCTGCTTCCAAGTCTTGGCAATTAAGCAGCATGCTGCAGCAAGGATATGGAAAGCTAACTTTACTCAGTGTCCATCATTGTCCAGAAGGGTGTAGCAAAGGAGGAAGGACCATGGATCCTTCCAGATGGGACATGGAAGGAGAAAGGCCCTAAGTCCATCCCAAAAGGAGGAAATATTTGGGTAGGACCACCAGTTTTGTAAAAATGTATCCTGCAGGCCACAACCACGCCAGCAGGATGAGGAGCTAGAGGGGAACATTTTGGAGAGCTTATTGGGAGGGAAGTACCACCTATAGTACACTTTATAGACATTCTCTTTTATCAGTGTGAAGAGGGAACTGGTGGAAACTTGTTCTCTGACAGTTTCCCAATAGTTCTCATCAGGGGGGACCAGATCCTTATCCTACTCCTTCTCGTGTCTGCATCCAGGAGTCAATATATCGTCAAAGGTTATACTGTAGATGTAGGAAATCAGGCCTTTGCGGAGAGGTGACAAGATGCATAGAGCATCAAAGGGGAAGAAAGGTGGGAAGTAAAGGACACCCAAATGAAGAGACCCCCCCAAAGTGCCTAAATTGGAGAGAATCTTAGGTGGAGGTCTGGAAATTTAGTTTGCAGATCATTCCAAGAGAGAAAGGTGCCTCTGTATAAAAGGTCACAAACAAAATGAATACCAGAAGCATTCCAGGCATTAGAGAAAGTTATGGAGAGACTTGTAGGGACGTCAGGGTTCCCCCAAAGATGTAGAATAGAAGGGGAGGATGGCTGTATGTCTAGATGGGGCCAGGAAGCTCTCCCATGTCTTAGCTAAAAAGACTAGGGTAGGACATCAGTTGATGAGGGGGAAATCAAAGGTGTTTTGGGGACCCTAGATGCAAGAAAGGGACATTAGTTTGAGGTATGTGGCCTCAATGTCAGCAAAAAGAGATAGCTTGCTTTCAATATCCACCGTTTGCACAACCCGTATGTCAAGGTAGGCTCGACTGGTTGAAGCAATGGGCTCTATGGCGAAGATAAGAAGGGGGAGGGGCAGCCTTGGTGAGTACCATAAGTAATGCAGAGAGAATCAGAAGAAGTACCATTGATCATGACCCCGCCAAAGGTTGGGAGAAGAGGCTTTAAGAAAGCTTCCGGATATTGCAAACACCAATAAAACTTGGAACATAAAACTCCAAGAAATCCTAGGAAAAGAGAAGAATGGTGTCAGGCGCCATCTCCGCACTGACACTTGGTGCAGGAGATGGACGCCTGCACACTCTCGGCAGCCACGTCCCATTGCCTAGCAACGTGATGCATCCTTGCTCCTCTGCATGCTGTGCATGCGCATGCACAGTTCAGCCGCCTTCCGTTGCTTAGCAACGGGACACTATCTCCGCTCACCTGTCAGTGGTCAGCGTGTCTGGTCGCCGAATCTCCATCCCCCAATCAGAGTGCATCTTATGGTTTATATAGCGCCCTCTGACACCCGTAGGGTGCCAGAGTAATGGTCCACTCCTACTCCAGCACTTCCTGAACTACTGATCCTGTGTGTTTCCATCGGTTCTGACTTGGCTTCCTGTTACCATTCTCCTGTGTTACATTTCGGTACTTCGCTGCTCGGCCAGTTTGACTATTTGGGGTAACCTGAATTCTCTCTGGATCCTCCCTGTGTACCGCATCACTTGTTTGGCTTTGACCTGGACTGCCTGACTAGGCCTGTCTAACACTGTCACTACACCATTGACTGTCTTGGAGAACCGCGACCTGAGTACCCTTGCGGAAGTCCCTGGTGAATACTGAGGGTACGTTAGACTCAGCGCCTCCCTGTTCAGTTGTGCTAATACTGGTTAGCAGCCATCTCTGCAATTCCGTGACAAATTGCTGGAGTTTTCCTAGTATTAAGGATATGGATCAGATCAATAGTCCTACTTCAGTTATCCCTTACCAGGGGGCCAAGGAAAAATCCTACCTGATCATAATAAAGAAGGGATAGACTTCCCGAATTTAGTCTATTTTGCCAGAATCTTGGCATATAATTGGACTTTAGCAAAAAATTTTCAGTAAACAGCCATAAAGTTATCAGGCCCTGAGGCCTTCCCCATCTTCTGGGACTTTATAACCACTGTTCAATTTCCTCCAGAGAGATGTCAGCACCACGTTTGAGTTCCAACTAGGGTGGAAAATTTGGGAGGTTAGCAGAGGAAAGAAATCAATCATCTGCAAGTGCCTCTGCTCGGCTGAAGGACCAGCAGGCTGAGGGAGATTATAAAGTTTTCAGTATTAGGACTGAAAAGCAGAGCGGATTCATTGGGGATCATAATGTAAGAATAATCTAAAGTTCCTGATATCCAGGAGATTCTGGACAGCTATCTTAGCTACGTAGCCAGAAGTCTGTTGGCCTTATCACCTTTTTCATAATGTTGCTGATTGAGCCACTTCAGCTTATTGGTGACTTGGAAGGAAGTTAATTTTCAACCTAGCAGATCTAATCTCATGGCGGATAATGGGATCCAAATTGGATTTATGTCACAGTTCTAATGCTCACGAAGGGAGAGCTTGTTATTTGCCTCCAGCATATTCTTAATTCTGATATTGTGACATCTACTCCAGTTTTCAAGGTCTTTGCATTTGTCTATGACAGTGTAGATTAGCTGGATGAGGTGTTCCGAAGGACAGCCTTATGGGCCTCCCAGAGGGTCATTGGAAAGACATCAGGGGTGTCATTCATGCCAAAGTATTCAGAGAGGAGGGAATTTAAGTGGATGACAGTCTTATTGTCATGGAGTAGAGATTCATTAAGTCTTGTAGTCGATTTTGGGGGTCAATGAGCTAATGAAGAGGGCGCAGCTGAGATAATGGCATGGTCAGACCCGGTGATAGGTAGGATTTGGGAAGAGGCAAGTTACAAAGTGAGGTTGTGGCTGAGCAGGTTCATGTCAGTTCTGGAATAGATATTATGGGGAGGGGAGAAAAGGTGTAATCCATAGCTAGAGGATTCTGGACTCTCTACAAATTATATAAATTATGAAGTTTCAAAAATGCCTGCAGGGCCCTGAAATTGTGTGCATCTCTCCAGAGGGATGGGGCATCAGTTGGGGAAGAGCAATCTATGCTAGCGGCCAGGACAGCATTAAAGTCACCACCAACAATCAGCTCACCCTGTTGAACATGCATCAGCAGGGAACTAAGTTTCTTGAAGAATTTGTGCTGATCTATGTTGGGATCATAAAGATTTACAAGGGTGCAGGAGAGATTATTTAAGGATAATATAGAAAGGAGGAGAAACCAAGCTCTCCTTAATTGTGTAGTATATGTTGCTGCTTTAATGTTCTAAGAGTTCAAATCTAGAGGCTAGATATAAAGATCAACAGAAATGACTCAAATAAAGTTACTAAAGGAGACATTCATCCAGTAAGTATGCATATAGATCAGGTGTGTAAAAATCACTCACCGCTGATGTTGCCCGGCATCGAGAGAAGGAATGGAGCCTCAAGAATCCGCTAGGTGTGATAGCAGGGCAGAATGTAGGAGAGATCCCCGTTGCTGTTGTAATTCAGAAATCCAGACGTAGTTTGCCTCTTTAGACCATAAAAGGTTGCGTTGGTAGAGAACCAGCTAATGCCAGATCTCAGTAGTAGTGCTGTTGGCCACGGCTTATAGAAAGTTTACAGCATCGGGAGTCTTCGTGCATGCACGTGAGCTGCTAGTGCCGTGCGGTCAATGAGTGAAAAAGCTGTACATATGTTGCTTTGGCTGAATAGAATTTCCAACTGATAACAGTGACTGTAGATATACAAAAACTCCCAATTCTATGTTAATTTATATCAGTGTTTCAGGGGTTGGCCAATCCCATTTTCATTGTTTATTTTACTATAACAATTTATACATTATTAAATATTAAATATTTAACATTATTAAATAAATATTATTATTAATATTAACTACCAAATAGTCACTGCATTACTGGTTATGGCAGTGGATTCCAAACTTTTTCAGTTCAAGACACCCTTAGGGTCTCCAAAATTTTTTCAAGGCACCCCTAAGCCAAAATTATTACCAAGTAGTCCCCCGCCTTGCTTACCACTGGTCCTGGCCGAGGCACCCCTGTGAGATCACCGAGGTACCCCAGGGAACCTAGGCACACAGTTTGGGAACCACTAGGTTATGGTATGGCCAACCCCTGAAACACTGATAAAAATTAACATAGGATTGTATATCTACAGTCACAGTCGAAAAAATGAGATACCAAATGCGAGAAATAGTAGTGCTTGGCCTTTTGCACCCCCCTTGAAAATTTTCATTTCTATCCTCTGGCAAGGTCCACCAGGAGTTGATTCAGGAAAACCCTTTTTGACTCTCTATAGGTGACTTGTGACAGTCCGTGAAGTCACACATACTCCTGGTCGATGGCTACCAGGGAAATGGAAACAAATAGACGCAACTGATTTTGTGTGCCCAGGTGCAGTCATAACAGGATGGGTCTTCTTCGAATACAATTTTCGCACATCATAAATAAACACATGTATTAAAGAATAAATTAGTGTAACCACTTCTCTTTACTAATAATTAATTGTGCCCCCTTCTATATAAGTATAATTAATTGTGCCCCTTCTTTATAAGAATAAGTAATTGTGTTTAGTGGGTCCAACCCTCTTCCAATGGACATAAATTCATATTGATGGTGACTATGACTATAGACTATGTCAGTAGATATCCCATAGTCTTTCCATTCGATGGTCAGTCATGTGGCCAACAAACTGCAAGAACTTTTTTTCTGCGTTGGTTTGCCGGAAGCTGTCCTCATAGATCAAAATAAGAATTTCATGTCCCTACTTATACAAAGGTACTTGAAGATCTTGAGGGTGCGTTTGGTTAGGACATTGGTTTACCATTCACAGACTGACACTCCTAATGATTTAATTGCAAATTGAAGTCTATATTGAGAATATGTGTGCAAATAAAGAAAAACTAGGATGAACTGCTCAGGATGAACTGCTCTCCTTTCTTCTCTTCGGGTCAGGAATATACCCAGACTTTTCACCAATTTTTTATCATTTGAACTCTTGTATGTTAGAAAGTCTTGAAGCCTTTAAGCATTCTTGACCTTTTGAGAGAACTGAGGGAGGAACAATCTTTCTGAAATTAAAATGTTTTACACTATGTTATAAATATGCATAACTGCTTAGACTTAGTTGGCCAGTTGGCCCTCGAAAATTTGAAAAATGCACAGTAAAAACAAGTAGTTGTATAACTGTAACACCCAACTACAATTTGCTCCTGGAATATTAGTCTGTTGCTTTTACCCACATAAGAACAAAGGACCTGATTCATTAAGGAGAGTAAAGCAAAAAAAAAAAGGAGTAAGTTTGCTCCTGGACAAACCATGTTACAATACAAGGAGTGCAAAATTGTTTATTATTTTGCACATAAGTTAAATACTGGCTGTTTTTTTCATCTAGCACACAAATAAGTGATAGCTTTATTTTTACACACTGACATTTAAAGTTGATATAGGACATGTCCTATTGCAAGTATAAATCTGTCACGACATTTTAAATTTACCTCCCCCTCCAATGCAACATGGTTTTGCCTAGGTGCAAAGTTTATTATGCTTTGCTATCCTTAATGACTCAGGCCCAAAGTATTAGCTAAATGACTGAGCCCTTTTGATGTGCTGTGTAGGATTGGGTAGGTAAACTACAAAATGTCACAATAAATAGGGAAAACAAATTCATCATGTGAACCGCTTTAAAGCCTGGAAAGAACAGGAAGCTTTGTTTGTACACCCACTTCAGTGTAACAATGAACTTAGCCCTTGAGTTGACATAGTCTCAATGTCAGAGCCACAGGCATATTTAAAGCAGCCCCTTTACACAGACCAGAAAGAGTCTTTAGATGGTTTGGCTAATGAGTTTTCAGATGTGTTCTCGAATACTCCAGGAAGAACAAACATGGTACGGCATAATGTTATTAAGTCAAAATAAGTTAAAAAGAGGATTCAGTGATCCTGAAGTTAAGAGTCATGCAAACAATGCAGCAGTTTTGTGCTTTTCTAAAAGGCCAACAGAACTACCTTAATTTCTGTGCACTTTAATAAGATTAATAGTGTCTTTAAATTTGACATAAAGTATACCTAATGCCATGGTGGGACAAGTTCATTGATCATTAAAAATCTGCACTAAATATTTCTATCATGAATATGGTACTGTCTCAGTTCATCACAATGTCATTGGACTCCATTGGGGTCCTACGTCCTTTTCAGCTACTCATGGATTTTGACTTCATCCACAAAAATTATGCTGTACTTACTTGGATATAGTTGTGTACAGTGTAAATCGGAAATCTTGTCAAAATGGGCTGTGGACAATGGATAGTCCTCTATTTCCCCCCAGGAAACCTGTCTTACTATCAGTCTAATAAAATGTCTTTTAGGAAAGTTTGAGATGAAATATACAGGCTATGTGGTCAAAAGTGGCTATATAATAATAAAAGTCTGGACAATATCTCCATACTTCAAATATTTGTTAAAAAAACTTAACCACTAAATGTGTTTAGTGGACTTCTGACTGTCAAGTGGAGTTTGAGAAGGTGAAATGGTTACTTTATTAGGGCCCTGTCCTTAGGTCTGCCACCAAATCGATTTCTCATATGTGGTGCTTGGGACAGTCTTGGATCAGGACTTTCAGGTGTGTGTGTGTGTGTGTGTGTGTGTGTGTGTGTGTGTGTGTTTGTATATCCAGTTTTGCATTTTAGCCAGAAGTTTTACCTTCACAAGACTAGAGTAGGTTCTCCACTACTATCTTGGAGGTGAGTTCATTTTGTGATGGTCACTGACCATGGCCCACTGATGGGACTAAACTCCATGTAGGAAGCCAATCCATGCTTCTTGCTGTACTTTAAGACCATTTGGGAGAGTCTATACCTTAATGCAAATTTTGTTAAATTTGTAGCCTCCCACCCAAATTACAGAAATAAATGAAATTGCCTTAACATCACCCAACAAGTAAAATAGGTCCCATTTAATAATTAGCCCCATCATCATGCCACCATTTAATTAATAGCCTCCCACCAACATTAAACTAAAACCCCCCACTCATTTCCAACACACATTATATTAAGACCCCCTCCTTTCCCTCACACATATTACATTAAACCTCCCATCCTTCCCTCACATATTATATTAAACCCCCCTCCCTTCCCTTCCCTCACACATTATATTAAATACCCGCTCCCTTCCCTCACACTTAACGTATCCATCCGCAATGTGTAGGAGAGGCAGACTGTTCTATCCGCCTCTCTAGCTGCTCTGCACACATGGGACAGCACCTGTCATGTGGTGCATGTCCCATGTGACATCTGTTTCTTACGGGTATAGGAGGAAGCCACACATAGGAATAGAGACAGATAATAAGATCCGCTGCCAAATGAAGAAAGATGGCTGGCCCCTTCCTTGGGACCAGCCACTTTTATTCATGTGCTACACTGTGCCCCCTCTTGCTCCCTTTAAGAGTACCTGGTTTGGGGGGTCCTCTAACAGGGGGGTCTCGGGCATAAGCCCCCGATGCCTCCCCATTAATCCGGGTATAATTTAGGTCTAAATGCTAACTGAGCAATGACTCTTGGGAGGTATATAGCTCAAACACCAGAGAATGCAAAGCAATTTATAGTATAAATCACTAGTTATTATGAAATAGCATCACTTTGAGTGAAATACATATGAAGGAATGAGGAAGGAACCACTTCATGCAAATGTGTTTAATCAAATTACTAAGTACAAAGCAGATTTTGTCATATCTTCAAACAGGAAAAGGTGAAAGAGGCAAATGAGATTAGCAGTAAAGATCATAAAAACTGTTTATTTCTCCAGGTAGTATGTAAACTTAAATGAAATACCTAGATTAATTTATGTATTCTAAGGTACAAGTATAAACAGAAAAAACTGCACAAAACCAGACATAAAAGCTACACTGGAATACAATGTATACCTTTAGTAAATTGAGCACTAGAAAATAAGAAATTTGGCATAAATGTAATTGGAATACCTGTAAATGGACTCAGACATAAAAATGCACAAACAAGTAGATCTAATTGGCACACTGTACTAATTGTCTATAATGGGGCATATATTTAACACAAAATGGCATACTGTAGTCTGAAACCCTAAAACTTTGAATCAGTAGTGCAGCTGTAAAATGGGTGTGTGTTACCTTGCTTGTGCAAAAGCACACATAGAGGAAAGGAAAGAAAAATAACAGCACTGAAACTGACCAAAACATAAACCAAACACAATGCTAAAAAAAAATGATATTTATTATACATTTTTATAAAATTATAAAATTCAATAAATATACAGTATTTAGCTGCACAATATACACAACAATGTGAGCTGGTTGTCAGCATAAAAAACAGCAATATAAGCAGGTGTTTTTAATAACTGCTCAATGATTGACCTAGAAATGTTCTTATCTCTGTAAAAAACAGATGCAGTGACCTAATGAAAAATGCCAACTTTTACTGAAGATGTTTAACTGAATATTAATTGATCCAGACGAGATGACAAATTGTTCCAATAAAGATTATTATTTTGTCTCCAAAAATTGTGATGACACTTATGTTGTAATATATTGCGTGCAGAGATCAATAGAGTACACAGCCCTTTAGCAAATCCAGAAATAGTCAATTATATACATCACACGGAACTGGCTGTTCACACATGCAGTATACCATTCACATAATGGTGTGTTGGGAACTCATAAGAAGAGTCAACATACCTGACCTACGATGGATCCGGCGGCAAGGCAGAGAAACTGATGTGATCGGCAAATGGTTCAGTCCAACTGTGTATAGAAGTAAGGGCTTGTAAATGTCTCAGATGAATAACGGCTTTAATCTCAGCGTTAGTTGGAACATCTCTTGCACGTTTTAAAAATAGAATTTTTCAATTGTTTAGGTCATTCACAGGAATGGATTATCAGACGATATGGTCAACCAGAAGTATATATCTCTATCCGTTTCTACGGATAGATATAGTATAGATATAGATATACATATAGATAGTATATATCTATGCGTTTCATTACCATACAGGTAATTTCTTCAGAGGAAAATCAACAGTTATTGCACTGAACAACTCACAGTGGTAAAGCACAAAGCTTAGGGTGTTCCTTTTATGTTCATGACCTAATTAGGAATAGAATCAGCTGTGCAGATGAAAATGGACACAGACGTACTGGATATATAGTAATATTTTCCCTAAGTAAGGAGACCTCCTGTTTACCAGTTAATACCAGCATTGTGGAGTTGAATCCAAGGTAGCTCCAAAATCACTTGATTGTTTAGATAAATAATACCCTCCACAATTAAGTATTAAGGTTTCTTTTTATGTGCAATTGTGTACAAAATGACCTTTAGTACAGCCTCATGACATTGCCATTTTTCTTCCTCAGACAATTGTGCTGGATGGAGTTACTTTAGTTACTCTATTGGAGGAACAGGGGTCCAAATTCTGTGTGGACATTGCTGTTCTTGTAGGCGCAGTCCATTTAAATTGCTTCCCACGTAATTTTGATACATAGGGCGATGAGGCCCTCCAATTCCGTAGGGGGATCTTGGACCACAAGCTCATTGTTTAAGCTATCTCTTAAAAGGGGCAAAAAGCCTCTGCAAGAACCTCATTATTTCACCCTGTTTCTGCCACTAACGTCCAGAAATGCATACTGCCCTTCTGTCCGATTGCTTTGCTGAATGCTTAAAAGATAAGCAGAAGCAGAAGATACACACACACACCCACATTCAAGTAAGTCTGGCAGTACAAATAAAGGCCTCAGAATTGAAAATCAGATAATCATTCTTTAACAAAGTGAGGAGGCCCAGTCAACCCCTTCTCCAGATAATAGGGCTATAATATAAGCCATCTTAGTTCTGAGATGTAGCACTGAGGCTACAGCTCAAATTGGATGCTGCTCTAATTGATAAAACCTCTACAAGCTCCTTAATACGGAGATACCAAAATGCAGAGCACAGCGGATGCATTAAAAGATCTGGTGGCAGACTAGTAAGACTACAGTTTTTGTACTTAGAGGCCATGCTTGAGTTAAGTATCTGTTCCTTGATCCTCACCATTGTATAGACTGAAAGAGTGGTGGACAGTTTAGGATGTGCGAGTGCAAACTCTCACATTTTATGGTTTGAAGATGGAGCAGGCTTTGAAGTCCTGCACAATCAGTTAAGTGGAGTATGATTTAGAAAGGAGAGTTTTAAATAAAAATACTTTCAATTGACAATATGGCTATTGTCCCTTTACTAGGCTTTTACCCCAATCTACAAGGACCTACTTTAGGGTCAAAATAATACTTTATTATGATATTAGAGTGCTGTAAAGTCACTGTTTTTTTTGGATGAAACACTATATGGTTCTCACTTAGACCTGGGACCCACCAGAGGATCCTTTGGTACCTTTTATGTCCAGTACGAGCCTGGCAAGAGACATTTCACCCATTAATAAAGAACACTTTAAATGTAATGATTAAATATCAAATTCAAAAATGATAAGAAAATAATTAAAATCCATTCGTATTGCTCAAATGCATGGTAAATACTGATGTACAGTAATATCCTTTAAATGTGTTTGTTTGTACTTCACAGTTTATCTGGCCCTCAAAGAGATCATACAAGTAATACAGATTCGGTGTAAAATAAATTAAATTTGGTATGTAAATGATTATAAAGGTTATGGGGTAACAACATGCAAAGTATAATAGTGTAAAATAGCTAGCATACATTCTTTGCCACATTAATTGTGTGCTAAAGGTCAGCCCCGAATCACTCTAAACATTTTTTTTAATATGAATGATAATTACATTAAAATCGGTGCTTTGCCACAATTTCTTGCCTCAGTAACAGAAGCCAAGAGCTATTTTAAACGTTCTTGTCACCCATAATAGGAGCACTAGTGCTGATTGCATATGGAGATCATTTTCCTAAAGCTAATACATACAAATTGCTTCTCTACAGTTAACAGCTTAAGAGTGAAAGGTGGAATAATGTGCTCTTGTTTTTTCCCCGCTCCATTGACCTCCCACATGCATAATTACATTTAATGTATATATATCTGTAACTATAGTGTCTGCAAGAGGTGAGAAATCCAGGGTGCTCAATGTAGCATTGTCTTGTAAAACATTTTATTTCATTATGGCACAACATGATTGCTGTAATGTAACAAAATAAATGAAGATATTAAATGCAATGCAAAAAAACAGATATAGTAACTTACTCATTTGAATTCTTAATAGTATTTACATTCAGAGAGGATCATGCTATTTCACTGTTTTATATTCATTCATATGACAACTTGTGTTATACTTGCAAATAAATGAGCGAACCACTGAATATTGATTTGTGGACTGATGGGTCTTTCAGGAAGTTCTTTTATTTGAAATCTACTTTTTTGGGCTCCTCTTTATATGGGCACCAATTTATTTAGGCTCTAAATTATTTGGGTTCTGGTACTTGGCACAGACATTTGTCCACCATTATGTTTAAGATTTGTACATTTGGCCAGATTTAATAGGCAATTAAGAACGAGTATAGGGATTGGGGACTAACATTAATGCTGTGAGTTTCAGGTTAAAAACTGAGGAATGGAAATAGGAATTTGGGATTGAAACTGGGACATTTGTTAGACACTGAAGTCCATATAGACTGGAGTCCAAATAAACTGACGCACAATTAATTGGTGCTAAAATAATACATATTTGATTTTTAAGAAATTTGAAAATTGATACATAATATATTGTTTTTGTTGATTGGTGAGAAAAGAAAGACAAAATTGTCTTTAAAATGCTATATACAGATGTATTCTCCTTTAACTATACTTTTAGTCCAACATAACTTTGGCAGAGTGGCATAGAGTAAAAATAATAATAGTGGGATAAGGTATTACATGCTAATATTCTGTCTCGGACATGCAATATCGATTTCATGCATATGTACAATGTCACTGTGCATGAGTGTGGAAAACATTGTAAGCTCCATACAGTTTGTGACTAAATATGTATATACATTAGTATGTCTATGGACTACAAAGGATCAAGAAAGAAGAACATACAATGTTAAGTTACATTTATTTTCATGCTAGACATTTCAGGAACACCCCCTTCAACAGGCAATATGGAACACCATGTTGCAAATGTAGTAATTTTATATGAATGATTGATCCATGACCAATTCAATAAAGCAACAATAAACCAACATTAGAAAATATAAATATGAAATAATAACATCATTAAACCCATTTAAACAACAATAGTTATGATCATTAGCTTTAGATTTTAAATACAAATCGGCTTATCTGTAATCGAAGAAGCTAACAAAGGATTCATTTTTAAAATTCTCCAGTTCCTTCTAATTATATTTTCAGATTTTTATAATCACTAAAAGCATGAACAAAATGATAGCCAAAATTCCTATTACCCTAGACCCATAGAAATCTAGCTTCAGTGAACATGTACTCTTTTTTACATGTATTCTTTTTTAACAAATAATAGAAATAAAACCATCAACAGTAACAATTTAAGCAGCTTCAAATTAAAAGAAACTTTTTAAATACTGATACAATCTTTTTAAATATTTTTGTTTCAACCATGAGAAACGGATTTGTCAAAAATCTATTTCCCCAGATCTCGGAACATTCAGCTCTAGTGATGACTTATGATGAGCTCTGCTGCTATGTGGAAAAGATATTTATTCAAACTATTGATTGACACTCTATTCTATTAATTGACACTATACTCACAAACTATTGGCACTCATTCTTAACTCATTTTGGTGTGTCCCAACATTTTTTTAGAAACTTGACTTTATTAATAGTTTTAAATATATGCCACACCACCTTAATTTTTAATAATAACAATTAATTTAAACATTTTGGCATTGTTCCTCAAAGGCATCCTTTATATACTACAAGTTTCTTCTTGAAAAGGATCAACAACAAATGTAAACACCAAAAATCTGTAACATTTTATTGACACAAACGTAGATTAACATAACCATAAATTCATCAATCTTGCTAAAAGAGATCAAATGGACGTATACCAACTAATTTAGCCAATATCAAATTTAACATTTTTATTACAATCTCCTAAAGTCTAGATTTATGTGATTAATTTACTGTTGTGGCTCAAACAGAGGGAGATTGAATATAATAAGAATCAAAATTGACAGTATTAGCAAAAGGAGCCACATAGTTAAAAATCGATTGTATGAGTAAAGGACCCTAGTATAAAAGTGAGAGGACTGAACATATGGAACATGGGAGTTTATGACAATTAAGTGGTTGCTTCTAGTATTTCGATCTATGGATCCACTGTTTCTAGTCATCTTTATAGAGTTGTATTCTACTATATTGTATTCTATAATTGATTAGTTGTTATAAAACCATGGTTTATTATTAGATTTAAGATTATATCTGTTTTTCTACAAAAGCAGTTTCTCTCATGGTAAGAGCTATAGTTTGGAGGTGTTGCGAACAAAAAAAATGTAGCACTATAATGCTTTTTCATAATATACAATTATATATTGGTGAGGACATAAACAAATCCCCTATTAACATTACATTACTAATTCAATTTGTAGTTGACACATTACATGTTGTGGTTTGTATTTTTTTAATTGTTTACTTATTAATACAATACATCTTAATACATTTGTATTCATATTCTTTATTCTTATTTAGTATCTCCGGCTTATGCATGAGGTGGATTTGAATGACACCCTGGTGATTTCTTTTTGAAAAAGTCTACCTTCTAAGAAGGAAACACGCTCGGTAGCAATAGTAACAGATTCATGCTCCATACTGAAAGTGATCAGCTGATTCCCCTGGATACCAAACAGCTGACCTATTGTGCTGGGAATATAGCATTTAAAAAAAGAAAGCAAAGTCACTCACTTTTACCAGAGATACTGGTTAATATGGGAAACAGGGAACATGGTAATATATGAAGGTGTGCTGCTGAGTGGACAGTGTATGAGCAAGAATTATTACCTTTTATATAGACACATAACAAATAATATTTTCTGACTACTGGAGATACTTTTCTGCAGATTTGCTAACATGGGGGTATATTTACTAAATTGCGGGTTTGAAAAAGTGGAAATGTTGTCTATAGCAACCAATCAGATTCTAGCTGTCATTTTGTAGAATGTACTACATAAATGACAACTAGATTCTGATTGGTTGCTATAGGTAACATCTCCACTTTTTCAAACCCGCAGTTTAGTAATATATCCCATGTTAAGTCAAGGAATTCATCTTTCTACATTCTATTAGTCACCCAAAGCAAAATTATAAGTTGTGGGACTTTCTTAGAGTTACATATAGTCATCATTGCAGCCAAGAAAAATGTAAGCTGATATTTGTACGATAACTGTGTGGTCCTTAGTGTAGCATTATTAAGTTGCTATAAACTGCTTTAGGAAATTAATTTTTAAAGATTGATTTATCATTATTGGTTTTTTTTTGCTCAGGTTTGTATGTCTGTTTTGTTAAATAAATATATCAATACATATTTTTAAGCAGATTTCAGAAGTGCCAGAATTCTGTCATTTTATTAGTGGTTTAAATGTAATAAGATTATTTTGGCCATAACTATGTAGTACTGTCTCTTTTGTTTGAATTGAAATTTGTCTCAGGGTAAGGAAAAACCCTTAAGGGTTTATTTACTAAACTACGGGTTTGAAAAAGTGGAGATGTTGCCTATAGCTTTCTATCAGATTCTATTTATCATTTATTTAGTATATTCTAGAAAATGACAGCTAGAATCTGACTGGTTGCTATAGGCAACATCTCTACTTTTTCAAACCCGCAGTTAAGTAAATATACACTTTAGTGTGATGGCTGCTTTATGGAACCATTAAAGCCTATACCCATTTGTTAAAATTCCTTAGTTTATAATTCTATCTGGCTGCTTGTTACCACATATTTTTTCTGTTTTAATTGTGGACCTGGGTAGTGCTGAGTTATAGGCCACAAAATGGGGAACGTTTGACTGTGTAAACCAATGGTACAGACCTTGTAGTCCCAATTGTGCAATTGAAGGGGGGTGGGGGGGGGTCTAAGAAGTTGCTGCACCAGGGCCGGAACTCCCAGCAGCCCTGCATTTTTAACAGCCATGTTCAGTAACAACTATTTCCTATTATGGGTAGCCCAGTGCATTTTAGAGTGACATAACTGTAAATCCCACATTATAGCTCACTGGAGATGTGGGGGCCTATGACATTAACTGTTCTGTCATATCTATGTGTAAGCAAATTTCAAGTTGGATGAGCTAGAACTAGCCTGTAACCAATCAGGCTAACATACACATGACTAGACCAACATGTAAGTTAATCAGTGATTTATAATGTTCACAGTAAAAAAATCATCTGCCAGCTTTAGATGCAGAGATAAGGTAAATGTAAAATGCACCTCTATATTTATCAAAGTCCATATATCTAAATTGTTAAATGAATGGCTGACATTTACTTTGAAACTATAATTTTCTTACACTGAACAATTTCATATGTGCACCATGCTGGTCTGTCTGTTTGTTATTATTAACTATATTGCCCTACTTATTTGTAATAAACAACAAGCGTAAAGAAAATGCTTTAATCCATAAAATGTCTAGTTATGACTATAGTAGAAGCATGAACCAATTTAATTCTTCACATGCTGTAACAATTTGGGAAATATTCTCTACTGTATACATCAACATAATCCGACACAACAATAAATCCTCTCTATATAAACTTTATCGCTCAAGAGAAAATCCTTCTAAACATATTTATAGGAGTGAGTACAATATGGCGACAATGAAAATGCCACCATTCAGAATAATGATTGGGCTGGTTGCACTATGGCAGGTAAACCCACAGTGTGGGGCCCCTCTGCCACAAAGACAAACCAGCACCTGACGAATTTTTGTTTCTTTATGTAATGACAGCAGGGAGGAGTTGTTTCTTTTTTATTAAGTACTGCCGTATTGGCAGCGGGGGAGGGGGATTTTGTATTTATTTTTTATTAGGTAGTGCCAACTAAAGTGCCAACATTGTCTCTTTAAATTTAAAGCCTTCCGTCGACATTATGACTGCCAAAATTACCTGTTGACAGTCACAAAGTCGACATTTTAACTGTGGCGACATTATAAACATATCGCCATCCTGAATGTCGATATTTTAACTGTGTTGACTATCTAATTTTACAGAGTATGGAATTGCCATTCTGAATGGCGACATTTTCATTGTCACAATTTTGACTACATCCCATATTAATTCCTCTAATAACAGTTATTACAGATACAAAAATTAAATAATATAAGTTTTTTTTATCGCCCAATAACAAATGATAATGTGAGGGCAAAGAAATGTTTATACATATATATATATATATATATATATATATATATATACATATATATATATATATATATATATATATATATATATATATATATATATATTTATTACGCCACTCACCCTTTAAAACCAATTTATGTATATATATATATATATATATATATATATCATCATCATCATTTATTTATATAGCGCCACTAATTCCGCAGCGCTGTACAGAGAACTCATTCACATCAGTCCCTGCCCCATTGGAGCTTACAGTCTAAATTCCCTAATATAGACACACACTCACGCATAAAGACAGAGAGGGGGACAGACAAGGGTCAATTTTGATAGCAGCCAATTAATCTACTAGTATGTTTTTGGAGTGTGGGAGGAAACCAGAGCACCTGGAGGAAACCCACACAAACACAGGGAGAACATACAAACTCCACACAGATAAGGCCATGGCCGGGAATTGAACTCATGACCCCAGCGCTGTGAGGCAGACGCGCTAACCACTAGACCACTGTATATGTATATATATATATATATATATATATATATATATATATATATATATATATATATATATATTTATTATTAAAGTAATTTTATCTTTTTCAAATAAGCATTGCCCAAGCTATTGTGTTGTGTTTCCAAGGCACAAAGTAATTTATTTTAGCAGATGCAAAAATGTATCAATTCAATACATGATTATAATACAGTACAGCCAATACCAAAAGATAAATACATACCATGCTCGCATGCGCTCGCTGCGCTCCCACTGGTACCATCGGACAGTATTTCACTCTAGAATACTGTGGTCAGAGTAGACTGAGGCCAGTGGGAATGCAGCTATATTATATACACTCAGTGTTACAGAGAGAACAATGCAGATGATGTGGCTTGCTTCTATAGGTCCAGACTTCAGGTGGGTCCAGTGTGAACAGGTCATAGGCTAGTTCAAACAACCCCCTCTAAGGCTGAGGGTCAACATTCCAGATGATTCTCCAGCCCAGAAACCAGTTTAAGCTAGTCTATTTACACATTACAGTCAGTATAACTTTAAGTATTTATTCCCTAACATCACTAACTAGAGTATGCAATGTGCAATCTCTTCGGCGAAAGAACCGGACAACTGCTGATGAATAGGGGATTAAAATGATACCAGACATGAAATATTTCCTATAACCTGAACCTTAAATAACACTAAAGTGTACATATAATCATAATATATAAACTAATAATAAACTAAATACTATCTGCTCATAAATCCCTGTGGATTGGAATCATTATAAATATGAAATATATAAATAACTAAATGTTGTAGTGCAAGTGTGTGCGTGCGTATTTTACCCCGTGATCGCACCATGCCACGTGTAGCGTGGCATACTGAGTGCAATCGCACGATAAAACAATATTAACCAATATACTTTCGTTCATCCAATTATACAACTTCGACAATATATATATATATATATATATATATTTATTCGGCAGCAAGTGAACAGTCAGTTCTTAAAGTTCATGTATTGAAAGCAGGAAAAAAGAGCAAATGCAAGGATCTGAAGGACAAGGGCCAAATTATGATGGCTAGATGACTGGGTAAAGGCATCTCCAAAATGGCAAGTCTTGTGGGGGGTTCCCGGAATTCAGTGGTTAGTACCTATCCAAAGTGGGTCAAGAAAGGACAATCAGTGAATTGGTGACAGGGTCATGGTTGCCCAAGACTCATTGATGCTTGTGGGGAGTGAAGGCTAGCCCATCTGGTTCAATCCCACAGAAGAGCTACTATAGCACAAACTGCTGAAAAATGTAATGCTGGCTATGATATAAAGGTGTCAGAACATACAGTGCATTGCACATTGCTGCTTAGACAATGACCAGTCAGAGTACCCACAATGACCCCTGTTCACCGCCAAAAAACACTTACAATGGGCACATGAAAGCCAGAACTGGACCATGGATCAATGTAAGAAGGTGGCCTGGTCTGATGAATCACATTTTCTGTTACATCATGTGGACGGCCGTGTGCGTGCTCATCATTTACATGGGAAAGAGATGGCACCAGGATGCACTATATGTGCACTATGCTCTGTGCAACGTTCTGCTGGGTAGGTGGTATGTGTTACTTTGACACATACTACCTACCTAAACATTGTTGCAGATCAAGCACACACCTTCATATCAACGGTACCTTCTGATTGCAATGACCTCTTTCAGCAGCAAATGCCCCTTGACACACTGAAAAAATTGTTCAGGAATGGTTTGAGGAACATGACAAAGAGTTCAAGTTGTTGACTTGGCTTCTGAATTCCCCAGATCTAAATCCAATATAGCATCTGTGGGATGTGCTGGAAAAACAAGTCAGAGCCATGGAGGCCCCTCCACACAGTGTGGGCTCCACCACACTTACAGGACTTAAAGGATCTGCTGCTAATGACTTGGTGCCAGATACCACAGGACACCTTCAGAGGTATTGTGGACAGAGTATATATAATTTTTATGTAGCCACTGTCATGCAAATGAAGATAATTTAGAGAAAAGTCTACAATGAGGTGCTAGCAACACAGTATACGATGCACCAGGTCCACTCAGACAGGGGCGGATTGGCCATAGGCCTTACCGGGAATTTTACCAGTAGGCTGATGACCTAATGAGGCCGTCTGTAGGCTGCTTGTTATTTTTGTTGTTTTTTTTCCATTCTTTTTTATTTTTGTAAATCACTGGCCGCCCGGATCTACTTAATCCGGGCAAACCAACACTGTGCAGAATGGGGGGGGAGGCCAGTCCGATATACCAACAGCTGGACGCGTATTATAGTTGGTGACTGGCCCCTTCCCCGGGACCAGCCACCTTCCCCCTAGTAGCTGCGCCTGCGATCCCTCCCTCTTGTGTGGCTGCAGTGGTCACATGGGACGCGCACCACATGACAGGTGCCGTCCCATGTGTGCTGAGAAGCGTGGCTGGAAGGTAAGTGTGTGTGTAAATGTAATGTAATATTTGTGTGTAGGGGAACTCTAAATGCAATATAATATTTGTCTAGGGGAGCCTCTAAATGCAATATAATATTTGTCTAGGGGGGCCTCTAAATGCAATATAATATTTGTCTAGGGGGGCCTCTAAATGCAATATAATATTTGTCTAGGGGGGCCTCTAAATGCAATATAATATTTGTCTAGGGGGGCCTCTAAATGCAATATAATATTTGTCTAGGGGGCCTCTAAATGCAATATAATATTTGTCTATGGGCCTCTAAATGCAATATAATATTTGTCTAGGGGGGCTTCTAAATGCAATATAATATTTGTCTAGGTGGGCCTCTAAATGTAATGTAATGTAATGTGTGTGTGTGTAGGGGGTCTCTAAATGCAATGTAATATTTGTCTAGGGGGGCCTCTAAATGTAATGTTATGTGTGTGTGGGTAGGGGGCCTCTAAATGTAATGTGTGTGTGTGTGTGTGAGAGGGCAGGGGGACATATGGCAATGTAATGTGTGGATGTGATGTCAGGGGGCATATGGCTATATAGTGTGTGTTTGAGGGCAGGGGGGCATATGGCTATTTAATGTGTGTGTGTGTGTGTGTGATGGCAGGGGGACATATGGCAATGTAATGTGTGGATGTGATGGCAGGGGACATATAGCTAATTTAATGCTGGGGTGGTTTGTGGCTATTGAATGTGGGAACGAGTTTGGAAAGGAGGGCTATTTATTACATGTGAAAATGAATTATTTAATGCTGGGATGGTTGTAGGAAATGATTATAATTATTAAATGTAAATGCTATTAATTTATTGCTGGGGCTTGAAGGGAGGGAAATAGGTTTATTTATTAAATGTGAATACTATTATTTTAATGTTGGGTCTGGAGGGAGGTCTAATTATTAAATGTGGGTGCTATTGATTTAATGCCGGGAATGGTTGGAGTTTTCTAAATTTCATGTACCCATTTTTTTTATAGGGCCTCCAACATTCCAGGATCCAGACAAACAGCAATTGATCTAAAGAAACCAGCAGTCACCGATGGTGAAAGTCATAACAACAGGTAGGAGAGACCAGGACAGTCTGCCAACTGTTCTGAATGTGTTGGGGCAGTTCCAAATTTGGGTGACTATCTTGCTTTGTCAGGATTTGATCCAACAACAAGGACAGTTGGGAGATATGTCCTGCTTCAAACTGTACTGCTCTTGAAAGTAGAGCTGCGTGCAACTAAGAGTAGTGCACAAAGCTTTGTTTGTGTATTTGTCTAAAATGTATACAATATGATAACCCCCCTGTTTTAAGTCATCACATCTAGGTTTTCTTAAATGTAACTACAACCATATTCCAGTAGTTCTAAATCCCGCCTACTTTAGTGTTGGCCCCACTTACAGTTGATTTGGTCCCGCCCACACGAGGCCAATAATTTTTTCCAGGGCCACTTTAAGCTAAATGGGCAAAGCCATTAAGATGCAGTGGGACACATTTTATTGATGTCATTATGCAGTAGGGAAGTCTAAAAGATACAAATTATTTACCAGAACAACGGTTTGTATTAATAGGATTATTTTTTCTTATAGATTGTAATAAGCATCAATAAATTAAGGACACTTGAAACAAGCTTTTTCTCCTGGACAAGCATCAATAACTTGTCTTAACAAATGCTGCATTTCTGTCATCATTACTTTACAGGTGTTTCAGTCAACCTGCAACTCCAAGTGACCTACATTTTTATTCAACCTTTTCAGACAAAATATATGTTAGGGATGAGCTATGCAAATATATAGTAAACTAATTCAACCCCTGTTGGCTAGAT
Source organism: Mixophyes fleayi (assembly GCF_038048845.1). Lineage (NCBI taxonomy): Eukaryota > Metazoa > Chordata > Amphibia > Anura > Limnodynastidae > Mixophyes > Mixophyes fleayi. The sequence continues at coordinate 134,036,835 of NC_134403.1, forward strand.
GGACTGAAAGACATTATGTCAGACAAGAACATATTTTGGAAAATAAATTAGCATTTTTCTATCCTCATATGAAAACCAGTGGCAGTACTACCTATAAACCATTTCAGTTCAAACCACAAACCTAAATATGCAGTGTTCTGTGTACATTATATTTCATGTAATCCTGCCGTTTTAAACCATGTGGATGCACAACAAATAAGTTCTGTTTATGTTTTGTGTACACTTAATAGAAAGCAAGCACAGACTGACTTCTGAGAATTTTTTATGGAAATTTGTTTTAAACTAATGAGACTGCTATTCATCGCTATCAAAAGAGTTATTCATTTTAAGGATTTTAATTTATCCTCCTTTAGCCCCGAGATAGTTAGCAGTGAGTATTTGTGTAATATTTACATAAACATCAAAATTACTACTTTGACAGCCACAGATAGTTTTTATAGGTATTACTGAAGACTTGAATATATTCTGAAAAACATTAACACATATCTCATATAAGTTTTGTAGTTCCTTTGGTGCAAGTGAAAATCTTAGAAAATACCAGCTAGTGATGTGTAATTGAACTACACTCCTCCATTTGCTTGACATTTATGACAACTTATTGAGGAATAGTAAATTATTGTCACGAAATCAGAGTCAGGATGGGCCTCGATGTCTGCTCAGGTGGATACTACTCCTAGAGAGTTGCGGAGTCTAACGGAAAGAGAGGTTTTTACCAGGGATCCCCGCACGGGAATATGGGTTAAGCAGCTCTCTAACCATAGGTCGTGCTCCTATAGTGAGTGATTAGTGAGACTACATGGCGGATTAGGAGATATTGGTTGCAGTAAGGGTATGTGAGAATGCTAGAGGCATGTCCAAGTGGAAGTTCAGGATTATAGAAGAGAGCAATAGTCTGCAGGATGCTGATGCACCGGGTTCCAGATGAGCTAGAAGCCCTAGAGCAGGATTAGCGGAGATGCACAACGATCTGCAGCGTAGCGGCAATGTCTTGACTGCAGAGGTGATACAGGTATACATAGGAGAGCAATAGACTGCAAGGTAATGAAGTGCTGAGGTCCTGATGAGTTGGAAGCCCTGGAGCAGGATCAGGGGAGATGTACAACTATCTGCAGAATAGTGGCAGCCACTTGACTGCGGAGGTGATACAGGTATTCCCACGTTGTCATGGGATACCCCTTATACTATAGACTTCGTGGCTGTGCTAAGTTCATTGCGTGTCGGAGCTTGTACACTGTACAAGCTATTCCTGCGTCATTTGTTCTTTTTTTAAAAAAATTTTTAACCAAGCATGTTCTGGATTTGGATTACAAATATGGGACCCCTCCTGGGCTGAAGAAGAGAAAACTGCAAGCAACAAGGGGGCCTTTTTGGTCAAGAAGAACAGAAGATATTTACAAGCAGAGACTTTGGAATTACAAATTATTTGGGACCTTTACAAGCATTTTTGGATTAGAATCTGCTGACAACAGATGAAAACATCAAATTGGTGAGTATTTTGGGGTATATTATTTTTAATAAAGGTATGTGGTATTAATGAGGGTCTTTATTGTATTTATTGGGGTTTTATTATTTTTATTAAAAGTATGTGGTTTAAGTGAGGGAGTTGTGGTTTTGTAAACATTTTGTTTTGTAGCACTACATGTCTCAGCCAGCCATGGGTGTCAGGGCATGTTGGCGCTTGTGGTTCTCCAAGTGCCATCATGCCCTGGCTGCCATATATATGCTAGTGCCTGTAGTTATACAAGCATCAGCATGACCGGACTGTTTATGGCACCCTGGCATGGCTGGGACTTGTAGTTCCACAAAACAAAATGGCCTCCGTTTGTTTTTTACATAATTTTTGCCGTTATTACCATACTACCCATAGCCCACGGGGGTAGGAAGAGCCCTAGTGCTTTCAGTACTGGGATGGGTGTCCCTAGGGGGGGCCCGCTCATTTTTTATCAGTGAACCCCACTCCATAGGGAATCTAGCCCAGCGCTGAACAGCCTGGGGGTCGACAGGGGGACTCTTGCCGCGTGTCCACCTGCCACAGTACCACCCACCCGGGTTGGTTTGCCTCGGGGTGGTTGCATGAAAATTGGGGGGACCCCACGCAGATTTTTCCCCGATTTTCACGCAACCAGCAGTACATTTATCTATTTTTAAACTTTTGACAGCTGCCGGTCCCCCGGCTGTATAAACGGACAGTGTAAAAGTGATGTGTTTACTAATCTCACAGCTAGGACACACATGAGAGTTAGCTAAACATGGGAGTGTTTGACATCTCAGCAAATCGCCAGAGATGACAAGTGATTTTTAAGATCAGAGCAAAAATAGCAGTTGAATACATCTGGCACCTTGGGGACTAAAATTTGCCGCAATTTTAACTTGCTGAAAAAACGGAGCTTGATACATTTACCCCCAGGTGTGCACATGCTCAGTTCAGAGCAGCCAGAATGAGAGGTTAGCTGGTGCAATGTGTGACAATTGTGAAGTGAAATCCACAGAATTTAAATAATGCTGTATTTGCCTCTTTCAGAACTGATACTCTGCTAATATACTATATTGCCCTGGATTGTCCTACAAATACGTTTTAGTGCATAACGATGTTAGAATGAAAAACAATGATAAGATATTATATAGGAATGTTACATAGGCTCGGTACTCGGATCTGCTAAGTTCGGGTGTGTTCGGTTCTCGGGGAACCAAGCCTGAGCATCTCTACTATAAATCATTTGGAATACAGCAGCTAGACCAAATAATAATAATAATAATAATAAAAATAATTATAATTATTATTATATTTATTTAGTGCTTTTCTTCCAATTATAACTAAATGGCTTAATATACATCCCAACTGGATTCCTCTGAGAGTAGGTCTCCTTATCCTCATGCAATTGCTCCCATTCCCCGTTACAGGGCTTTTTCGGGCTACACCCACTCTGGAGTACAACAAGATGTTCCTCTAGCCTCCAAACCTTCAAGCAGCTCTTTTAAACACACTTCTTCAGGCAAACCAATCAAACTCTCAAAGCCCCCACTCTGCAATTTTTCCCATAGCAATCTTGTTGGACCAATTTGTAATCTGAGTCATCTAATTTATCTTGTGGGCAGCATGATGGCTAAGAGGTTAACACTTCTGCCTTACAGCACTGGAGTCATGAGTTAAATTTCCATCCATGGCCTTATCTGTGAGGAGTTTGTATGTTCTCCCTGTGTTTGCGTGGGTTTCCTCCGGGTGCTCTGGTTTCCTCCCACACTCCCAAAACATACTGGTAGGTTAATTGGCTGCTTACAATGGGGCCCTAGTCTGTGTGTCCTTCTGTGTGTGTGTGTTAGGGAATTTAGACTGTAAGCTCCAATGGGGCAGGGACTGATGTGAGTGAGTTCTCTTTACAGCGCTGCGGAATTAATGGCGTTATATAAATAAATGGTGATTTATCAAACTCCTATTTTCTTATAAATTGTAAGCTTGGCCTCTTATCTCTTTTTCTATACTCCGTCTTGTTTTATTATTGTTTGTCCTCAATTGTCTGGTGGAGTCACCAAAGTATTAATTGGGGTTTTGGGTTTGTAATAAGTAGCCTATCCTAAGTGACTGTAACGTAATTAAATTATTATTATTATAAATCAAAAGGGAAGCAACATAAGATGTGTGCATGTGTCTGGATTTGAAGACATAATGGATGAGGCTAACAGAGGACAGTTCTGAGTTAATGATGACACCAGCCATGTAGCTTCTGTTAGTTGTTCTAAATATTAATAGCTCCATTTATAAAACATTGAGTTTGAGGGGATAGGTAGTACAGTATGACAGGAAGAGGATAAAGATTTCATTTTGTAGGATCAAATGAATAGAAGGTGCCAGATGATACTGGAAATGAATTTAGCGGCTTGTTGCTTGGGGAAGTGGATACCATTTAATATCGGATATTGTCAATATTCTTCTTGAATAAGAAGCAATATCTTGTCAGTGATGGTGATTGGAGTGGTTTATGTGGGAGGCCTGAGAAAATATTTAAATGTATTAATGAGGCAATAAGGGGTAGAAGCAGAGAGATAGGAAGTACATTTGTTTGTCAATGTAAAGAGCATAACAGTAGAAATGGTAAATAGTAGTGTATCTAAAGAAGTTATCAGAAGTGCATGACTTTTGCCAATAAGGGTTTACTTTGCAAGATGACTGCACATTTCCTTCGTGTGCCACGGCAGAGGTCGTAGCTGATTCTGGGTAAAAACAGCTGGAGCCACATAATCAAGTGGCAGATGCTCCTGTGGAATCCATAGCGGACAGATTATTATGTCAGGTCTGTAAGGTTATTTTGGGATGCAAAGTACCCTCAGACTTGCAAAGGTGAATTGGATTACAATGGCAAGGAACTGAGTAGGAATTATTGTGCAGAATAACAGTAAACAGTTTTCTGCAATGAAAGAACCAGGATGGTCTGAAGTCACCTCTGGGTTCAAATAGTAGAGTCCATAATTAAGCTGGATCAGAGAGCTGGGAAGGTTTATCAGGAAAAGCCAAGGTCATACACAAGGAGTCAAATCAGAAGCCAGAGGAATGCTGGATCAAGGCTGGAAGCACAATAATTTGACAGTTTGTGTGACTAATATAAAAACCCAGGAAGCAGGGGAATTTTCAACGGTATAAAACAAGATGTTCTGCGGCATTTATCTATTTTGGTTTTGCGGGTTCGTTGAGCTTTATGCAGCATATGTTCATATGCGTGTTGCACCTCAAAAATTTTAGTATAAAGATCTGCAGGCAGCAAGCAACCAGACATGGAGAATTGGTATAGTTGAAGGTGACAACTATAATTTGTAAATAAAAAAAAAAAAAGGACTCTGATAAGTAGAACTGTGAACACAAATTCAGCAGTAGGTGATAACTGTACCCAGTTGTCTTGTTGGAAATTACTGAATTTTCAAAGATATTGTTCCAGTGTGTGATTAACTCACTTTGTCTCACCATTGGACTGGGGACAATAGGCAGAATGCAGAAGAAGAGTGATAATCAGGATTTGCAGAAAACTCTCCAAAACTTGGAAATAAACTGGACTCATTGGTCAGAAATAATATTCTCTGGACATCCATGCAATCTATAAATATCTATTAAAAATACATAGGCAGTTTGTGGAGCCATGGGTAGTTCTCGAAGAGGGACAAAATGTGCCTGTGTGGAAAAGTGGTCTACTACTACAAAGATAATGTCATGTCCCTTTGATTTAGGCAATTCTATGATAAAGTCCATTGCAATGGAATGCCATGGTCTCAAAGAAAGAGGTAGTCTTTGCAAAAATCCAGCCAACTGTTGTCTTAAACACTTAATTTGAGCACGTGAAGGACAGCATGTCACTTATTGCTGAATGGCTTGATAGTGGGCCACCAGCACTGTTGCTGGATTTGTTCAAAGGTTTTGTGAGCTCATAAATGCTCTGCTACATGAGTGTTGTGATAATGTTGTAATATCTTGTTTTGTTAAGTAGAAGCCAGAATAACAAGTCTGGATTTATAGGTTAAAAACCCATCTCCTTGAATCACCATTCCAGGTACCTTCTGTAAGAGTGTGGACCTTTGTTGTCATTGACCTTCTTGTGTGAAACATTGGGGAACAAATTGCTATGAAAAATGTCTGTGCTGGTAAAATGATCTCCTTAGAAAGAAATTACATTATATAAGCTTCAAATTGTTTTAAGAAGGCATCAGCCTTTCCGTTATTAGAACCAGGTTAATAGATAACATGGAAGTTGAAGCCAGCAAAGAACAGTGCTCATCTAGTTTGACACAAGATTGACATGAGGCTAAATGTTTCATGTAGTTCAACTGCTCAAGATTTGTAATAAAATGGTTATGTGTGATTCCTTGAGTAAATGTAGCCATTCAAAGAAAGCTATTTGATGGCCAATAGTTCTTTCTCTCCAATGCTATAGTGACATTATGCTGGCAGGAGGCTTTTGGAGATAAATACACAAGGTCAGAAAATCATTTTGTCCTCTCTCTTTTGAGACAGGATGGCTCCCATGGCTATATCAGATACATCAAGATGAATGGTTGCTGTGGATCCTGATTATCAGAATGGATCTTGATGTGAATGCCTTGTTTAGTATAATGAAGACCTCCAGGGCAACTGAGCCCACAAAGCTCTGATGGCCTTAACATTATTGGGTATAGGTCACTGATCCTATAAATAGGCAATCACAAATTAATCAGCCCAGCTGGACTCAGTCTCAGGCTAGAGATTACATAACACCTCTCTCAGATGTTGCCACTAACCTCCAGTACTGATAACACATGTGGGGAATCACCAATCAACCAGTCACTATAAAAAGCTGCTCAGTGTACTCCTCAGTGTCTGAATATAATTTGTGTCCAACATTGATTCTCCTGCTCCAGGACTATCCTAGTAAGTATAGGATCTATTTTTTTTTCAACTCCTGTGTCCAGTCTCCCCAACAGCAGCCCACCAATATCTGCATTTCCCTCTGCTGTGTTTTTCTCCTCCTACCAGCTATGTACTCTGATGCTTTCACAGACGGCACAAATTACACTTGGCTGCGACCTGGGTCTTTACTGAGTGAAGTCTATATCCTCTTGTGGGGATCCCTGGTGAGACTGGGGGGGTCTTAGACTCTGCACCAATGTATTTGGTTGCTCCAATCCTGCCTGCTAGTTATTGTCATCTGTGTTTGTCTCCTCTGCTACACTAGCTGTCTATCTCTGTTCTACAGGGTCACTGCGATATACTCCATTGTATCCATTTGTTTATTGCACACTACGTGTTGTTCAAACTGTGCCAGCATATCCGTGTTACCTTATTGCACGCTATGCGCTGTTCAAACAGCGCCAACACATCCGTCTACCTTATTGAACGTTATGTGCTGTTCAAACAGTGCCAACACATCCATGTACCTTATTGCACTCTACACCCTGATGAAATAGTACCAATACATCTGTGTACTTCATTACACACTATACGCTGTTCAACAAGTGTCAACGCCTCTGTGGACCTTATTGCACGCTATACGCTGTTCAAACAGTGCCAAAACAGTGTTTTGTGATGTCTCGGCCGTGTAATAGCAAACAAAAATATCGCTTATTAGAAGTATTGAGTTGTACTCGTTCTATTGCATCTATATAAGTTGGAGGGAAACTCAATTTTATAGATATCACCCTGGATAATTACTACAGGACTGATAGTTCAGTCCACCTTCTCAATTTTAGCCTGATCAGTGATCCGTCTTGTTAATGCTCCTCCTAAATCCCCGCTGATACAATTCAGAGATCACTATAGTAAATATATAGCGTTGGAGGTTAACATGTAACTGTCTAGGATCTAAGCGGTTTAGTAGTATAGATTTATTTCTGAGACTAATGAATAACGGACAGAACACAGATAAGATGTGACCAGCGAAACAGACGCGCGTTTCGCTGGTAGTGTGCTTGGTCACGGCCTACACAATCTACCAAAGACTCACAAGAACATCATCAAGCCACCTGAAAAATCTATAGCCTTAGGAATATATTCCTTAACCTGCAACCTCTCAGAATACATAAACCAGCAATTATGACAACTTGTTCACGGGGGGTGCATTCACACACTTTTGTTACATTTCACAAAAAAAGAGAAGAGAAAATGTGTATAGCCGAGTTATAATATATTAGTTATAATAAAATAATAACCTTTATTGGTATACATTAAATAAGAATCATCAATCTTAATATACAAGGCATTTTGTGCTTCATAACATGCACTACAACTTATAGAAAAATATTAATAAAAATGAGCTGTAAATAACTAAATGACTAATATTTACTACAGTTAAAATGGCAGTATTATACTGCAAAGCCACGTTGCTGTTTTGAGGTTTTTTAATTATGTATCATAAGGATTATTACTTCCTCCTATTGCTCTTTTTATGATACTCTAGCTTTTCTCCTATGTCTGACTTGGTAATAAAGGAATATCACTTCCTGTAGTAGGTCATTGACTTATCATTTCCTTTCCTTTTTACTATTACAATGCAACTAAACATTTAAATGGTGTGGGAACAATAACAAAAGTAGGGGGACCTTTACTATTTCAGCTGTCGTTTGTGATCACCTATGGTTGGATATTGCTTTTCAATCATACTCCTGCAAATAATATATTCAGCTTTAATAAATATCTGATTGCTACAGAGGCATAAATATAAACCTATTTTTTCAATAAGTTTACCAGGCTCACCAGGCTCAATAGTTCAATATCTTTGACTAAACTTTGTGCTTAATATCACTATATATGCAGAATAGATATCTGCCAATAGTTGAAGAGATTGAGCTTAGGGTTATGTCTCAATAGACAACCTCTCTAATGTCTCTTCTCTCTATTGTTCCCCTTAATTTCAACCACACACATTCTCTATGCATTAAATTCTTGCTATAACCCGAATCCTTCTATCTCTTCAGTTTTTATATTCCTGATTCACAAGCTAAGCTAGTATTTCTCATATATGTAAGCTAGTTTTATCATATTGTTTCCTCCAACTACTGGTCTGCACACAGATGAGCTAACTAAAAGACACCTCCCCAGATCCTTAAGATTCTAACTGACTTAGTGTGGAAAGAAGATTACCTACTCACCACCCACAATGTCACCTCCACGTACACAGACATTGACCACTATAAAGGTTACACACACAATAGCCACTTCCTATAACAAGCTACCTTGATACCCAGCTCACAAACAAAATTCCTCATACATGGAATGTCCCTCATCCTCAACCACAAATAGTGCTGATAAGAAGGAGCATATTAAAAACAGATAAAAGGCGCAGCAATGGGGAAGTCATTTTCACCAAGTTATGCTAACCTCTTCATGGCTAAATGGGATGGGAGTACAACATATGGAAGAACAACCACCACATTCCCAACATTATTCTTTGGCAGAGATACATAGATGACATTTTCTTCATTTGAAAAGGTAACCACAAAGAGCTCACCACCTACATCAACTACATCAACAGCAATGAACTTAACCTCCTCTTCACCACAAACATCAGCAGCAAAAAAGTGGAATCTCTAGACCTCACCATCTACATTGAAGATGGAGACCTACACACAAAAAACTATATCAAACCAGTAGACTACAACAAATACATCCCAGCCACTAGCAACCACCATAAGCTCTGGCTACTGAATATCCCCAGAGACTCAGAAGAAACTGCTCAACTATAGAGAACTTGAAGAAACAAGCTGCATCACTTAAAGACAAATTCCAAGAAAAGAAATACGACCCCTCACTCCTTAACAAGGAAGTAGAAAAAACAAAGGAAACTAAACAAGACCACACAGATAAGAAGAAATGTTTCGAAGCAGTCCATGCATTCTTCATCACTCAGTTTAACAGCCACCACAAACATCTAGAAAGAATCCTGAAGAAGCATTGGCACATCCTTATACAGGACGAAACACTGAAAGAAACACTCACTCAAGATCCATTGGTCATCTGCGAGAAAGCTAGAAACCTAAAGAGCATCCTCACAGCAAGTTTTATCCCCAAAGAAGAAAAGAAGATCAGCACCTGGCTAGGAGAAAAAAGAAATGGATTCTACCACTAAAACAGATGTCTCGCATGCAAAACTATAAATCACACCACCACAAAACATCTACAACCAGACCCACAAAATTAGATAAAAAATCACGTATCACCCTTCAGAAGTCATCTACCTCCTCCAATGCCCTTGTGGACTACTATACATGGGCAGAACAATAAGGGACCTAAAGACCAGAATTTCAGTACACACCAGAAACATCAAGAACAAGGTACCGAACCACAGCTTATCAGAACACTTCACAGTACACCATAACCACGACCCCTCAGGATTTACAGTTTTACAGCATATCCAAAGAAGAAGCAAAAAGTATACACACAGTAAGAACCCTGACACCCAAGGGACTCAACATAGACTTTGACCAGGGAACCTTCCTGAGACCCACCACATGAGTATTCCTTACCTCCAGACACTTGAGGATGCTATGTTCCATCTAAATTGCATCCTCCACCCATTATCAGCTTCCAATTCCATTTTCATTTTAACAACATGCATTCCCAACCCTTCAAATTTCTCTCCTCCCTTTTTCCCCTGATAATCAGCCTCCTCTGTTTAGGGCTCCAATACCTCACTGCCATGACACCCTCCCTGACATACAACCCAACTTCCCACCATCAGCCAATCCTTTAGAGTGGCCCCCTGGTTAGTTATCTCCAATTGGCCAGTGCAGCAATTTCATAGCAAATCCATAGGACATTCATTCAGAATAGTCATTTCAGCTTGTGTTTCGGAGGGCAAAGCATGATTATGTATGGCAGTAGGACTTGTAGGTGACATTGGTCTCTGCATTCTCTGCTCTACATTATGATGTCAATGATAATACATTGATGAAAAAATCCCTCAAAGTCTTCTGGGGATCCAACCGTGCGAATTCATCTCTGTTTAATATATTCTTTCAGGCAACAATGAAACTGGTGGCACCAGGCTACAACACTCGGTCAGATATTCAGTTACTGAACAATTGTCTTGCTGGAGGTGTGTCAAAAAGGCCTCTGCAGTGAATACATGGTGTGAATCATCAAATGCCCCAACAAAAGCTTGTAGAAAATTGGGGAGAGTATGCAAGATGAAATACCCGCATTCTAAGTATGGAGTGGCCAGGGTGAGTGCGTCACCTTTTAGCAGCGTCAAAATGATCCCCACCTTTAAGTGGTCAATGGAATATGTTTGAGGGCATAATTGAAAAAATAATCTTCCTTATACCTTGAATTGGCGGTTTTGGCTGCGATCTCTGTCACATTTTTCGTGCATTACCACTCTCAGTTCTGGATCCGAAAATGCATGTAGTGCGGACTTAGCAGGAGTAGATGGCGTCTGAGCAATTTACACAGTGCAACTCGCAACTCTTTGTAGTCTAAAGATTATTAATTAATTTGCAGCAGACATCTAGGTCCTTAATTCCTGAACTGTTTGCAGAATTGTATAATCATTGGGAGCACTGGCATAGGCAAATTATAAACTCAGGTCTGGCAGGATATTTCTGGGATGCAAAATACCCCCAGGCTTGGATTTAAAGAGTAAGAAGAATTTGTAGTCAAGTCAGGTCAGAATAGATCAGGTGAAGTTCTGAGAGAGAAGGAGTGTTAATGAAATCAGGAACTAAATAAAATAAGCAAGATCAAGCAAGATTAAGACAGTGACCAAAACAAGTAGGAGAGTTGGTGCACTGGGAAATGCTGAGGAAGAAGGCTAAAAATATTTTTAGAAGAAGAAGAATTGCGATCATCAATCAGCATGTTGAAAGCACCCATGATGATGGTGGGGATGTCAAGGGAGAAGAAACGACAATGCTAATCAGTGAAATATTGAAGTTGGAGTTGTTGTAGTGATTGGGGTGGGGAGGGGGTGAAAAGTCACAGCAACTTGCAGACAATAGGGTTTCAAAATTTATATAGTAAGTGCTTAAGAAATGGCAATGTGAGTGAATGAACAGGTGGGAGAACTTTTAATGTTCATGGTAAAGGAGTATTCCACCTCTACCTCCTTGCTCGCTTCCAGAACTGGAGGTATGGGTGAAGTGGAGATAAGAGATGATCAAACATTTTGAACTGGTACAAACTTGAGTTGCACAAGTTTGATGGCCATGAACATATTCATGATACAATCTTCAATAGACCCCAAATACGATTTTGTAGCATGAAAGTTGCAGCTTCTCTTATCAGTTCTCAGTTCACATTCAAATGTCAGTTTCTCATGCATTTTATTAAAATTAATATTTGGAAGTATTTTTATAATACTACTCAAATAATATTTTTAAATGATAAAAAGTATTTTTAATTTTTTTATATCGAACAGAGAACACTATTGTGTTTGAAGTTTGAATTTCATCATTCATCATTAGAGGGTTCACTGAGATTCTCCATTCGCATTTAAAACCATTAAAATAAATCAATTTAAACTTAAAGGTGCTTGAGCAGTTTCACATGTGTGTGAACAATCTGAAATAGTCTTTAACAGGCTTGAACACTGTTGATCTAGTTCCGACATGGTCGAACATTTGTATTATGCTCGGATTTAGCTTAATTTTTTTAAATTAAAGACATTTCAGCAAAAATTTAAATTTTTGCACCGATTCACCAAACTGGTTAAAAAAAATTATTTGTGGTTGGAGCCAACGATGAGAAAGGGCTCTAGTTGTGTCAGCCATGTTTATTTTATTGCCAAAGGGTTGAGGCTGTTTGAGAGGAAAAAGCCAGGTTAATTTGGTACATACAGACGGTGCATTCTAAAGAACACTTTTAAAGGATCTCAATAGTGACAGGTCAAATGGTTGAAGTTCGATGGATTTCATTAGTGTACAGAATTATAATTAAGTTTGTGTTACAAATGGGGAGAGGCAGAATTTAGAGATATATAAATGACTGCTAGAAACAGAAGGATTGAGAAGTATAGATGGTGATTATAAAAATCAAAAAGTCTTATTTTGTGCTCACAGATATTGCAATTAATGAATGAAGTCAGGATAAGATTTAATGAGTAAAATATAGGTGAGCAGAGTAGTGAGAGTGCTAGAATTCTAATGATAATACAGTTTGTTAAACATTGTGGGTTGGAGATTGAGTGACAATGGACCAAGGCAAATAAACAAAAGGAAGTAGTGAGAATTACAATCAAATTGCAATGTCCAGGACAGTGAAATGGTGAATTATTATTATTATTATTAATTTTTATTTATAGGGCGCCACAAAGTATCCGTAGCGCCGTACAAGGACAAACAATGGCACAGTACAAGGTGAAACAGCACAGTACAAGTAACAGTAAGCACTATAACTGTGGGGGCTCAGGCACAGCATGAAAGAGAGGGAGGGAGGGGAAAAGGGAGTACAGGCAGGTAACTATGGCCCAAGAGGGTGGGCACGGATGACAGGTTGAGAGTCACTGAGGGGAGCGGAGAGAAGCGAGAGGAGACAGAGGGCAGAGGGACTGAGAGGAGGTGATCTGAGTAGCTGGAGAGCGCAGTTAAAAGTGATGGAAACAGAAGGTAGGAGAGCCCTGCTCAAAGGAGCGAACAATCTAAATGGAGGGGAAGACAGACAGACACATGGATGAGACGGAGAGACGGGAGGAAGGGGGAGAAGGGAAGAAGGGATGAGAAAGAGAGGTAGCCGACCGGTGGGAGTTTAGGCATGAGACTGGAAGGCTTTAAGGAAAAGGTGGGTTTTTAATGTTCGTTTGAAAGAGGACAGATTAGGGGAAGTTCTGATGGAGCGGAAGAGCTTGTTCCAATGGAGGGGAGCGGCGTGGGAGAAGTCTTGGATACGTGCGTTAGAGGAGGTAATCAGAGGGGAAGAGAGGCGACGATCGTTGGGCGATCGCAGTGAGCGGGAGGGAGTGTGAATAGAGATAAGGTTAGAGATGTAGGGAGCAGTGGAGTTGGCGAGGGCCTTGTGAGTCAGAGTGAGGAGCTTGAAAAGGATTCTGTAGGGGAAGGGAAGCCAGTGAAGGGCTTGGTAGAGTGGGGATACAGAGGTGGAACGGCGAGAGAGGAAAATAAGCCTAGCAGCGGCGTTAAGTACAGATCTAAGGGGAGCGAGATGAGAGAGGGGGAGGCCGATAAGGAGAAGGTTACAGTAGTCCAAGCGGGAGATAATCAGAGAGTGGACGAGAGATTTGGTGGCATCCTGGGAGAGGAAGGGCAGAATGTGGGCAATGTTGCGAAGCTGGAAACTGGAAACGGCAGGATTTGGCGAGAGAGTGAATGTGAGGGGCAAAGGAGAGAGAGGAGTCGAGGATGACACCTAGGCAGCGGAGTTGGGGAACAGGGGAGATAGATGAGTTGTCAACAGTGATGGAGAGGTCAGAGGGGAAGGAGGTACGAGAGGGAGGAAAGACAATGAGTTCAGTTTTAGCAAGATTGAGTTTAAGAAATCTAGAGGACATCCAGGAGGAGATGGCAGAGAGGCATGCGGATACCCTGGAAAGAAGGGAGGGAGAGAGATCAGGAGAGGAAAGGTAGAGTTGAGTGTCATCAGCATAAAGGTGGTACTTGAGGCCGAAGGAGCTGATGAGTGCACCCAGAGAAGAGGTGTATAGTGAGAATAGTAAGGGTCCAAGGACAGAGCCCTGAGGGACCCTGACTGGAAGGGAGGAAGAAGGGGAGAGAGAATCAGAGGTGGAAACAGAGAAGGAACGGTCGGCAAGGTAAGAGGTGAACCAGGAGAGGACGGTACCGGAGAGGCCAATGGACTGAAGGGTGTGAAGCAGGAGGGGGTGGTCAATGGTGTCAAAGGCCGCTGAGAGGTCGAGGAGAATCAGGAGGGAGTAGTGGCCCATGGCTTTAGCCGAGAGGAGATCGTTCGTAACTTGAGCCAGGGCAGTTTCAGTGGAATGGAGGGGGCGGAAGCCTGATTGGAGAGGGTCAAGGAGGGAGTGTTCAGAGAGGTAGCTGGAGAGACGGTTGCAGACAAGTCTCTCGAGTATTTTGGAGGCAAATGGGAGAAGGGAAATGGGGCGGTGAATGCAGTTCTTGGATATAGGAGATGATTGTTGCATGTAGTCTTCAAATGTTATTCAATGCTTGCATTCCTACCTTGATTATCTGTGAATTTCAATCAAAGCAATTAATGAAATTCCACCAAAATACAGTTTTTCTTGTTTCCAAGTTTCTCCCAACTTGATCAATCTGCTCTGCTCAGGATCTACATCTCCCAGCACACACTCAAGACTTTCCCCTACCCTCCAAACCTTCAACCGTTCCCTGAAAACGCACATTTTCAGGCAAGCTTATCAAATTTTGGAACCACCCACTTAATCTCTCTAGTTTCTTATAGATTATTACCACCACTCTGCAGAGTTCTTTCAAACTTAGCTGTATTTTCCTTCTATACTCGTACAATCCTCTGACGCCCAAACCAACATTGTTGTGTGACTGGATCATGAAGCCCACTAAGTACTTTTTCCCATTGCAAAATGGTTGGACAAATATATTTAAAATACAGAGATTTTATGTTGCGTTTCAGAATACAATGATGTTGATATGTCAGGACAAGTTGGATTATCCTAGGCAATGAGAATCAGCAGGCCTTAGCACTGTATGACCTAACCATGTAATTGGTCTCCTCCTGTGTTCCGTGTCAGGACTGCTGCAGAGATTCACCGCCACAGATAGACAAGAGTCATCCCAAAACAGAGCCATTGATGGAGGCAGGAATGGGTGTCTGAACCAGGCAAAACTTTATTTGGCAGAGTAAAATCTTCTGCAGCTTATTTAGCAGATAACATTACAGATTATGCAATAACCTCAACACAAATTTCAACATAAACCAAGGTTCAGCAATCATTGCAAATGTCTGTCGATATGCAGTAAATCAATGCAAATGGTACAAGTTTAAGCTTAAATAACTACATTGAAATCTCTGACGAAACCATAAAGAAACAGGCTCTTAATGTAGGGCTTAATTTCTTCAATCAAACTGTGACAAAATTATCAGTCTTGAATGAATCATAGTGGGTTTAGTGAGCCGTCACTTTCAGCAACAATAAAGAATCCCAATAAAGGTATAGAGATATGCATCGGAACAACCAATCAAGCAAAATGTCTTCAGAATTTAAATGTGGGACAGCATTGAACCCTCCAGGTACAATGTCTTGCCTGCCTCCACAAAAACGGGTAAATGTCTGGCTGATGCAATGGGACAAAATATAGCTCACATCTAAATGACAATGGATCAGTCTTGGACAGCCCCCTGTTGAATTGAAGCTTAATAATAACTTCTTGCATGGCATCATTATCTCAGACTTACTGTTCATTGTTGGTAGGGCTGTATTAAGACATTAGAAAACCCAGGGCAAGTATCCTATTAGTGGGTGCATGTGACCCTTTCGAAAGACAAGATGAGTAGCTTTCTGTCATATCATAATATATAAGTATATTTATAGCTTCAGCGCTCTGACACATCATGTCTCAAGAGCACTTATTGAATAGCTGCCACGGTCATCTAGTCAGTGTGCTTAGCAAACAAGGTAACAGAGCAATGAAATTCAAACTTCTGCTGCCTCTTGCATTAATATTTAGTTTGAGTAGACATGTTTCCTCGGGAATTATAGCCCTGGTTGAATAAGTTAACAAGATCAGCCAGGAGGCTCAGCAGCAGTGGGATATACCTGGCCATAGAGCGTGCAACATCAGTGCATGACAACTGATCAGATGATGCCGTACTTCAATAGTTTTTGGGCTTCCCCTCCAGGAGATCCCAGAGGTGAGGCCCAAGGGACAAGTGTGGGGTTATGACAATGTGATTTACATTATTGCCATGTCACCAGAATACTATTAAGAACAGTAGATATTGAACAGTTGGAGACAGAGACACAGAACATCATGCCTATTGTAATACATATTGTTTATGGACATTAAGTTTTATTTAGAATTTTCTATAGAACGATTTCCATGTACCTTCAAGCGTAATGAATATCTTTTCAGGGACTGTAATATATTGCCTTTGGAGGGTGTTTCTCAACTTCAGTAGATGTCGCTACTATGGCTACTATGGCAAAAATAGGCAAACTTAGTATAGAGATATGAACAACGTTCACCACATCAAACACGGAATTCAGATCTGCGCCCTGTATTATTCAAAAATATATATTAGTAACAGTTCACCTGGTGCATTATTATATTATTATATATAATTTTAATAAAATTTTTGTAAACTTTGTCTCGCAACAGACATTGGGTGAATGTATCAAATTTGAATTTTGTGCCTAGTTTATTCATCCAATATACGGTTCTCGGGCAGGATAGATACCGGATGCATATATTAAGTAAAAGTTTCGTAGCTGATTTATATCCTTATTTTAGGGACATACACAAACACACATATATGTATAGATATATATTTAGTGCTGCTGACACCCTGATGGCAGCAGCACTCAACAACTTCTTGTTTGAACAATCGGTGCTTTTATAGTTCACATCACTAATAAGACAGCACACTTTTGTCAGGATGACACTATGCGACAATAGCTATTTAGGACTTCCCCTCCAAGCATTAAGCTCTAAAATACTTGTAGACACACACAAAACTCGAGGGCATTAAAGTGTACCATTAATTTACTGCTTACTACTTTTTAACTATAGGTAAAGTGTACTTATATATGTATACTTATATATATATATGTGTGTGTATAAGTTTAGGGTGTGCACCGGGCACTTTTAGTGTTTTGGGTTTTGGGTTCTGATTAGCTTGAGGTTTTGGGTTCTGATTTGTTTTGGCAAAACACCTGACGAAAGGTTTTGGTTTTGATTTAGGGTTTTGGGTTCTGATTTATTTTTAAAAAAGCATAAAAAGTGCTAAAATCTAGTTTTTTGTTTGTTTTTCACTCCTACGCTATTATTAACCTCAATAACATTCAATAACAATCATTTCCACTAATTTCCAGTGTATTTGTAACACCTCACACCTCACAATATTCTTTTTAGTCCAAAACGTTGGACCGAGGTAGCTTTCTGGACTGCGTAGTTAAGTGGCCCCGGTACCCAATTTGGATACCGGGCCACAATAAAAAAAACCTTAACTGGTCTCAATTCCACTGCACAGCTATCTGGACTGCGTAGTGTAGTGGCCCCGGGACCCAATTTGGTACCGGGGCCACAATATAAAACCCTCAACTGGTCTGAATACCACTGCACAGATGGCGGACACCGGATGCACGTCTAACACCAACATAGCAGTTAAGGCCGCAGTTATTTTTTTTTGGAACTACAAAAAAACAAAAACGTAGCAATAGAAATGGCAGTTCGTCTTTTTTGGAAATACAGAAAGAAAGAAAGAAAATAGTAATAGAAATGGCAGTTCCTCTTTTTTTGAAATACAGAAAGAAAGAAAGAAAGAAAGTAGTAATAGAAATGGCAGTTCCTCTTTTTGGGAACTACATATAGAATGAAAATATCAATAGAAATGGCAGTTCCTCTTTTTGGGAACTACATATAGAATGAAAATATCAATAGAAATGGCAGTTTCTCTTTTTGGGAACTACATATAGAATGAAAATATCAATAGAAATGGCAGTTCCTCTTTTTGGGAACTACATATAAAAAGAAAATATAAATAGAAATGGCAGTTCCTCTTTTTGGGAACTACATATAGAATGAAAATATCAATAGAAATGGCAGTTCCTCTTTTTGGGAACTACATATAGAATGAAAATATCAATAGAAATGGCAGTTCCTCTTTTTGGGAACTACATATAGAATGAAAATATTAATAGAAATGGCAGTTCCTCTTTTTGGGAACTACATATAGAATGAAAATATCAATAGAAATGGCAGTTCCTCTTTTTGGGAACTACATATAGAATGAAAATATCAATAGAAATGGCAGTTCCTCTTTTTTGGGAACTACATATAGAATGAAAATATCAATAGAAATGGCAGTTCCTCTTTTTTGGGAACTACATATAGAATGAAACTATCGATAGAAATGGCAGTTTCTCTTTTTGGGAACTACATATAGAATGAAAATATTAATAGAAATGGCAGTTCCTCGTTTTTTGAACTACACAAACAATGAACGTAGTAATATAAATGGCAGTTCCTCTTTTTGGGAACTTAACAAGAATTAGAGCATTTTTTTTATTCAGAAAAGATGAGTCTCTCTATTAGAGTGTAATGCCCCTTAAAACTCCTTTAAATAAAATAGTACGTATTCTAGGAGACCCTGTTTATATATTTAAATTGGTTCTGCAAAAATATGCATGATGATCACTGTACAGAGTTCTGTAATAGAGCAGCGATTAAAGTGGCCTGATTAAAGGTCATGTAAGATCTTAAAGCACTCACAATTATATAGATACTGTATTCTCGTTAAAGACGCTGCCTAACGTGTATAAAAGTTGGCACTTATATAGCGCTTGCTTCACTGGGTGATGTGAGCAAGCGGAGTGTGTTAATATGTAGAGACCCTATCTAAACATTAATATGATAGAACAAATAGCAGCGCTGTATACGCTGTGTGTAGGTAAGGTAAGGATCTCAAATACCATGACACTCTGTTTAGCCTAATCCCTGACAATGTAATATCACGGAAAGCCTATTTGATTATCAAGGCCAATAGCTAGCTTCTGCTAAATCAGACAGAGCATGCAGCGCACGTCTAACACCAACATAGCTGTGCCGGTGACATGGCCTGTAGGAATATCTCTGATGGAGATAGAACTAGGCCCCAAAGAACACATAATGCCAAAAAAAGAGTTGCAAGATGGTATTGTCCTTGGGCCCTCCCACCCACCCTGATGTTGTTGAAATAGGACATGCACACTTTAACAAACCAATCATTTCAGCGACAGGGCCTACCAAACTACTGTGGCTGAAATGATAGGATGTCCCTAGGTGGCCAAGATCCTTACCCCTGCTTATTTAAGCTTTACATAAGCTACATATGGCCATACATTTGTTGTCAGGATTTGGATAAAAATAACTCCAGACCGAAGAGGTGCATTTTTTGGTCTTCTGACCAGGCAAGACGATGGGCTTTTTCATCCCATGGACAACAACTGTTTCCCCCCCTGGTGCCTCATTTACAATAACCACATCAGCATCCTCATCATCAAGTTCCTCCACAGCGCCAGCTACATCAATAGCCTCCTCCCGGTGTACAACATTGACACCTTGATTATCCAAATCTGGATCTACACTGTGGGTGATCCTTCCAGCATATGCAGAGGGTGTGCTGCAAATGGTGGATGGAGTCACCTCTTCCCGTACAGTGATGGGAAGGTCAGGCTTATCAACCACCAACACCCTTGGACTCGCCTTGGGGATTTATGATGTCATCTGTTTAGAAGGCAGAGTTGTTTGCTGTTTTGTTGTTGTTGCTGACAGCATAACTCTCTTAAATTTTTTTGAGAGGGGGGGAGGAGGAGGGCTTAGATCCTTGGGTGAAGCTGAACCACTAGTCCTAAACACGGGCCAGGGCCTAAGCCGTTCCTTGCCACTCCGTGTCGTAAATGGCATATTGGCAAGTTTTCGTTTCTCCTCAGATGTTTTTTATTTTCTGTTTTTGGAAATTTTAGTCAAATTTGGGTTTTTGGATTTTACATGCCCTGTACTAGGAGATTGGGCATCGGCCTTGGCAGACGACGTTGATGGTATTTCATCGTCTATGTCATGACTAGTGGCAGCAGCTTCAGCATTAGGAGGAAGTGATTCTTGATCTTTCCCTACTTTATCCTCCAAATTTTGGTACTCCATTATATGCAGCACAAGAGAGCGTACACCTAAACCACACACACTGGGCAAAGCATTTACAAATTATCTGCGGCACAGGAGAGTACCACTGGACTGTAGTTATATAGCAGTACCTATTTTTAGTGACAGCTGCAAGAGTGAACGTAGTGTGAATTTGAATTGAAATAGTACTACCTAATTTTTGTCACAGCTGGAAGAGTGAACGTAATGTGACTTTGAATTGAAATAGTACTACCTATTTTTTGTGACAACTGCAAGAGTGAACGTAGTGTGACTTTGAATTGAAATAGTACTACCTATTTTTTTCAACCTAATTTTTTTTTTTTTTCGTATAATTTTTTTATAATTTTTTTATTTTTTTTATATTTATTTTTTTATAACTTTTTAATAAATTTTTTATAACTTTGGAATAATTTAGAAATAACAATGCCCTTAGCAGAACAGAGAACACGACACAGCACCACTGGAATCAGCAGGACACAGCACTGCACAAAGCACCACTGGACTCAGCAGCACAGAGCACAGGACACAGCACCACTGGACTCAGCAGGACAGAGCACAGCACAGCACCACTGGACTGGACTGAGCAGAACACAGCACAGCACAGCACAGCACGAGAAATCACAGGACAGAGGACCACTTAACACACCCTCCCTCTTCCCTGATCAATGCCCGAGTGAAGATGGCGGCGGCAAGCGGGGAATTTAAAGGATCCGGGTATCGCGAGATCCAACAGCGGGATTATGAGTTAGAGCCTCGTTTTAAGTTTCAGAATCGGCGGGAATACCCGGACATCGCTCGGATCTGACTCGGAATCCCACTGTTCGGGTGGGCTCGGAATCCAGACATCCGAGCCTGCTCATCCTTAGTAGAAGTCAGGTAATGTTTTGAATAAACAGAACTTTGAATACGTTTTTCTGGACTCTGACACATGTTTAAGGGATTTTAATTAGATTAGCATGAGGGAATGGCTGTTTAATTTAGTAATGAACACATATCCCCACTGCTCTGACAAAGACCCAGGACAGGTTGAAACGTGTCTGTAGAATAGGTTGATTTGGTAGAGTACTTGGGTCATTACACTTGAGAGTGTTTGGATACAGCAGCTCTAACAGAGGATGAATTGTGGAATTAACATCTTTTCTCCATGTATTACATGCTAAATACAAGCTCTTGCTTATGGTAATGACATTTTCTACAGCTTAAATCATCATCATCATCATCACCATTTATTTATATAGCGCCACTGATTCCACAGCGCTGTACAGAGAACTCATTTACATCAGTCACTGCCCCATTGGAGCTTACAGTCTAAATTCTGTAACATACATACACAGACGACAGAGAGAGAGAGAGAGACTAGGGTCAATTTTGATAGCAGCCAATTAACCTACTAGTATGTTTTTGGAGTGTGGGAGGAAACCAGAGCACCCGGAGGAAACCCAAGCAAACACGGGGAGATCATACAAACTCCACACAGATATGGCCATGGTCGGGAATGGAACTCATTGGATGTTATCTAATTCAAAGTGTTAGATTTATGTTACAAATGTGATTGCATTCCTGCTCTTTTTATTGTGAGTTATACTAAAGGGTAAAACACTAGGAAGGTCATTGTTCTCTCTTTTTTTCCTTTTCTGAGATATACTAAATAGATAGAAAAAGAAAAAGGTAACAAATGTTCACCCAATCTAGATCTTCACCCCCTGAATAACACCTCAAGAAGGGGAATATTGTACAGCTGCAACAATGATGAAGGCAAACACCTGAACAAGCAAACTGCTTGTGATTAGACCTTAGCAACTGATTCACAGACGCTTATTAAGAATTAAGTAGTCCCTGGCCATATATTAGGATTTGCTGAGTAACTAACAAGTGACGTGTAGCGAAAATTACTTCCTTTTGTTTCTACGCATATAAGGAAGTTGTTCCTGTTGTATTAGCAAGGTTATTCAAGTTTAAATGATGCTTCAAGGAAATTGCATTCATAACATATAAAATAAAAGTTTTATCTACACGTTAGCAAGTTGGATGTAAGTGTCTGAGGGATGTGTCTTGTCAGGTGAACGCACCTGCTACTCATTCAGACCTGGACACAACTCTGAATATAGCGTATATACGCATATACTTCTCTGCAGCTTTTTTAATCGCAAGTTATGCAATTGTGTGTAAGTAGACTACAGAAGAACGGTGATATGAAAAATGTAAAGGAAATGTTCTCGAATACAGGTGCTGAGAAAATCATGTGTTTGAAGAATTAAAATAATATATATATGTTATAGATTTTTGGTTCAAAAGTGGAAGCTCCATCATTTTAGTTAGTTCTGTGTGTTTGTTTTATCATGGCCCCGTTCGCAAACGTAATGGCGCAATTCACTGAGCCATGATGAGTCCCACTGAATCATGTAATCAAGGGCATGCCCACTTCAGGTGAAAGAGAAGCAAGATATGTGAGTGTGGCTTCCTCTGCCGGGTGTCCAGGAGGAAATTTGTGAATGTGACAGACATTCTAGGTGAATAGACAAGTATACAGATGCACTGTTGTCATGGATTCAATAAATGCAGATTTCATGAGTTATTTGATGCATAAGTAGTGCAATAAAATAGATACAACTCTTTCAATGGTATGATTCACACAATGGGGTCTATCACCTTAGCACTGCATTTTAGGTTTCAGAATGAAGCTTGTTCTATTTTTCATTCTCTCATATGCATGAATAAAGTGTAAAGTAAAATGTCTGAATATTTTTAACAGATATATAACTTGCGTTAGCACCAGTTGATGTGCTTGACCTAAAAATAATAAAAATTATATTAGGAAATTATACTTTTGCCTTGGAAAATGCTGTCATTTAAGTGCTATGTTTGTTAAAGAGAGGTATAACATGAAATGAAGGTGGAATCTACATATACAAGTTATGTTACTGGCTGATATTCAGACATGGTGTGTGACTAGCCAGGAGCTGTAACATAATTGCAAAAAATAAATAAAAATGATCTCTATTTTGTTTTAAAGGTGTTATCTAATGCGTTAATTTCTCTCACATTAATTATCATTATTTAAGGTGTGCTATGAGCTGAGGCGATGACTCATCCATCTGTATTCACTTTAAAGTAATGAGACGTTAAAATATAAGTGTACCTCAGAGCATTATCCATTTATTGATATAAAACAAACTACAGAATACCGTTCGTTTATGTGAAATGGAGAGGTTAAGAGGAATATATCAAGCAGAAATGTTTTATTGATCTAATGTGTCAACATAAAACCATTGTTTAGCTTCTCTCGTGAAAGCACAAGTAAAGTGTTGACTGATGATGCTTCTAACTAAGAATTCTATGCCAAATGCCAAAACAATTGTCTTAGTCTATATAGCTTATCTAGATGAATAAACGTAAAAAAATGTAACAACTTGGCCATGCAAATTTCTTCTGAAAGTTAACACAAGGGATTTTCAGCCAATCAGAAAACAGACAAAAAAAGGGTTCATTTAGAATTGGACATGTCTGGGTTTTTTGTAAAAGATGTGGATGTACATATTGTGCAACAGCATCAAAAATACATCTGTATATATATTTTTGAGTACCTTTTAACTTGCATCCTCCACTGGAGATGTTTTTGGCAAGCGTGGACAGCTCAGTAAGGGCATGTTCACATAAGTGTGATACAGTTAGATGTGAATGCATTCACAGTAATGCATTTTAGGTGGCTGTGCGGAGACCGGGTTCTTTGATCTCTCAGGTCAACAACAGATAATAATGCAACATGATTTTATTTAAGCACCTTAACAGTGCAGGAACTGTAACAGCAACAACAGGTGGTGTATGCTTTCCAAGTGGGTTACAAAGTCCAGCAAGTGATCCCAGGCATTAATAAATCCCCACAATGTCAAATGGTGAGAATACTCAGACCAGAGTATGACCTCTTCAATCTGTCTTACAAACCAACATACTCAGACCTAATTTTTGTGGCAATTTATCCCATAGTTGCCTATTCTTCCAAAATGTCTGGGTGACTCCCGAATTTCTGTAAGTCCTCCCGGGACAGCAGGGCAACCTCCCGATTCCTAAGCACCTCAATAGTAAAGTGGCAGGGGGGGGGGGAGGTGGCTTAGGATGTGAATTGCACATCATCGTGGCCCTGCTAATAGGTCAGATAATATGATGGATGTTTAGGTGGCGGGGTCAAATGATGTGATCTGCCAGGCCCCACCCCCACACGCCTTCCTCCCCCTGATCTCCCGGAGCACTCCTAGCCAAAGTTGGTAAGTATGATTTTTCCACGTTCGCACATGCAAGCTGTCTCTGCTTCCAGCCCCCACCTTTATTCAAGGGCAGTTCCGGTGAGCATAGAATTCAGCACCAGGATAATGGGGTGGCTGCAGGGCCGGTGCAAGGGTCCATGGCGCCCTAGGCATTTTGAAAAAATCGGCGCCCCCTCCCCCCCCCCCGCAAAAGTCGGCACCCTCCAGAGCCCGGCGCCCTAAGCAAGTGCCTAACCTTGTCTAATGGGAGCGCCGGGCCTGGGTGGCTGAATGATGAAATCAGCTGTAGGGGCTATGGATATTTACAGACAATGTCAGCTTCAATACACAGACTCTGAACTGACATCTGAGCTGATGACTAGCAATTGTTTCATCTGATATAATATGCAGAACCTGGCTGGTATTAATAGCACAATAGCAATTATCAAAACATAAGACCTATGGAGTATGGCAAGGTAACACATTGTACATACAATATTACTGAAATCACTGATTGTGCGTGATAATATTGCAGGATGCTACAAGATACAATGTGGCCAGCTTAGTTATATGGTAGGGGGAGGATCATCCTATCTCTTACACAATAATTGAAATGAACCCTCGGGGATATGTGCTTGATTGAACAATGGCTAGTGCTCTGACCAATTCAAAAGTGTATGTTGAACTGGCTGTCTAATCTCATTGTCCTGGTCAGTTCCTCACTCCCAGTGATCCAGTGTATTAACATGTGGAGTGTTCAATTGTAATTTGGGGATATGTCATTCACCTGGCATAATTTAAGCATTTCTTTTAAAATATACATAATTGTCCTGGTTACTGTTCCGCATGGAATCAAGCAGGAACATGGTACCAACTAACAATATGCCAAGCACATAAAGGTTAAGGTTCATGGGTCTTTTAAAAATGTGTTGTTTAGTCTTTGCTTTCCTAACAGTGGCATATCTCTTGCTGGTGCTAGAGGGTAGGTGCAATTATATGCAAAGAAGGTTATATTGCAGGACTATCTAGCAGCTTCTTATTGGCTAATACTACTTATATCATTGGTGCCACGCCTACATTATATTGAGCTGCAACCATATTTTCATATTACTTAATTTACATTTTCATTTGGCAAATGCAGTAAAGGAGATTCCCATTTCATTGTAAAGGGAAAAAAGCTGAGGCTTTTATTTAATCTAATTTACTTTATATTTGTATTTTGTATTTATATTTGTATTTAATTACATTCTATATGGAAAATGTTACTTTCACACTTATTACTAACTGTCCAGACAATATTCTCTCTTGTGTACGTGCCACTTCATTACATAATTATATTATGTACAAATAGAGTAATGCAACTATAGCATTTACTATTAACACTGTCAAGCCACATCTCTATGTATACACACTTGTACGCCGTTCATAAATTGGCTTCAGGTCATTCTGTTTACAACTGGATGCATTGGAGTATCTGACAATATGCACGATAATGTATTCTATCCTATGCATATTAGGCACACAAATACGCGCACCTCTAAATAAATCCTAAAATGTCTTTTAGCAAAGTAACATAGCCTGCACCCAACAAGGGACAATGTTGCTCTGAACAATTTCAGTTCATCCACTCTCTAACATACAGTCCTTACAGTTGCTTCCCTGCCTCACAATAACACCAGTTTAGCCTAGGGTTCTTCTTTACATTCCATATATTGATGCTGAGTTGGTGATTAGAGTTCATTGTCTGTTTCATGACAAACATCGTTCATGTTTTGCCCTGTGCCAAAATCCTTAACAGTCTGTGCTGTTTTAATAGATCTACCTACCTGTTTAATGTATGTGAACAATGGTTAGTCAACAATGTAGTGTTAAATGCAATTTTTTTTGCATTTTTTTGAGTTTTTTGCTGCATATGGTGAAGAAGCCTATGTGAATCCGCACACTGTGTATGAAATGTGTGATTGGTGCTAAAAGGCACATGATTTATGCACACAAATGCAAATCAGGACATTTTTTGTGTGAGAGAATATAATGACACCAGGAGTAGATAATGCAGGTTTCAGGAGGAGTGTGGTTGTGCAATTGCTCTGAAGGGCCCACTAAACAAATTTTACTCAGTCTAGGATGAAACAAAAGATGAAGCACATAATTATGAAAAGATCAACCATTACAATAGAGAAATGGAAAAATACAATGATGACATTTGAAATAAATATAACCGTATTTTCATTTTGATTATACGGTTTATTTGAAGAGGAATTAACGTTATAAAGATGACTTGCTTAATAGTAACTGCTGTCTAGGGCAATAGCAACTGCTGTAAGGAAGCCATTGGTGTCAATCACCATGATTCTGGTGGCTTATGCAATAGACCATTTCCTAAGAGGTGATAAAGTGTGGGAAGGGGGAAGAATAGCTTGAAAAGAAAAAATTCTGTTAAATAAGACACATTTTAAAATAATAGAGCTGCAGATGCCCACAGGGGGCATCCAAAATTGAATGTAAGTATATGTAAGAAAATATGCTCATTTGAATTGTATTATACTTGGAAAAATACTTCAGTGTTTCTTGTTATCCCATAAAATTGTAATAACTAAAACAAAGATCTTTTACTATACCATAGGAATCCTTTACCATAGCACTGGGTCTCTGGTTGAACTTTGATACATACATAGCAATACATAAAGTGCTTATTATTGACTACCTTTGTGTAAATATTTACTTCCTACTAGAAACATATTCTAGATGGGAACTTTTATCCCAGAGGATAGTCCAACTGACTGGCCGAGAGGATGAATGACCAAACTACAGAGTAGGCATGCTTAATACTAGACCACCCTCCAACCCCTCCCTCAAATTCACTCATAAATAAAAATGCTCTTTGTCTGCCAGCAAACCAGGCAAATTTCCACACCAGCCCCCACATAACTTGGGAAGGACCAGCATACGGTACACCTATGCCTGGGTCAAGCTCTGCTAAGGCTGGCTCAGGCGGTCCATTATATGACCAGCCTAGGGGGACATATATCTTTCTAACCCCAAGCATAGCCCTACCCATGTATGACTGGGGAATGAAGGGTCCACATGGCAAAGGCCCATCAGAGGGGGTGTGACCAGCCACTAGAGAGGCGTAATCAAACCACTAGAGATGGTGTGGTAAGCCCACGAAGGACAGCTAGCACCATATTAGTATATAAGAATGCAGTGTGTGTATATAAAGAGTACACAGTATTGACCTGGACCTTAGATTGGGCAGAGCAGTCACCAAAAATTGGGGTGGTCGCACTAGAATAAGAACATTATGACAGACTATTCTGCTTTCTCCTTCCTGTTCTTGTCACTCTCCCCACCTGTGACTGCTAGTTTCTTTAGTTGCTGCTTGTCTGGATCTTGGAATGTTGGGGGCCCTATTTGGGAAAACAAATGGGTACATTTAGAAAATTCCAACCAACCCCGGCATTAAATCAATGGGACTCACAATTAATACTTAGGCTTTCCTCCATCCCCAACATTAAAATAATAGTATTCCCATTTATTGAATAGACCTATATCCCTTCAACCAGCTCCAATATTAAAGTAATAGTATTCCCATTTAACGAATAAACCTATTTCCCTCCCTCCAAACAGCCCCAGAAATAAATTAATAGCATTTTTGTATAATAAATATACCTTTTTCCCCCAACCATCACTGCCTTTAAATAATTCATAATCACATTTAATAAATAGACCCCAAACTCAGCCACACATTCAATTAATAGCCCCCAAACCACTCCATCTTAAATTAATAGTCTGCACCTGTGTCATCACACACACATAATACATTTCCACAAGCCCTCTGTGCCATCACACACACATACTACATTTCCCCCTGTGCCATCACACACATTACCACAACCCCCCTGTGCCATCACACACACATTACTGTGCCTCTTCATCAAAATGCTGTGCCACCTTATGATCACACTGTGCCCTCCATGCTGCTTTTGCTCCCCCCTTCACCTGCCCTCCTTCACCACACTGTGCCATACTGCTTTTGCTCCCACCTTCTCCTGGCCACCCTTCATCACCCTGTGCCATGTGCTTCTGCTCCCCCCTTCATCACACTCTGTCATCCTGCTTCCCCCCTTCATCACTCTGTGCCATGCGGCTTTCCCTCCTTCATCACTCTGTGCCATCCTGCTTTCCCTCCTTCATCACTCTAAATCATGCTGCTTCCCCCCCTTCATCACTCTGTGCCGTCCTGCTTTCCTTTCCATGCCTCTGTTCCATTACTTACCTTCCTATTGGCTTCTTTCTTCTCTTTTCTTCTCTTCTTGTCTTCAGTCTTCTTGTTTGCTGGCTCCTCTCTGCACCACTCCTCACTGAATGTCAGACATGAAGAGGGAGGGACACCAGTGCTGCAATCAGGTAAGTTTTTTTTTGCAAAAAGAAATGTGGGTGGTGAAACAGCGCAAACACGCAATACTCCAGCAGCCACCTTTGTACAAACTCTGATCCACCAATCACTGTATTCACAGGTAAGTTTTTTTGTTTTCGTTTTTTTTTTAGTAACTTGTTCCGTCCCACCAATTAAGAGGGTGGAGCCATCAGGCATTGGGGCCCACCGGGGAATACCCCGGGTCCCTGGCAGGCCAGTCCGACCCTGGCTTTAATCCAGCTATGGGATTAGAAGATATGGCAGGATCTCACATGGATCTTCTGAATTTTATGGCAGAACACCACCATTTTGCAGAAGTGCAATTTGCGCTTTACCATTCTGTGGCATAGTCATTCTGCACCATATTTGTACATTTGAATTTTGCAGAATTTATCATCTTTAAATAGAGCTGGTACAATGAGGGCCAACTAATTTTGCTCTGTGGTGGGGATTCAATTGCGGGCCAGATTAAATTGATACAGAGAATTCCTCACGGAACACTTAAGGCCAAATTCCAATAGAGAAACAAAAAATTCCTCTCCGACATAAATATTCTGTTGAACAGTTTGGAAATGTCACTTAGCTCTGCTTCCTAAAACAACTTCTGTTATTTATAATTCCTTAATTAATCATAGTATTTGGAAGGTTTTGCTATTTCCTTTTACCAATATAATCATTAGAACTCCGCCATGCTTAAGTCTCTTACCTAATAGTTATTAATCACAAATTTGATGCCATTATTCCCAATGATTTTGGCAACACCAACTTAAGTGGAATTGAACTCAAGAAATGAAAACATTTTTCACATATCAAACCTCTATTTATACATGTAAAAGCTATAAATAGATGTTCTTGCCAATTTAATTTGGGGTTCAATCTCAACCTCTGCTAGTTGGGAGCTGACATGATGATCTCTTAAAGTAACTGGCTGTTACTGATGTTGAGAGCAAACAAAATTGTATAATGATGTAGGCAGCATAGTTTCATAACTGTTAGCATTTCTCATATTTTAATTTGTCATATTTATTCTACAACTTTACCTCATTAGTTGCATTGTTTCAACCAAATAATCACTATATTTAATATACATATAGTATTATATGTTGCGAGTATAGCCCATGAAAGTATATGTAGAATTTTAATTCATTTGGTAACTGTAATGAAAATAAAATGATAATATGCAGAGGGAATTCATATAGTTCTGACATCTGTCAAGAAACAGCTAAGGCATGAAAAGCTAATCACAAGCATGAATTATTTTACTAGCGATCTCTAGTAATAAAACTAAAGCTTTAACCATCCTCCCATATGTTAATTCAAGAGCCTTAATTGAACAATGCCATCGCTCTACTAAAAGTGTAACATATAGGCTATATTTTATACATTAAACATATGTAAAAAATAAAACCAAGCTGATGAGAAGTGATGTGCATCTTTAAAGAAGAAACTGCTCTGCTTTCTTTGCAAATTCCTGTGTGCTACATCAAAGTGAAACACGAAAAATACCAGGGGGTATATTTACTAAACTGCGGGTTTGAAAAAGTGGAGATGTTGCCTATAGCAACCAATCAGATTGCAGCTGTCATTTTGTAGACTGTACTAAACAAATGATAGCTAGAATCTGATTTGTTGCTATAGGCAACATCTCCACTTTTTCAAACCCGCAGTTTAGTAAATATACCCTCAGGTGTGAACTGAATACAGGCAAGTTTCATTTTGCATACCATTTTCCTGGCATGGTTCTTTTTGTATGATAATAAAGGATCCATTGTACATGAAATTACTGACATAAATAATCACATACATGGCGTTGCAATGAGACCAGCAAATGAAGTAGTTAGATTTCAGTGGGTAGAAAAACTGTAATGAGCTCACATTAATAATATGTTTAGAAGATGCCAATGTATTTATAAATCATTAATGAAAGTAATCCTACTAGATTCTTCTATTATACTTAACACTGTGAACAACAAGGAGCAATTAGAGTTCCTAGTGCCATAGCCTAGTGCTGTAGGGATATACTTAGTGTGCTGCATAATGGGCAGTATGTGGTATGGCAAGCATGAATATACACAGGGCCAGCAGAACATGTAAAGCTTATGGACACGCACTATAGCTTTGAAGTAGCCATAGAGATATGTTACATCTCTGTGACAGCCTATTGACGCTACTAGAGCGATTGCAGCTGCTATTATCAATGAGGGTTCACAATATAGAACTGGAATGACGACCATTCAGGTGTTCTGATTCTTCATGGAAATGTGGCTCTGAAATTCTGTTTATTTTCGGCGACTCTGGTCATGCAATCACTACCTGATCCATGATGCTGTCTTTATGTCATCCACATGTGAGGTGTAAAACTTGCCTCTTGGTAACAGAGAAACCAAAGGGAAGTTCACCCTTCCATGCTTTCTGATAGCCTATTTACTAAACATGAGCAACATGTGTGGTGAAATTTTGTGCAAATCGATTTTACTGTGGAACAGTCCACTTTGCAGAGGTCCTGGTTCCGGTAACACGTCTGTCTCACCATTCTGTGGAATGGTGTTCTGCACTGTATCTGTACATTTCACATTTGCGGAGTTGGAAAATTGGTGCCAATTCATTTCTATTGGCGCCAATTCACCTCTGGTGTGGTTCAGGAATGACTGGAAATACTATGGAGAACACTTAGGGCCAAATTCTGCTAAAGAAATATGTGGAATTCCACAATCAAATGCAAAATGTGGCAAATATTAAAATGGAAATGATAAGATTAATTGAGAAACGTGGCTCCAATGATGTGGAGCATGTATGGAGGTCAGCACATGCGCAGAAGAGAAAAGTTAGGTCCTCTGAAGGGGATAGATATATATTGCTGACCCCCACCCCACACAAATTTTGCTTTGGGGCCCTGTAAGTACATGTTATGACCATGGGCCTGATTCAGTAAGGAAAGTTAAGTAAAAAATGGAGTAAGTAGCCTACTGGACAAAACCATGTTACAATGCAAGGGGTGCAAATTAGTTTTCTATTTTGCACATAAGTTAAATACTGACTGTTTTTTCATGGAGCGCACAAATACTTGATAGCTTATTTGTACACTGAAATTTAAAGTTGATATTTGTGGGCTGCATGAAAAAACAGACTATATTTAACTTATGTGTAAAATAGAAAACTAATTTGCACCCCTTGCATGGTTTTCTCCAGGAGACTACTTACTCAATTTTTTTACTTAACTTTCCTTAATGAATCAGGCCCCATGTCTCTAACCAATCTCAACCCTTCAACATTGTATACCAGATTGTCTCTTGTATGAACCATAATAACAATATTGGTTAAACTGAGGGTATGAAGGGAATGCTTAATGTTATAAATGGGTTATTTGGATGTAAGTTTACTGTCCATATACTGTAAGCCCGGTAAACTCTTTAACTTTTGATTTCAAACCGCTGCTATGGGCATATTGAAGATATGAAGACACAGACTGCAATGACATAGCGTTACCTTGACTGAAGAGTGTGTCTAACCAATAATTAAAGACAAATAGGGATTATATTAACAAAATAGATCCTTTAGATCCATTATGCACATTTGAAGGAAAGCCTGTTTCTTTTAGATAAACTGTGCTGTAACAGGTAAACTAAGAATGACTAATTATTGAATGACATTGGGTAGAGCACCTATGTAATCCTCTCTCTGTACACTAGGTCAAAAAACAATAGAAATTTCACCAAGTTGACATGATTGTGGGAAAAAAGTTTGTTCAAGTTCTTAGCTAGACAAGTGCACAAACAATATTGAACACCTACCTAATTGGTTTATTCAGTATAGTAGTCCAACTATTGCACGGCTGCAGTTTTATGGTGACTGTGCAACAAATTATTAAACACCCCTCCAGTGGCTATAAATATAAGTTACTAGAGGGCAATGCTTCCCATGTCTGACTTAATTTTAATGCATCACCTGAGTCCGCTACCAGTGTCTATTATCTAGCTTGTGACAAAATGAATGTATTGTTACACAGGTTATAAATTACTCAGCAACAGAAAAATGCATTTTTTCTTATTGTTATGAAGGAGTACCTAAGGGAAAGAACACCCACCTTCTCCCATTCAAACACCTTAGAAATCATCTGATCCCGAGGGACACTTGGATGACTTCCTCTGAAAGCCGACTCTGCAACCTACTAAGAGACAAGCACAGTTTGTGGCGTCCCAGCGGACCACCAGGAGGAAGACACTGCAGTCACCTCCGCAGGGCAGCTGTGCTGGCTCTGGTCTGGCACCAAGGAACGTTAACCTCCGTGCAGAAACACTCCTGCTGGAGGTAACTACTCACTTTGTGAGGGCAACAAGGAAATGTATGTTTATTCAGCCTCCTTCAGTGAAGACCGTTTGGTCTTCTGCATAGCCAGCAATATTACCATACAAAAGACAATTCCCCTCCCACAACACCTCTCTATGACTGGTGAATGCAGTGGACCACCTGGACTATACAAATCCTACCAGCAGGCGCAAGGCTTAACAACAAACTGTCCTGTGCTTGCAAACTGACAAGTTTCTAGGTGTAGTGCACTACCCTAGTTGACTAACTAAACAACAATACAGCCTTTTGGTACATCATGCCCACGGGTACCCCGCTACTCCGTCTCCCAACAGGTTTTATATTGTAATAGTAGAATTTGTCTCTTAAAACTTGCTAGCAGAAAGGAAAAACCTTATTGTTTGTCAGGAAAACCGAAATCATGCCTGAATAAGCAAACTGCTATTAAAAAAGGTATTCAAATATTTTCCAGTAAGAAAATTACTAAAAATGAGACACTAGTGGAAACTATAGTCTTTGGCAACATTGCTAGGAAATGCCTGGTTTGATTATGTCATACAAAATGTTCATATGCTAATACATACTTTTCCCCTGCTTTAAGAAAATTTAAATGTCTCTCAATTTATTTAGTCTTATATTTTATAGTGAAATTGATAAATCATATCTTATTTGTTCAGGGTTCCTAAAATAGTGCTGTTTATTCAATATTGTATTTATTATATATGTAGTTAAGGCAGTTGTTCCTAACCTTTATAGTGCTATAACACATCTGCCAACACAGATATCACATGATTCATGTTTTCATGTCACACCAATGTTAAAATAGTGTTATAAGTAAAACCGGAATCATATATATATATATATATATATATATATATATATATATATATATATATATATATATATGTATGTGTGCTAAACAAAGTGAATTTCAGCAAATTCCTCTCCTTTACAATAAAAATAGAGTTCATATAAAATCACCATTTTATATTTTCAACATATTTTAAGAGTATTTCCCTTTTACCACTGAATTCTTGTGACACATCCAGCCTGACATCATAACACAAATATGTATCCAGACGCATATCATCAAATAGTATTTATATAACATCAGTAAATTCCCTAGTGCTTTACAATTGGGAACAAATATGGTATACAATTAATACTGGGTAATAGAGACAGACAGAGAGGTAAGAGGGCCCTGCTAGCAGGCTTGCAATCACTGAGACAATGTGAGTTTGATATATGAGGTTAAGTGCTACATATTGCATATTGGTCCAGCCAGATTTTAATGGTAAAAAGTGCTTAGTGGGCTATATGATCCAGTCACACAACAATGTTGCTCAAAGGGTTGTTGTCTTAAACGGCATAAAAGGTGGTAATAGCGTACCCTAGGAAGGTAAAGAGAGTGGTTGAGAATTTTATAAGCTAGCCTGAAGAGGTGGGTTTTTAGAGAACACTTGAAGGTTTGAAGGCTAGAGGAAAGTCTTATGTATGTAACATTATTTAGATATCAGGTAGATGTGGGGAACAAAGAATAGTTCTGAGTCAAGGATCATACCAAGTCAGCGAGCTTGTGGGGTCGGATTTATGGTCATATTGTCGACAGAAATAGAAATGTCCGGTAGGTAACTTCTGTTGGTGGGTGGATATATTATTAACTCTGTTTCTAAAAGAGAGATTTGAGTTGGCAAAAGGGCATCCAAGATAAAATCTATCTAAAAGGACTTCAAGGACTACAACGCCTAGAATACACAGTAACCTGTTCGAGAGATCTACTTATGACCATAGCCGGATTAAGGGGGGGGCACAGGGGGCAAGTGCCCCGGGCCCCCCTCTCTCCGAGGGCCCCCCGCCGCCTGCATGACTTCACCTCTTTACCTGCTGTCAGTTGACAGCAACTGACAGCAAACACGCCGTGCCCCCTTTCTCCGCGCCCCCCCCCCCGTCCGTCGCCCGCATTACCTCTTCTGTTGTCACGCTGTCAGTTACTGTCTAACAGCAACTGACAGCAACCGCTCCGTGCCCCCCACTTTCCCAGTGACCCCCACTCTCCGCGCCCCCCCCCCCCCGCCTGTATTACCTTCTCTGCTGTCAGTTACTGTCTGAAAGCAACTGACAGCAACCGTGACATCTGACAGCGGCGGGGTCCCTACTGACGCATGCGCGATGCGCCCACTCTGTGTTAGCAGCACCGCGGCTGCTGTAACATCTAAAAAGGCCAAAATGGAGCTGCTGCGCATGTGCAGCTGCAGCAGCTCCTCCTCGACATGAAGACGGAAGAGAGTAGGTGAGTGGAACCAAAAATTATACATAAATAAATATATAGAGAAAACCCTTCATAACATGTTTATTTCTTGATTAAATATGTATATATATATATATATATATATATATATATATATATATATATATATATATATATTGTGGCTACATTTCACATATTTAATCAAGCAAACAAGTAATAATCATGCTATGTGGGGTCTTCTTAAATATGTATATAGATATGATTATTTATTTTATCAGTAGTGTTTCAATAAATATACATTAAACATTAATATTAGACTGGTAGAGCCAATGTCAGAGTGGCAGATTCTATTTTATTAATCATTAGTAAAGTAATTACTGAAGCCGTCCAGTTATATTAAAGTTTGAATAAAATTGTAGTACATTATATATAATTTATATTTATTTATTTATATACATATATTTATGTAATCTACTTAAAGCTTTAATATAAGTGGCAGGCTTCGATAATTACTTTAGTAATGATTAATAAAATAGAGGGTCCTGCATGAATATATATATATATATATATATATATATATATATATAGACACATATATATGCACATATATACATAGCTACACACACATATATATATATATATATATATATATATATATATATATATATAGATATATAGATAGATATATATTCAAAATTGGTGTTACGTTATCAAAGTTAGTTTAAATGTGCAGTATCATTGCTAGTTTTAATGTGCACTATACATTGTATTTTTAAAGTGCGGTGTCATTGCTAGTTTTAACTTGCGGTATAAATGTTCGTTTTAGAGTACGTTATCAATGGTATTTTTAATGTGCGGTATCATTGCTAGTTTTAATGTGTGGTGTCAATACCCATTTTAATGTGGGCTTTTGATGATTGTTTTAATGTACAGTATTTTAGTTTGTGTAAGCAATGATTTGTCTTATGCAGACAACCTTGGCGAGCCCTCTGGAAGAGCTGTAAGTGTCATACTGTGGGCTGTAGGTGATGTAATGCAGGATGTGTCAATGCTAATAGCCTTATACCCAATGGCGTTATTTTACATGCGTTTTATACAAAGGTGCGTGTACAATTTACAAGTACCTGTACTAATATTAATATATATATATGATGCCCGACATTCAGTGAGCAGCGGCAGGAGAGAGGAGAATTGGTAAGAAGAAAGAAGAAAAAACAGAAGAAATAGAAGAAAGAAGGTCAAGTATGGTAAGTAAAGAAATGGAGGGGAATGGTGATAGGAAACAGCAATGGAGGGGCAAAAGAATGAAGGAGGGGGCAGAGTGAGGATGTTGAGGGGCACAGAGTGTGTGGATGCAGAGGGGCACAGAGTGTGTGGATGCAGAGGGGCACAGAGTGTGTGGATGCAGAGGGGCACAGAGTGTGTGGATGCAGAGGGGCACAGAGTGTGTGGATGCAGATGATGCAGGGGCACAGAGTGAGTTAGCTGTAAATTATTCTTTGACAGAAATATAATTGAAAGAAATATCTAAAAAAAAATTCCCTTGGATTTATGTGTATTATTTTTGCATACAACTAAATAAGTATTTCTATCCTGACCTAATTACGCTATTTTGACCCAACTACTTATAAAACGGGACTGCTCAGTAATTATTTTGGAGGGGTGACTTGAAAAAATTATGGAGACTCTAATGGTGCCGCAAAATGCAAAAGTTTGGGAACCACTGCCTTAATTTTAGATCTTAGGGGCCCCCCTGTCTTAAGTGCCCCGGGCCCCCCAAAGCCTTAATCCAGCACTGCTTATGACCCTTTGCATTTTCTAACCGTTAAATATAATATTTTATTGCAGTGATAAGAAATTAATTAATGCATAGGAGTGCGCTTAAAATGAGCAGAGATTTCTTATGGTAGCAGGGATATGCACATCTGAACATTCTTAGATTGTGTCTGTGCCACTGCCCCAGGGGTATGTCTAGTGTGTTTAAGCAATGGGCTCCGCCCAACCCCTTTCCCTTGCATTGCCGCATGAACTCATGCAGACACTTACAGCTGCTCTTTCCTGACTAAATCTGGTCAGTTGGGGGCTATGTCATATGTAGCATGTGTTCTAAGGAGTTTTGTAGCAGATTCTCGTTTTTTTCTCTGTTAGTCCAGCAGCAGAAAAGTCTGAGGATATACTGTATGTGACCCTGAATTGGTGACTACAGATGATTAACTTATACTGGTGTGAAATTCAATCAAATTTGTCTGGTTTCAAAGTTCACAGCTCACGGTTAAAACAAAATGCATTAAAATAAACTATAAAATGTTGCCTGTGCTTAAATGGCTAATTGTTATAGTATATTAAAAGTTTTGTTTTTAATAAATCAGCGAACATTACTGTGAAATTCACCATTCACATTGAAAATAGTTAAACTATTTGATCACATGTAACTAAAGTTTGAGAATTTATTTAGAATTTTGAAACTTTAGAGCTAATTCAATGGACTGGCTAGAGAACCACTTTGAAACAAATTTGAACAGCTCTAGTGGAGACTCAGAAGTGACTGAAATGCCAGTGGTACTGTTGAGCCCACTCTGTCACAGTAGGGAATGTCAATAGAGTACTTACATTTTTTTTATTTTAAATATCGATTTTTTTTTTATAATCTACTATATTCGCTGATTGAGGTTAAACATTTATCTTAGAGGTTCGACTATGGTAATAAAAACCATGACCATTTCAAACATTCCTAGTCAGATCCCACGATAACTGTCCCTTTGGTACTGCTGGGTTGTCTGAGGAGGCAGAGTAGTCGTCCATAGGTATGGGGTGAATAGAGTGGGCATAGCTATTACCCCAGTATATTGGGACATTTGGTAGTAGCAGTGGGATCATTTAACCCAAGGCTGGAGTGCTTGTAGAAGACATTTGGAAACCCTTTGTGATGTGCTCAGTGGCTCTCTAGGTAGCTAAAGACACTACATAGTGAAATACTATATGTTGTAGCCTGCTTCCCTTCTCATCGCTATGGGAGAGAGATAGGACACATAGGACAGAGTTCAACTTAGATAATGGCTTGTTGAGGGTTCATGTAGCCTACAAGCATTACAGAACACTGGGCCATAATCCATGAGGGGAGATCACAGAGAGGTGACCCTAGCTGCAGGCCCCCAAGACAGCTCTGTTAGTATCAATTCCAATTGATTGGATTGTACTATTTCAGCAGCAGGGCAACAAGGGTAACTGAGTTGGAAACATCTATTTGGTGTCTGCAGGTGAAGCTTATTTCCTAAGACTCAGGATGCAGAAAAAGGCAGGATTTAGCTAAGCAGGAAAATGGGCAGGTTGCACAAAGGAAACTTACAACCAATCCTCTGAAATTAAGAGGAGCACTCTCCCCTGCAAACCAAAAGGTTCCACATCTTGGAGTACCATTTCAATTGAGGTAGCAGCTTAATGGTGTCACGACTTGCACTCTGCACTTGCAGTGACTTTATTGGATTCATTATGTATTCTACTTGTAGTACCACTGCCCACCAAAGGGGCCACTGTGCTACTTTGATCATTTTCCTTGATTACTGAGAGTTGTGTCACC
The DNA here is from genome assembly GCF_038048845.1 of Mixophyes fleayi. Classification (NCBI taxonomy): domain Eukaryota; kingdom Metazoa; phylum Chordata; class Amphibia; order Anura; family Limnodynastidae; genus Mixophyes; species Mixophyes fleayi. The sequence continues at coordinate 134,075,885 of NC_134403.1, forward strand.
TGCATGAGGCCTATATACACCTGCCTGCTTCATACGGTCTGGGCCAGATCATCAGGTCATTCCTAGGAGCATTCCCTGTGCTCAGCTTCTGTCTGCTATCTGGACTCCTGCATGTTTCTCCATTGAATTCACTACTGCTGTTGTCTGCTATCTGGACTCCTGCAAATTACTTCATTGAATACTCTACTGCTGTTATCTGCTATCTGGACTCCTGCATGTTTCTCCATTGAATTCACTACTGCTGTTGTCTGCTATCTGGACTCCTGCAAATTACGTCATTGAAATCTACTATTGCTGTTACCTGTGTCCTGGACTCCTGCATCTTCAACCATTATACCTGGTACTTGTAGTTCTATGCTGCCTGTTGAAATCTAGTATTGCTGTTACCTGTGTCCTGGACTCCTGCATCTTCAACCATTATACCTGGTACTTGTAGTTCTACGCTGCCTGAAATCTACTATTGCAGTTACCTGTTGTTTCTCATCTGCACATTGAACTGTCTCATGGATTACCTTGTCATCTGTGTTTGTTAATAAAGTCATTATAACCACTTATCCCCTCTCCGTGGTCATACCTGGGAAATCCTGACAGATGGAAAGGCAGGGTGATGACCAGACCCTCAGTAGATTACCCACTCTATGTGATGAGCTGCTACCAGTGTTGATAACCCATGCTGGCGGTCTTCTGATCCCCGCAACCCAGATGTAGATCCTGGATTACACAGACAGCAACAATGCCAAAGAGCAAGGGCTGCAAATGAATTGCAAATGGCTGGAGCAATCTGCTTTAGTGGATTGGTTGTAAGTTTCCTTTGTGCAACCTGGCCACAGGTATGTGGAGTCGCCATCTATCTCAGATGGAAGATCAGTCCAACATTTTCCTTAGCAGCATTTATACTCCCCTTAAGAAAAATTGGAAGATGAATTTCAGCGGATCCAGAGGGCATGTGGGACTTGTTGACTCCATGAAAGAGATAGCACTTGCTGACCACAATTTACCTGATGATCTGCTTTCTTAAAACTGTTATATTTCCTTATCCACAGCTAGCCCTGGCCAGATAAACAAAGACTGTGAATCAGGGAGTGTCTGTCAAACAGTCTGTTCCTGAGGAGAGCATTTGCACAGATATTATTCTTCTTCTAATGAACATTGACCCATCTTTCAATGATTTTGCCCCTAGCTGGCAATACCAGTAGCTTCCAAGTCTTCACAGGCCACAGTCCTGATACTTGTGACCATAGGACCAGCTGTTCCAGGCACTACAGATAAGGAGTAACCAGCTGGGGAAGACAGCCCTGCAGATTCCCAGGAACCTCAACATATTCCCAACACACTCCTGCTCCATGACCTGTTTCTGTGGGGGAGGAGCATGACCCACAGCTCACTATTCCTGTTCACCTAGGCATAATCACTACCTCTGAAAGGGCACCCTGACTCAGAAAATGCCATTAGTCCAGGTCATCAGGAGCAACAAGCTGTGGGTCTCCTGACAGTCATATTCTGCCAGGAGCTTCAAAGTTTTTCTGCCATTTGGCAGTCAAAGATTGTGTGTTTGGTGAAGTGGATGTGGCTTCCCTCAAAGATAAGATGAGGGCCAACAACTAATTGTGGTACCCAAGTACCTTATCCAGGTGGAGGACACAGTTGCTGATAGGTCCCTGGCAGTCCACCTGACTTCAGAGACTCCCATGTTTTCCTGCCTTAGCAGCTAAAGGTTTTGGTTTGGGGAGGTGTAGTGCCATGCTGGTGTTTTCCAGGCTGATTGAGTGGGGATTGGAAGTGTCTGGTGCCCTTGCAACCACCTATGCCCTGCTTTGGGTATAAAAAAAATGAACTGAACTGTTTTACTGGTATGTGGTTTTTGAGCTTCCACATAATCAGAAAGCTGGAAGATGACAAACACATTCCCCTGCTGCATGAACTCAAAAGTGACCTTATAGGTGTGATACTAGGAGTTCTTGCCTCCATGAGAAATTGGTGTCTACGAAAGAGACTATAGACCATCTCCTAGACAATTACTGGATGCAGGCAGACTGCAGGCCTGCATAGTGCAGAAAGTCACCTGCCACAAATTTGGATATGCTAAGCTGTCCAGAGAAAGCCTGACACCCTGGAGAACCTGCACTAATAGTGCAGGAGGAATGGAATGAAACAAGGTATTCAGACTGTCCAATTCCCCAGGTACCTCATTGCACACAGGGCATAAGGATGTGCAAAAAAAGTAGTTTTAGTGCTACATTTCCTAAGTGTCTCTATGTACAACTAGAGGTGGGTTAAAGGCACTTTCAATTAAGATTAAGCTCACCTGGGACACCCTTTTCCTGGTAGCTGGATATCACACTGGTATGTATTTGTGATGTTAATGTTTGATTGTTACATTGTCCCTGAAAAGAGCTTTTAATCACTGTCAGTTTTATAAAATATATGTTCCCAATTTGCTGTATGTATGATCCTCAGTGTATCCTAAGTGTCTAGGAGGATTCTGGTAAATGAATACTGGTGACTCGGAAATCATCCAAGGTGTTAACATGGGGAACTTAACAAGGATGTCAGGGCATTGTCCCATGTGTATACTCTACATTGCTTTGGAATGTCCACTTCATGACTTGCAGAAGCCGATCTCAGTAATGGTTGAGATAGGGAGGGGGACAGGCAGTACCCATACCTGCTTCAGCCTCCTGTATATTGCAATACAATAGGAGTGAGAGCTGTGGCAGCCTCACACCCTGTCTCCTGTAGCTAGAATGTGTAAAATGGGGGATAGTAAATGTCCCATAAAATGAAAAGTAAGATAGTTTGAAGTAGAATTGCAGTTAGTGATTGGAGTTGGGGATTATAGTACCAATTGTTATGACCAGAACAATGAAGAGGAGAGGCAAGTGAGATTGAAGCAGAAAATAGTTTTGGCTGGAGATTACAGCTTTAATTGGACTGGTACAGGATCGAGACAGTGCAAATTCTTTAGAGGTACAAATGGTACCAATCAATGGGTCTTTTCGCTTGTGTGTGCTTACCTAATGTTTGGTGATGCCCGGGATTAACAGCTGGCACGTAGAAATTTAATGATTCAGACTGCCTATTGAAAAAAAGTGCCTTTATATTGCTCAGTCACTGAGTTTTCTCTCTTATTATTTCTATATCTCTTGTGTGTCACTAGTGTAGTATTACTGTAATGTTTTGTATAGTGTTTTCAATGTGATTATTTTGTAATTCACCTAGGTTAGATAGAGTTTATATAGTCATCAGCCTTGGGTATTGTGACATAAATTGATATCTAGGTGTAGGGGCTTGCAGTAATATATTACTTTACATATTCAGCCTGTATTTGGGCCTCCCTTGCCCTAAAGCTGGGTACACACTACAGAAATTTCGACCTACTTTTTATGCCGATCGATGATCCGATCGCTCGGTCCATGGACTGCATACACACTAGCCTTGTTTAGGATGATAAAGGGAAGAGCGGACGTCCCTTTAGCGACTTTTTACAGCCATGTTGTCCTGAGCAATGACTGTAATTTCATACTAACTGTTGTGGATCTGTCGGAAGTTTATACACACTACACAACGGAAACGAGATTGGAACAAAAATATTAAACGGTACGACCAACCAAATGAGGTGACAATCCTCCATTTGGGCAGACTTTCGACCATCGTGTCACTGCACACACTGACCCGACTTTTGAACGAGAGGTCGTATGTCGGCTGATTGAGACGATTATTGGATGAAAACTGCTAATTATTTGTTCAGATAAACCCCATTCTGGATCATGAATAAAAACAAAACAGAAATTTAGACAAAATAATATTAATTTATTTGGTCCTCTGGGCCTCTCACATTTAGAGGTATATTTACTAAACTGCGGGTTTGAAAAAGTTGAGCAACATCTCCACTTTTTCAAACCCGCAGTTTAGTAAATATACCCCATATTCTTCATTAAACATCCTCTACAAAAGAAAGGGAAAAAACGTTGTTTATTTGCATAGTTTCAACATATTACAATTTTAGTGGATGATAGGTTCTAATTTCACAATGAACACAATGCTGTTTGTACTGCTGATAAGGTGGTCCCAACTCAACACTCCATATGTTATAGGGAATGAAGTGGGATATATTCTATAATATCTATATTACATAATATTTTCCATGTTATGTGATACACATTTGCCTTCTTAGGAACTGGAAACAATACTGTGGTCTTTAATAGAACATTTTTTAAATATGTGTTATGTGTTATTAGCATGAATACAAAACAGAACACTGAAGTGTTTGAAAAGCATAAACTAGAGTGTTTGTGTTCTGACTATATACTTGTTCTATTTCATTGTTCTCTTCTAGGAACTACGTGATTACCCATGTGCAATGTTTTGATAGGAAAATGTCTCTAATCACAATATCAAATTGCAGTGCTGACGTGTAAAGGAGTGTAAGAGTCAGTCTTGCAAATAATCCTCTTTTAAATGCGTTAACATATAAAGAGTTGACTTTTCTCAAAAATTTCATCAAGTCTTTTTAATTATATATTAATGCAGTCAAGATGTGCTACCATTCTGGAATTTATTTTGGGTTTATTTAAGAAAGAGGTGTAAGGAATTATGATATTCTGTAACCCATCCCAACCACACAGATATCACCTTTAAAGAGTCAAGTACAGCCACACTAATGAAAGTTTTGCTTACAGCACATGTGTTATATGCCCTTTTGCAGGGGCTGACTGGCAACTTTTAGCCTGGCTTTTCTACAAGCACTCTGCAGTAGAAAAATGGGCATGCAGGTGTTGTTTATGTAATATAGGTCTGGTTTATAGATCCATTGACATATATGGAAGTGTTATTTCAAATATAACACCTATCAACCTATCTGACTAGTATTTAGGGGGTTGTGTAGAGTTAAATGTGAGTCTGACTTATAAATGTAAAACACACTTTTTACAACTGCGCATACACAGCAGAATAAGTTATGTCTCAGTATGCTCTCAGACTGAAACGTATCTCCCACTTGCACCTCTCAATGCTTAGAGAGGTGGGATGAGGAAGTAGTGAGCGGGCAGGACTAAGCATAGTACAGTAAGAGCTTGTTACTCGTCCTTAAGTAGTATGCGAAGGGGGAAATAGCCATAAATACTCCTCCTTAGAAGCGATTGAGTTATGATTGTTGAAAATCCCCCGGTTTTATATAGGGCTGTACTGCTGCTAAGAGCTCATTTGCAGCAGGCGAGCTGGTCTAGTGCTGGTACTGGTAAATTCGGGGAGAACCATGCTTTTTGTCCTATGCTGGCAGCAAGAGGGCTGGGTAAGCTTTTAAGTGGAGGCACGATTTTTCAATAATTATTAATTTATTTAACAGCCTTAAGGATGTTGCTTAGGCTATGCATTTTGCATACTCTACTGAGTTTCACACATCTTTAGATACGTGCGGCTTGGGATACTAAATAAACTACAGGACGTAATTTATGCTTATGCTATAAGTCACTGATTACATCACATAGAACATGACTCACATATTATCTTATTGAGCGTAAGCAGGCCCGGCGCTCCCATTAGGCAAGGTTAGGCAATTGCCTAGGGCGCCGGGCTCTGCAGGGCGCCTCGAAATAAAAAAAAAAAAGTGAAATCCACAGGGAGGAGAGGAGGGAAGGGGCTATTGAAACTTACCTGCATGAAGCGGCTCCTCTCTGCTCTGTCTTCTCCCCTCAACTCACTGACAGTGACAGGCTGTGATGATGTCATCATCACGGCCCGACAGTGTCTGTGAGTGGAGGGGAGAAGACAGAGCAGAGAGGAGCAGCTTCATGCAGGTAAGTTAAAGAAAGACATGGGGTGGGGAGGGAAGCGCAGCAGTGATTTTTAAAGGGGGGTGGGCGGCGATTTTTAAAGGGGGGGGGGCGGCGATTTTTAAAGGGGGGGAGGCGATTTTTAAAGGGGGGGGGCGGCGATTTTCAAACTGTGCCTAGGGCGCCAAGGACCCTAGCACCGACGCTGAGCGTAAGCATTAACTAAATTTCATGTTCCACTCTCTCATTACTTACCCTAGCTAAACCACATTTTTCCAGATCTCTTCATCATGCACCTACTCACTTTACACTCTGTCTTTCTCCTATTCACATACACCAAACTTCTCTCTCTCTAGCATACTATTACTCCATACCTTTGTCATGAGCCGCGATGACCGCGGCTTTCTTCTCTCATGTCTCGGCTGTCATGGTAAGAGGCGGGAAGTTACTTCTGGCTTTTCATCACGGATGTCACCTAGGTGATTGCGCCACATCCCGGTAAATGACAGCTAGGTGTGTGCGCAATTAGCATTATTCTCAATCAGCCTCCTCCGACAATAGGAGGAGTGCTGATTTATTAATTAGGAGGCCTCATGGTAATTATTGTCTGTGTGTGTGCCTATCTCTGATTGGCTGCCTTCTGTATTTAAGGCTTAGACTCCCTGCCGGTTATAGCACTTGTGACACTAGTTGTTGACCTGCTTCCCTGCTTGATACCTGGCTATCTGTGACCTGATTTCCCTGTTGGGATCTTGGCTTGTTTTCTGGACCCTGCTTCTTTGCCTGTATCCTTTGATCTTTTGCCTGTTTCCTGGATTCTCCATGTTTGCTACCTACCCTGACCTTCGGTTTGTATCTTGACCTTCCTGCTTGCTACGGACCCACAACCTAGGCCTGTCCCTGCTATATGCCTCCATTATTGCGGTTCCCTACCCTGCGCTGCGGCTATCCTGATAAGTTTCTACTACCGTAGAGTTAAGTCCTGGGGGCATCTGAGTACTTCCGAACACATCTTGTTCTATGGGAAAGGCAGCTGCTAAAGGTGAAGACCTTTACTAGTCCGGTTCTAAAAACGTATCAGAGAGATACGGCCCCTTTTTATTATTTACCCTTTACTGTTTCCCTCCTTGCTAGCCTGCATCCATTAACTCTTTTGTTTCCTGCACCCACCGTCCTACATAAACAGCACTTTGAATTACCAGATCTGTTTGCAACAAACTTGCATCCATTCAATATCTATTAATTTTTAAATCCCCCAATCCCCTTGTCATTACAGAAACCAGGCTCACTGCCACTGGCAATACATTTCCTACAGCGCTCTCCTATGGGGAATCTCCCTCAGCCACACTCCTAGATCCGGAAACAAACAAGGTGGTGAAGTGGGCATTCTACTTTCTCCAAGCTGCACCTTCTGTCATACCCTCCCTCTATTTCTCTTTCTTTGAAGTCCACACTATGGGGCATATTAAATTAGATTTCCGTTCTGCAGGAAAGCGCCGGAACGGGTCGCAAAGTCAATCCACGGTACCGCAATAATGTGGATTTTCGTGCACACCCCATAGGGTTGTGTAGGAAAATCTGCGTTATTGTGGTACCGTATTACAGTCGATACTGCGCAGGTTCCGCGGTAACGTGCGTTACCCGGAGACCTAATTGAATATGCCCCTATCTGTCTATTTTCTGCTCTCCACCTTCGTGTTGCTGTCATTTATCGCCCCAGGTCCAGTTTCCCAATTCCTTGACAACTTTGCTGTCTGGCTCACTTATTTTCTATTTTTTCACCTGCCTACTCTCATTCTAAGTCATTTCAACATTCCCATTGATAACCCCATTGTCTCTGCTGCTCTTATTTCACTTACTTCTTCCTTTGGTCTCTCCCAGTGGATCTTATCTCCCACCAGCTGTGATGCACATTCCCTTGTTTTTCCAACTTAGCCTTCCCACTCGCTGACCACAACATCCTTTCCTTCAACTTCACCTTATTTCATACCCTCCACCCTACACCCAAATCCACACATACACAGCGACACTGTCACACATCAAACCCCCTGATCGACGGGTTCCCCGCTGTTATTCACCTTATTTCCCGGCAGCTGTACTTCTCCAGGACGGATGCCGTGGCTCTCCTGGTGGGATGCCATGTTGTCAGGTGAACTGCGCATGCACTAATTGACATGTCTCCCCATTCATTCTTTCCAGCCAATCTGATGCCTTAGTTCACTATTTAAATGGGTTGGGTATGTGTAAACGTTGGCGAGAATTGCGACAGAGAGGACTCCTACAAAGAAAAAATTAATTGGTCCTAGATCATCACAACCTCTGTGCCTACTCCACGGTCCTTGTGGTAAATGCTCTGTAGATCATCGCTACTTGTCTCCTGAGTCTCCAGCATATTGGTCTGCAGATCATCACAGCCTCTGTGCCTACTCCACTATCCTTTTGGTAAATGCTCTGCAGATCATCGCTACTTGTCTCCTGAGTCTCCAGCATATTGGTCCACAGATCATCACAGTCTCTGTGTCTACTCCACTATCCTTGTGATAAACGCTCTGCAGATCATCGTTACCTGCCTCTTGAGTATCCAGCATGTGGCTCTACAGACTATTACACCCAGTGTATTTACTCCACTGTCCCTTATGGAAACAACCTCCTAGGGTATATAGAGAGAGAAAAGAAAAAACACACAAGAGGCACTCCAGTCCCTTATAGATAAATTCCATGTATAGATATAAAACTTGAATTTTATTATATTAGTTTAAAATGCGAAATATTAAAATGGTAAATTGTGTGTATGTGTTGTGTTAAAACAAAGACACCCGACAACAGTACAGGGAAAAAGATTCCTTCTTAAATCATCAAGAGAAAATTCCCTTCATTATTAATCACCCAATAGAATATTAGTCATCAAAATCTCTTGATGTAGTATATACTGATACAACTAATCTCCAAAGTAGTCCTGAAAGATAAAGAAGTGATCCCAATAAGCATCAATTGCTGGGTATTGTAGATTTAATTGAATCACATCACGCAGTCTAAAAAACACATATGTCATAGATTTCTCTGACAAATGTATACAGAGCGCTGTGTAGCTTTATCATAATTATATCATTCTGGTCACTACTTATATGGGTCCCACACTCTCCAGCGCAAAGGAGACTTCTCCCAAACACATAGGGTTTGAAGTATGTCACATAACTTCAAAATTGCATGAGCGTGTAATAGCGCTACTCGCGTGGGCTTAGTCCATAGATTTATTCCAAATATTCCCTTGGACTGCCTATATAGTTATGGTGACCCCCTTTCCCCCTTCCATATAGGTGTATATAATAACAATATAGCGCACAAAACGCGCTACTAATAAAGCGTTGGAACGTTTACTTGGGACGGGAGATCAGTGCCTGTCTATGTTGTCGAGTGTGAGTGGCGTCCTAATGACGTCACTAAACCCCGACATACGTTTCGCACATTGCTTTTTTAAGGTGGTTACCCGAGGGTCCTGCTCGGGAGACTAATATACTTGGTCCATCCAATCATTTTGCCCCTATATGATTGACAGTTCAATCAACAAATCACAGACAGTTATATCAGGAGAAATGTATCAAGGAGTCTGTACAAAGATATGCTAACGTATATCAAAGGGAAAAGACAGGGCAGTTGGAGAGATCCTCTCCTTAATCAATAAAAATAGAAAATAATACATAATTTTTATCCTGGGTTGTCTTAAATCACCTGTAGTTATCTTACTATTTTATTAACATGTACAAATGTACCAGGTAAGTAAGTAAGGATTAACAATCCAATTATAATCATAAATACATATAATGGATATTAAATATCATTCCATTCTCATTATTTATAATATATATTGATGGAGAATATTCGTAGTTTATTAAATTCACAAGGTGTATATTTCTTTGTTGCAGAAGGTTGCTAATATATTCTAATGCATTATTCTTGGTATATTGAATTTACAAAAGCTCAAAAATTATGCCCATATGATTACATAAAATTATTATCATAGGAAGCTTGCATAGCTGTTATATTCATTTAAGCCCTGTGGTGAGAGCGAGTTAAGTAGAAATATCCACTTACTCTCACGTTGTAGTAGGATCTTATCGATATCTCCCCCTCTGATTCCCAAAGTCACCTTCTCTATACCAAAGCATTTCAAAAGCTCATTGTTACTGTTGTGTTTATGAAAAAAATGTTTGGCCACTGGGGATAATTTTTTCATATTGTCTTGATCTCGTCGAGCGTTCCTAATTGATCCAATGTGTTCTAAAATACGTAATTTTAGCTTTCTTTTGGTTTTGCCCACATATAATTTGGGACATGAACACTTCAGACCATATACCACTCCACTGGTGTTACAATTGATGTATCCATTGATGGGATGTACAGTGTCAAATTTATCCATAATTTTTGTTGTTTTCTCCATATGGACACATGCTTTACAGCTACCACAGCAATAAGATCCTTTAGTAATTTCTCCTAGGGTCTCAGCCATTCTGATCCTACTTATTCATGATATCCATAGTTATACCATTGGTTCTCATTACAGTCTTCCTCTGACCCTAGTGGACGTGACAGACACCTAAGTACTCTTGACCCAATCCACTTCTCATTTTCACTAAAACATCTATTCTCTTCATTGTCCTGCCCTAATCAGGCAGCCTCTTTCTAAAGCAAAACACTCACTTTAGCCCTAGACAATGCAGCTCCAGCCACTACATACAGTCTCCAACAATCCAAACCCCAACCATGACACACTAAACAGACCCACTACCTGTACAAGTGCACCACTGGAGGAAATCTCGTTCCGATTTATTCCACTACATATTCATACTTTCAATTTACAGCACTGTCCTTTCAATTAAAAAACAAACACACCTCAACTTTCTAATGTCCAACCAGTCTTCTAACCCACTTTACCTCTTTGCCACCTTCAATTCACTTCTCTGCCCACCTGCACCTCCTCCCTTTCTTCCCTCACAGCCTATAATTTTGCCACCTACTTGAAAACACAAAATCAACTACATTCAATAAAAGTTCCTTATGCTAAATTCTAGACAATCCACCCACTCTACCCACCTTCTCCGACACTCTCCAATCTACCCTCTTTTCATTCTCTGTAGTAACTGAAGACAAAGTCTCTGCACTCATATCATCTCACAACTTCCTCATTTTCTCTCCCCTACTGCATCCCCGATTCTAGTTTACTTCTTTAATATGTCTCTCTGCATAGGCATATTTCCATCCTGCTTTAAACATGCAATAATCTCTCCAATTCTAAAGAAACCTTCTCTCTGATCCTGTCTCTCTGTCCAACTAACACCTTATTGTCAGGCGCCGTCCCCGCTGTTCCTCCACTCGGCAGGGACGGACGCCTGTCTCGGCCACTCAGCCCGGTCTGTTGCCGGACAACAGGAATGCCGCGCCCCCCCAGCTCCGTCGGGCGCATGCGCCCAGCCCAGTTGCTAGGTAACGGGATGCTATGTTTCGGCACAGGAGTGCCTTATTATGCTATCACTTCCTGCCTCCTATTTAAACCTGGCTCTGGCGCCATTAGGGTGCCAGAGTAACAGGTTATCTGCCTCTACCTCCACTGTGTTTGCTCCTCCATTTGTGACCCGGCTTCCTCGACCATTCTTCGGATTCTGTCTCCCTGTTGTGACCCGGCTTGCTGACCATCCTCCTTTCTGTGTGCCCCACTGTGTTCCTGTGACCTTGGCTAGTTTGACGATTCTCCTGGATTCTCCCTTTTGTACCTCGCATACCGATTGGCTTGACCCGGACCGTCTGACCCTTCTGTTGCTACACCGGCAACTGACTAATAGGGCCGCGACCTGCGTACCCTGTGCAGCAAAGTCCAAACCTTCTTGCGGGGGTCCCTGGCGAATACCAGGGGTACGTTAGACTCCGCACCTATTAGCTCAGTAGCGCTAATACCTATTAGTGTTCCTCTCTATTCGGGCCTTACAGTTTACTCTGGCCATGACGGACGACTCTGGGGAACCCTCTGCTCGCGACCTCCTCCTCCATTTGGGTCAGCATGTGGAACGGCAAGAGTCTAATTAGGCTCAACTCCTGCAGTGTATACAAGGCGTGATCTCCCGCCTGGATGCCTTGAACCTACCCCAGCCATTCCCTCCGGCCGCACCTCCTCCTAGTTCGAACGCCATTACGCCCAGGAATCTACGTATACCTACTCCTGGCAAGTATGATGTTAACCCTAAGGGGTGTCGAGGCTTTCTCAATCAATGCTCTATCCAATTTGAGCTTGCACCGGAGAATTTCTCTTCTGAGAGAGCCAAGGTAGCTTATATTATATCCCTCCTCACCGGACAGGCCCTGGCCTGGGCTTCTCCATTATGGAAACGGAATGATGCATCTCTATACAACGCCACTATATTCATTGAAAATTTCCGTAAGGTGTTCGATGAGCCTAGTCGAGTGTCCTCTGCCGCCTCCAGTCTCCTTGCCCTTCGTCAAGGGTCCCTCTCGGCCGGTCAGTATGCTGTACAATTTCATACCTTTGCCTCCGAGCTGGGGTGGGACGATGAAGCCTTGACAGCTACATTTTGGCAGGACTTGTCTGATCCAATCAAGGATGCTCTTGCTTCCCAGATTACCAAATTGGATGAGCTGGTCTCACTTAGCATCAAAGTGGACATTCGTTAACAAGAACGTTCCCAGGAGAAAGACCAAAGTCGCTGCTTCACTCGGTTGGCTCCTCGTTTCCAGTCTCCGGCTCCCCCGACCGAAGAACCCATGCAGATTGGCCGTTCTCGCCTATCTCGGGATTAAAGAGTACGCCGGATTAAGAATCGCCTCTGTCTTTACTGGGGAGAGGTCGGTCATCTATTATCAACTTGTCCTAAGAGGCCGGGAAACTCTACCTACTAGGCAATAGTAGGGAGGTTGTCCTAGGATCCAGTCTCCATTCTCCCTATTCTCGCAAAGATACCAACTTCCTGATGCCAGTTACCCTCAAGACCTCGAATACATCTCTGGAATGCTCCGCCTTCGTGGATTCTGAATCCGCAGGGAACTTCATTTCTGCCACTCTGGTGTCGAAGCTCTGTATACCCCTTCATCCGTTGCCGCAACCATTGGTTCTTACCGCAGTGGATGGTAACCGAGTCGTTAACCTGTATCACTAGTCCTGTCCAGTTGCAGGTAGGAGTCCTTCATCAAGAGTGGATCAAGTTCTTGGTCTTTTTTCAAACCGTTAACTCCATAATTCTGGGTTTACCCTGGCTCAGGACTCATTCTCCACAGTTCGACTGGCTTCATGCTCAGGTATCTTCTTGGGGTGCTACTTGCTTCAACGAATGCCTTATAACTTGATACATATACGTAAGGGTGATGAGTGGAAGACGGCATTCAAACACTCGTGATGGGCACTACGAGTACCGTTCGGGCTCTGTAATGCTCCCGCCGTCTTTCAAGATTTCGTCAACGAGATCTTCAGGGATATTTTATACCAATCAGTGATTGTTTACCTGGACGACATCCTGATATTTTCTTCTGATCTACATTCCCATCGTCTCCATGTCAAGACTGTTCTCTCTCGTCTCCGTCAGCACTCCTTGTACTGCAAACTGCACAAATGCCTCTTTGAATGTCTCCAGGTTCCATTCCTTGGATATTTGGTATCTGGTACTGGTCTCCAGATAGATCCAAAGAAAGTTGAAGCAATCCTCAACTGGCCACTTCCCACTGGACTGAAGGCTACTCAACGCTTTATTGGGTTTTCCAACTATTATCGCCAGTTTATTAGAGATTTCTCGTCCATCATCAGTACCATTACGGCCTTAACTCGCAAGGGAGCCTGCTGTAAACCATGGCCCCTGGAGGCAGTCACGGCCTTCAAAACTCTCAAGGAAGCATTCATCTCCGCTCCTATTCTTAAACAACCCGATCAAGAGAGTCCCTTCTTTCTCAAAGTTTATGCTTCCTCAATAGGAATAGGGGCCATCCTGTCCCAAAAATCTTCTTCTGGTTCCTTGGACACATGTGGATTTCTCTCCCAAAAAATTTCTGACTGCGAGTTGAACTATGGTATTGGAGATAAGGAACTCCTAGCAGTGAAGATGGCTTTGGAAAAATGGCGTCATATACCGGTTAGTGTTCCTCTCTATTGGGGCCTGACACTTATATGTTTCCTCCAAACTACTTGAGCCAATGGTATAGAATGGCCTGTCTCATTTTCTCTCCTCTCATTCATTCTTGTCTCTCTGCAAAAAGGGTTCCACCCCCAACATTTCATTGGAAGTGATTGTGATGAGACTGGGAACCACAGTGGTAATATCCGGCCAAACTGGCCTTTCAGTCAGTGGGCCAATTGGCCTACAGAGGCGTACCCAGTTTATTAAATGCTGCACGGCGGCCAGATCCAGCATTGTTTTGTGACCAAAAACCGAGGGGCAGGTTGTCTACAGGAAGTATGGAAGAGCTGGAGACTCTAACATGTCAAAAAGTAGTGGAAGGGGTTAAAAATGGAAGGTTCTGGACTCTATCTTAGATCAGGATGTGGGATTTGATTATTGACTGACCATTTCTGCAGCACTTCCAAAACCCAACTTGTTGGCAGGAAACCAGCAGGTAAGCTACTGCTGAAGTCATATTCTACCTCGACTCCTGTTACCAGAGTCCAGCGACCACCCTTGAAAGGTATCATGTGCCGGGAAATCCTGGAAGGGACATCATTGTTGTTGCTGTGAGATTTCCTTGGAGAAGGACTTGGACTGATGTTGAGTAGTCATACTCTATCAGTGCCAGAGGAGAGCATTTGAACCAGGAACCTGCTCAGTCAGATCCGGTGCTGTATCTTTGGGACTGATTTGTCATCACTCCATCGGGAGATACTCATAGGATCTGGGGAACTGGTGAGCCTACATCCGTAGGGAGACTGATAACTAGCATCCCACCAAGCTGATGGCAAGTTGGCGAAGAGGCCGGGATCAGCAAGCACACATTCCCACCGACTGGATCGGAATCCCTGGCCCACCTTGATTGTTCAACTGGGGACTTTGTTGCTGGGAGTTTGTGACTGTTGGGACACTGAGCTTTGAGGTAGACTTCTGTGGACTTTGTTGGGGGTTTTGCTGACACTGGTGAAGTTACTGACACTTTGTTATATTTGGTGGGGAAATGTTTCTCCTTGGGGTGCACTGTTGCATTTACTTTGTGTATACACATTTGAAAAATAAAGGGTTTATTATCTCTTTCTTTTCTCCTTATTTGTGCGATCTCTGTACCTAGAGGGCTGGGTATCCAGAGAACTAAGGTTCTAACCCGGGTGTCCTCACAGTGGTCAATGATCTACTTACAGAGAAGTCTGTTGATCACCTTCTTCACCTACACTCCCTTCATTCTATTGGTTTTCGTGGCACAGTTCTTTCCTGGTTCACTTCCTACTTATCGAACCGTTCCATTAATGTTTTTACCTCTGGCACATCCTCCCCTCCACTCCCACTGTCTGTTGATTGTGCACTGATTCCTGTGTTTTGGTTGTAGAGGTGGTTTTGGCTCTCAAAGGTGCTCGTGTTTTGGTTTTGTAACTGGTTTTGCCCAAAAATCGTGGTTTTGGTTTAAGATCTGGATTTATTTAAAATTTGTGAAAAATAGGTAAAATAATGTAATTTTTAGCTGTTTTTGCTCCTAAATTACTCTATATTTACTTACTTACTTTTCTCACTGTACACCTCTTCTCTTGCCAACTAATTAGCTAATGTTTAAATGTCCTGTAACCAAGGGCGGATTGGGAACTTAAAGTGGCCCTGGAAAAAATTATTGAAGTGGCCTCATGTCGGCGGGACCAAAATAACTGTAGGTGGGGTCAACACAAAAGTAGGCAATATTTAGAACTACAGGAATTTGGTTGTAGTAACATTTAGGAAAACCTAGATGTGATGACTTTACACACAGTGGGTCATCTCTAAAGCCATGCAGGGCAAATGTATAGTATACTATAGGCAGCCCCCTCTTAGTATAGTATAGTATAGGTAGCCCCCCTTAGTATAGCATAGTATAGGTAGTCCCCTTTAGTATAGTATAGGTAGCTCCCCTTTAGTATAGTATAGGCAGCCCCCCTTAGTATAGCATAGTATAGATAGTCCCCCTTAGTATAGAATAGGACCCCCCCCTTAGTATAGTATAGTATACTAAGCCCCCCTCACTTACCTTCAGTTGCTCTGAGCAGCGTCTCTTCTCACATCAGGCAGACAGGAAGTGAAGTCAGACTTCCTGTCTGCCGAACAGCACCGTGGGAGCCTAGCAATTGGCTGCCTGTTGCTGCCCACTGAACACCAATATTTTAGATTGCTTTCCTGTACGTGCCTTCCCCCGCCGCATCCAAACGCGCCCCCCCCCCCCCCCAGGAAAAATCTGAGGTGGCCTCCAGGTGGCCTCGTTAGGCATCGGCCTACCGGGAAACTTCCCTGTAAGATCTATTGCCAATCTGCCCCTGCCTGTAACAAACAGAAGGTTACTCTCTGAATAATGCACTTTGCCCATCTTATGCATGTTTTACACCACAAATTCTCATTTTGGTTTTACATTAGATTGTAAACCTGTTTACAGTAGAGATGCTCTGGCTTGGTTCTCAGAAGCACCTTTTACCTTGGTAAAGAAAAAAACACCTGTAATCCAGGCAAAGTTAAGTGCTGAAAAAATAAAATTTACCAACATGCCATTCTACACACGCAGTGGCAAGGAAAGAATCAGGCCTTTGCCTTTCTCTATGAGTGCTAGTTCTGCAACTGTCAGTGAGCCATCTTCTTGTAAGGTCAGTCATGACGATACAAGACCATGTCATTCTGACTGAAAAAGTGGTGCCCAAATACTTTTACATGTAAAAGCCGAGCTGGAAGAAAACAGTAAGGCATTAGAATAAACAGTATGTTCAGATTAAAAAATGACACAAATCCCTGAGGAGAGTCTATCAGCGAGTGCTAGGTGTAAGCCTGACATTTCTGATACTATACTCATAAAGAAGCCTCCTTTAATAAACACATCAGTATGTCCCTTTACATACTGGGAGGAAAAAAAGGGACTTTGAAAATCCATATACCAACTCACTTTGCACTGCCTAAGTGTTACGATTTAAATGCCTTAGTCAGTATTTGCACAGGCTTACCTAGGGCGCGGAGTCTAACGGCCTTCCGGTCTTCACCAAGAACCACCGCAAGGTAGTGTGGTCTTTGCTGCCGAAGAACCACAGGTCGCGGTCCCCAGGTTAGCCTACTGACATAAGGGAGAAGGTTCTAAGTGATGGATAGTCAGACAGGCAATATGACAAAGCGATGCAAGTACAGGCACTAACCGTGAATTCCAGGGTTTGTAGGTCTGGAGCAGTAACCGGTAGATGCACGGAGTCAATGAGTGCGTAGCAGGAGATGGGTCCAGGAACACAGCCGGGTCGGTACACAGGAGATATCAAGTATACGGTGCCAGAGGGAAATCCAGAGAGTAGTTGATAACACAGCCGGGTCGGTACACAGGAGATATCAGGTATACGGTGCCAGAGGGAAATCCAGAGAGTAGTTGATAACACAGCCGGGTCGGTACACAGGGAAGACAGTCCAATACGTGGTGCCAGGAATAAGCCAAAGAATAGTCAGGTCACAGCCAGGTTGGTACACAGGAGTAGGAGGAATAGAGGAGTACACAGGGAGCAGGTTCACAGGAGTCAGGAACACAGGAACTGTTAGCCAGGAACAGGAAACACATTGCTCTGACACAGGCAGCGTGTCAGAGCAGAGAAGATATAGTATTTGAATTCCCCGCCCAGAAGTCACAAGACTAGCTGCAGGAAGAACCCGGAAGTGCGGGGGCGCCATCAGGAGAAGCGCTGCACAGAGCGGATACAGCTGCTAGACCACGCTGACAGCGCAGCGGAACGGGGATCAGGTAAGCTCATAACAGTACCCCCCCCCTTCAGGGGTGGCCTCAGGTCAACCTATAAAGCTTTTGAGGGAACTTGGTATGGAATTTCTTCAACAAACTCGGAGCATGAAGGTCTCGTGCAGGAATCCAAGAACGCTCTTCAGGACCGTAGCCTTTCCAGTCAACCAGGAACTGCAAGGAACCTCTGGAAATCCGAGAATCTAGAATCTCCTTCACCTCAAATTCCTGATCTAGCGCAGAAATAGCAGCAGGAGGTTTTTTTGAAGAGAAAAATTTGTTAATAACAAGTGGTTTGAGAAGGCAAATGTGGAACTCATTGGGAATCCTCAAGGTAGGAGGTAACTTTAATATAAAGGCCACCGGATTAAGGATCTCTATGATCTTGAAGGGACCAATAAATCGGGGAGCGAATTTCCTAGAGGGGACCAACAAGCGAAGATTCTTCGTAGACAACCATACTTTGTCACCAGGAGTAAGTAGTGGAGATGGTCTTCTTCTTTTGTCAAATGCTCTTTTACTGATGGCAGAGGTGTGAAGCAATTTGCGTTTAATAAGATCCCACCTAGCCGAGAAGTCCGATAGAAGGGAATCAACTGCAGGAACTCCAGAAGCGGTTAAATCTTTGAAGGGTGGAACTTTAGGGTGAAACCCCTGAAGAGCAAAAAAGGGAGAAGTGGAGGTAGAATCATGTAAATTATTATTGTGAGCGAATTCTGCCCAAGGTAATAAATCGACCCAATCATCATGTTTAGCTGAAATGAAACATCTGAGGAATTTCTCCAATTCTTGATTCGTCCTTTCAGTGAGACCATTACTTTGAGAATGATATGCAGAAGAGAAATTTAACTTAATTCAACAAAAACGAGAAAAAGCCCTCCAAAATCTTGCCACGAACTGAGTTCCCCGATCAGAAACAATAACATCTGGACAGCCATGTAGGCGGAAAATCTCTTTAATGAAGAGTTGAGACAGAACAGGAGCAGAAGGGAGACCTTTTAATGCCACAAAATGAGCGGCCCGGGAAAGGCGATCAGTGACCACCCACACTACTGAGAACCCTCTGGAGGAGGGTAAATCTGTGATAAAATCCATGGAAAGATGACTCCAAGGTCGATCCAGAATTGGCAGAGGTTGCAGCAGACCGTATGGAGCTTGACGAGGGACTTTGTTCTGAGCACAAGTGGAACACGCCGTCACAAACTGTCGAACGTCTGAGTGGATAGATGGCCACCAATAACCACAGGAGATAAATTCCAAGGTTTTTTTTATACCGGCATGACCAGAAAAACGGGAGGCATGAGCCCATTTAAGGAATTTTGATTGGAGATGTGGAGGAACCAAAGTTTTCCCGTGAGGAACAATAAAGTGAGTGGGAGTAGTAGCCAAAATACATTCTGGATCTAGGATGGGTCTAGAGCCCTCTTCTTCTGTATCCATGGAGTCAAAGGAACGAGAGAGAGCATCAGCCTTCTTGTTCTTGGACCCTGGTCTGAAGGTAATGATCATATCGAAGCGGGAGAAAAACAGGGACCATCTGGCCTGACGAGGATTGAGGCAAGATGCAGTTTGTAAATACAGTAAGTTCTTGTGATCTGTAAAAATGGTAACAGGAAACCTGGCTCCTTCCAAATGGTGTCTCCAAGCTTCCAGGGCCAGTTTGATAGCGAGAAGCTCTCTATCTCCAATGCCATAGTTTTTTTCGGTAGGCGAAAATTTGCGAGAAAAGAAACCACAGGGAGAAAATTTTCCAGTAGAATTTTTCTGAGACAAGATAGCTCCCACTCCAGTAGAGGATGCGTCCACCTCAAGGAAAAAAGGGAAGGAAGGATCTGGTTGCTGAAGAATGGGAGCCGAGATGAAAGCTTTTTTAAGGTACTTGAAGGCTTCCACGGCCTCCAGTGGCCAAGTTTTAGCGTTGGCGGACTTCTTGGTCAAAGAGGTGATAGGTGCAATCCCGGAAGAAAACCCCTTGATAAAGTGACGGTAGTAGTTAGAGAACCCCACAAAACGCTGGATGGCTTTGAGACCTACTGGTTGGGGCCAATCAGAAATTGCCTTTAACTTCTCGGGGTCCATCCGTAATCCGGAGCCAGAAACCACATGACCAAGAAAAGGAAGACACGTTTTTTCAAAGACACACTTGTTTCATTTACAATATAGATGATGTGAGCGAAGGCGTTGAAGAACTAAGGAGACATGATGGCGATGAGTAACCATATCAGGAGAGAAAATCAGGATATCATCCAGATAAATCACCACAAATCGATACAGGAAGTCTTGAAAAATCTCATTGATGAAGTTTTGAAAAACGGCAGGGGCGTTGCAAAGTCCAAATGGCATAACTAAGTATTCAAATGACCATCATGCGTATTAAACGCTGTTTTCCATTCATCACCCTGTTTGATACGGATTAGGTTGTAAGCCCCTTTCAAGTCAAGTTTAGAAAATATAAAAGCTCCCTTGACCCTATCAAAGAGTTCAGAGATCAATGGCAAGGGATACCTGTTCTTCATAGTCATGGCGTTGAGACCACGATAGTCTATACAAGGACGCAGTCCACCGTCTTTTTTTTTTTACAAAAAAAAAAACGGCTCCTGCTGGTGACGAGGAATTCCGGATAAAACCCCTGTTCAAATTCTCCTTGATATATATGGACATAGCATCAGATTCGGGTAAAGATAAAGGAAATACACATCCTCTGGGTGGTATCTTGTCCGGCATCAATTCAATGGCGCAATCCCAAGGTCTGTGTGGGGGTAACTTGGAAGCCTCCTTTTCACAAAAGATGTCAGAAAATGAACAATATTGAGGAGGTATACCGGAGGATGTGGGAGAACCGGCCATAGCGGGTTTATGAATCCTGGGAAGACATCTGGAATGACATCCTGGACCCCATGCCAGAATCTCAGGCTTCTGCCAATCCAGAGTGGGAGAGTGAAGTCTGAGCGAAGGTAAGCCTAGAATCACAGGGTTGATGGCCTTCGGGATGACTAGAAAGGAGATTTCTTCAGTGTGTAAGGCTCCGATGCATAGAGAAAGGTTGACAGTTCTGTTCTTAATGGATCCCCCAATAATACGGCTGCCGTCTATAGCCGTAATTGCGACAGGTGGATCCAATGGTTGCGTGGGTAACGACAACCTCTCTACGATGTCAGCTTGTAGAAAATTCCCCGCTGTCCGGAGTCAATGAGAGCTGGAAAAGACAGTTGTTTATCAATATATCGCAGAAGGACTTGGATAGAAAAACTAGAATCCACAGGAGAGGGAATAGACATACCTAACTTAGCCTCTCCAACGTCAGTTAGGTCCGGTCGTTTCCCGGACGCCTCCCACACTGGCTTAAAACATGACCGGGTTCTCCGCAATAGAGGCACAAACGGTTCTTGAATCGCCTCTCTCTTTCCTCCTGGGACAAACGTGCCCTTCCCAACTGCATAGGCTCTTCCTCAGGAGTAATTGGACTTTGAAATCGGGGTGAAAAGCGGAATGTAGATCGGCGGGAACTTTCTCTCTCTTGAGTGCGTTCTCGGAACCGGATATCAATCTGGTTACAGAGGGAAATCAATTCGTCCAGAGTAGTGGGTAATTCCCGGGCTGCTAACTCGTCCTTAATACGATCTGACAAGCCTTGCCAAAACGTGGCCACCAAAGCTTCATTGTTCCATCGTAGCTCAGCCGCCATAGTGCGAAACTGGAGTGCGTACTGGCCCAGAGTAAGAGTACCTTGACGTAGACGGAGAAGTCCAGGAGCAGCACTGGAGACATATCCAGGTTCATCAAAGATGCGTCTGAAGGTTTCCAAAAAGATGGCACAATTATGAAGACTAGGGTCATCATGTTCCAAAAGGGGAGAAGCCCAGGCAAGCGCTTGACCAGACAATAAGGAGATTATATAAACAACTTTAGTTTTCTCTGTAGGAAAGTTTCCGGGCTGCAGTTCAAATTGAATAGCACACTGGTTCAAGAACTCTCGGCATTCCTTGGGATCCCCATTGAACTTAGGTGGGTTAGGTATGCGGAGTTGAGAGGGTGCTGGAGCAGATACGGCCGGGCTGCTCTGGGCGGGGGCAGGTTGTGGAGCCGGAACAGGCGGAGGAGTTGGAGCTGCCACCTGAGCTGCTTGAAGCGTATCCAACCTGTTAGACAGAGTCTGCAGAATCTGTAATAACTGTTCTTGATTCTTCCCCTGGTCTTCAACCTGGGCCGCTAGGTGATCCAGTAATACCCTAGCGGTGGGATTCCCTGACGTATCCATCAGTTAGATAGGGGGGTCAGAGCAAACTGTTACGATTTAAATGCCTTAGTATTTGCACAGGCTTACCTAGGGCGCGGAGTCTAACGGCCTTCCGGTCTTCACCAAGAACCACCGCAAGGTAGTGTGGTCTTTGCTGCCGAAGAACCGCAGGTCGCGGCCCCCAGGTTAGCCTACTGACGTAAGTGGGAAGGTTCTAAGTAATGGATAGTCAGACAGGCAATATGACAAAGCGATGCAAGTACAGGCACTAACCGTGAATTCCAGGGTTTGTAGGTCTGGAGCAGTAACCGGTAGATGCACAGAGTCAATGAGTGCGTAGCAGGAGATGGGTCCAAGAACACAGCCGGGTCGGTACACAGGAGATATCAGGTATACGGTGCCAGAGGGAAATCCAGAGAGTAGTTGATAACACAGCCGGGTCGGTACACAGGAGATATCAGGTATACGGTGCCAGAGGGAAATCCAGAGAGTAGTTGATAACACAGCCGGGTCGGTACACAGGAGATATCAGGTATACGTGCCAGAGGGAAATCCAGAGAGTAGTTGATAACACAGCCGGGTGGGTACACAGGGAAGACAGTCCAATACATGGTGCCAGGAATAAGCCAAAGAATAGTGAGGTCCCAGCCAGGTTGGTACACAGGAGTAGGAGGAATAAAGGAGTACACAGGGAGCAGGTTCACAGGAGTCAGGAACACAGGAACTGTTAGCCAGGAACAGGAAACACATTGCTCTGACACAGGCAGCGTGTCAGAGCAGAGAAGATATAGTATTTGAATTCCCCGCCCAGGAGTCACATGACTAGCTGCAGGAAGAACCCGGAAGTGCGGGGGCGCCATCAGGAGAAGCGCTGCACAGAGTGGATACAGCTGCTAGACAACGCTGACAGCGCAGCGGAACGGGGATCAGGTAAGCTCATAACACTAAGCTGCCCACCCTCCATTGTGTGCGCGGAAAAATCTTTCAGCACAGCCGGGAACCTTGTCAGCGATCGGCATAGGGGGCTACTTCCTCAAAATGTGGAAAAGATGATGTTCATAAAAATGAACTACAATTTCCACAAGGAAGGCCTTTCCCACCAATTACATAAAAATACAGATACTTCTGTAATGGCGGATTCCAGCGGTGATTAATTAATAATGTGTGAGGATGATGTACACACTGATGAGGGTGAGGATGAGGGTGAGGATGAGGCTGAGGATGATAACAACAACATCTTGCCACAGTAGAGTTCATAAACAGCACTGTTACTTTAGGTGCCTTAAGCCCATTGTTTTGTTGGGGCCCAAACAAACCAAGCACATCAGCCACAAAAGTGGCACTCCTTGTTGCTAAAGTGCTTGGTTTGCTAAAGTGTGCATGTCCTTTTTAACATCCAACATAAGAGTGGGTGGGAGGGCTCAAGGTCAATTCCATCTTGCACCACTTTTCCTTTCAGCTACCGCTGTGTGCTAATGTTACCTACATGTGCTATATACTGTTGTGTGCTTTGCAAAATTCAAATACACCCATTGATAATGCAGATGACTCAGCACAACATTTTGACATCTGGTCTGGTCTACTGTAAAAGGATTGACCAAAATTAGTGACACCTCTGCTGTAATTCCACCTGATTCTACTATCAACTATCAAAATCCAAAGAATAGTGGAGGATTATTATTAATTTTTTTGAACGGTATAAAGACAACAGTGTTGTTAACAAAGAACAACATTGCTTGCAGAAGTAATGTATGCATGGATATCTAAATAGACGTGTATATATATTTCTCAAACCTTCCACTTTGCTGCTGTTTCATCAATATTGCACAAAGTGTTTGTAATATGCACTTTACGTCAAAGGTACCTAGCTATATTTTAAGTTTTTGGGGAATTGGGACTGATTCGAAGCTCAGTGATGACCTTGTTTTTTGCTGTGAATTTCAATGGCTCTTTTTAGTGTAATGTCTGGAACAAGATCCGATATATTCATGTCAGAGTGATCCCAGCCAATTTTTGGACACCTGGCGCATTTACTCTTCTGAAGTTTGCTTTCAATCAGCCTTTCAATTGCTTCTCTCTCATACATGTGACCACATACTTTGTTTTTCACTGAGTTCACCATCTCCAACTGTGTTATAGGATTGCTCTGGGTGACGGTGATCTCCTCGTCTTCATCTTCCAAAGCTTAGTCTGCAGGGGCCGGTGACCCATTTGTTTTCTTGGATCTCTTAGCTTTTCTTAAAACTGAACATATTTATCTTCCTGCCTCAGGGCCTCCTCTGTATTATTCTTCTGAAGCGCAGTGTATCTCTCATGTACAAGCTCTCTTATATCCGGGATCTCATCCGGTGGGTCACATTTCAACTGAAGTACGGTCTCCTCAACTGCGTCTATAAATTGGTTTAAATCTCTGTTCAATGCAGCGTATTCCAATATGACAGATTCCATGCTGCCCACATATTCCGTGTCACAGTCTTTCTGAAGCAGATTCAATGCCACTCCAGTTGTATAATCCATTCCTGTGTCTACATAAGTTTGGCAGTTCTTCAGGGATGAGAGGGAGGTATCCACAGAGGAGAAGGAGATTAAAGATGCAGCATTAACAGACATGGTTTAATAATGTAGAGTTCATTGACAGCACTGTTAGGCTTAAGACAGCTAAGTTATTGGTAGCTTGTCTTGCGCGGGCCTAAACAAACCAAGCACTTCAACCACAAAAGTGGCACTACTTGTCACTGGAGTGCTTGGTTTGTTAAACTGTACATGTCCTTTTCAGTATCTTACATAGGGGAGGGTGGGAGGCCCAAGGACAATTCCATCTTCCACCACTTTTCTTTTTTGCCACTGCTGTGTGGCAATGTTTCCTAAATGTGCCATGAACTGCTGTGTGTGTCGTTGCTCTGTGACTTAGCATCCAGCCAGGTCGCCGCAGTCTTTGTCCGAAAGTGTATGTAAATAATATTGTGACCTGTGGAGTGGTCAAAAATGACTGGAAATTGGTGTTATTGAGGTTAATAATAATGTAGGAACAAAAAAAAGAGAAAAATATGTGATTTTATTGTATTTTAGCTATTTCTCTAAAAAATACAGATCCAAAACCAAAGGCAAACCACACGAGGGTGGTTTTACCAAAACCAAATCCAAACACGAACTTTATCCAGATCCAAAACCAAAGCCAAAACACGGGGGTCAGTGAATATCTCTAGTTTTCATTATTTTACACTTTGCATTTTAATTCATACCCTTACCTACTTGATAAAAAAAATGAAACACAGTAAGTACTTGGCAGTGGATAGTCACTATGCAGTAATTATGTGTTTTGATAAATAGACCTTACATTAAGCATTGTCACTAGACTGACACATATGATAATGTAGCTGCTATGAGAAATTTGAGACATAATTGACCACATACAAATATTACATTAGAAAAGTAAATAGATCAGAATAATGGACACTGCTGTATAATTGTTTTGCTACATTAATAATTATTGGAACTAGTCTTGTATTATTTATTCTTCCTTAACACACACATACACAATTAAAGGCACTATTTATATTGCAATTCATCTTTTTTCCTCAGAATGTCATAATATTATTTATTTTAGCATGTTGACTGAAATGGTGTAAAAACAAATATTGACTCAGAATAATAGTTAGCATTCTTACAAGAACAGTCACTATTGCAAAGTCATTATTATTTGCCAAATCACATCATTATGTATTCTGGTTTACCAGCATACTATTAAATATAATTTATTACAAATATAATTATTTTTTGATGCTTGGTGTAGAAATGCTTCTAATGTATGTCAAACTAAGTAAAAC
The DNA here is from genome assembly GCF_038048845.1 of Mixophyes fleayi. NCBI lineage: Eukaryota > Metazoa > Chordata > Amphibia > Anura > Limnodynastidae > Mixophyes > Mixophyes fleayi. The sequence goes on from NC_134403.1 coordinate 134,101,630, forward strand.
TTAAGGTATATTTAATATATCACTTAGTGAGGGTCATTTATGAATGTAGGAACAAATCAAGTGTACATTTTAAATTTGTGTTTTCATGGGTTTGGAGAGGTGTGCACAATTAGTGTGAAAAAATATCATAAATCATGAGATAAACAAATCTTTGCTGGTGATAATAGTCAAAGATTAGCTCATCTCACAGATAGATCTAGGTAGATATGATCAGATCAGGGTCTTCTATTTGAATGCATGATATCCAGAATATTGAGCAGCACGGTGGCTAAGTGGTTAGCACTTCTGCATTACAGCACTGGGGTCATGAGTTCAATATCCAACCCTGGCCTTATCTGTGAGGAGTTTGTATGTTCTCCCCGTGTTTGCGTGGGTATCCTCCGGGTGCTCTGGTTTCCTCCCACACTCAAAAACATACTGGTAGGCTGATTGGCTGCTACCAAATTGACCCTAGTCTGTGTGTGTGTGTGTGTCTGTCTGTCATTGTGTGTGTGTGTGTGTGTGTGTGTGTGTGTGTGTGTGTGTGTGTGTGTGTGTGTGTGTGTTAGGGAATTTAGAATTTAAGCCCCAATGGGGCAGGGACTGATGTGAGTTCTCTGTACAGCGCTGCGGAATTAGTGGTGCTATATAAATAAATGGTAATAATAATAATAAAATAATAATTGAGCTTAACTGTGTTCACAAACATAACAAATTTGATGTATGAACTTTGTTTCCTATAAAGGTGCATTTGGTGCGACACGTCAGTTTGACAATACTACTGTGTAGTACCAAACCAGGACCCTGCCCTGTCCTCACACAATCACATTAGTGGATAAGTCACTGCCTTCTACAAGATCAGCACACTCATCTGCTAAAATAAAATGTACTGCTGTGAGCATTCTTATGATATCATTGGCTACAGGTTGCTTAATACTTGCCTACTTGGGCTAACATTTGTGCACATGGCACAATGAAATCTTATAAAGAACTAGTAACGGTTCAGATTATTAACACTTTAAGTTACTCATGTTTTATTGTAAATCTACAGTCTCTACTCCACTTTTAATACATTCTAGAAGAAAGCTGTAATCAGTCATTGGCAGCCACTTTCAAGGTGATGCATTTTGTTCCTTCTAAGCGAATTTCATAGGCATACTTTAGTAAATGCAGAAAAACAGTGTAATAAAAATTTTAAATGTAAATGACACTTAAAGGTAGTCCTGTAACTTCAAGTCTTTAGTTATAAAGATATATGACATTAATGAATATTATTTTAAGCAATGCAAAAAAAATCACAAATTAATTTAAAATAGTGTGTGGTTCAAATATAATAACATGAAGTACAAGTGACATTTTGACCTTTTTTGGCAAGCACGGTCTAAAAAGGCTATACAACGTGTCTGCTGAAATGGACCATGAATTTATAAAGTATAAGGCAAAACAGAAGCAAATTGCCGTATATTCATTATTTTTACTGCTTTATTACCTTGTTTAATTACTTCCTATACCACGTTACTAGGGTGTGTCTATATGTAGCAATGTTTTGCTTTGGGCTATACTATTACATATTAGTGTGCTTCAATAGCTTATCCAAACTAATCATTACTTAATTTTTATCTAGGTAGCTTTCATCTTGAGAGCTTTTCAGATATATTTTCAGTCTTTATATGAATCTGTTATTGAGCGTGTGCTCCATTTAGATCTCTTTGTTGGATTCCCTTTCTCAAGAGGAGGGATTTTTTTCCCTTGATATTGTTGGTTTTGGGCATAGAGTGAATGAAGGATTGGTTTGCCACTGGTGATTCCCCAGGGATGTCATCAGATTTTTTTATTTAAATTACTAGCACATGTAGCATGCCTTTCATCATTTTCATCATGCGATGAAGGGGTATATTTGCTAAACTGCTGGTTTGAAAAAGTGGAGATGTTGCCTATAGCAACCAATCAGATTATAGCTGTCATTTTGTAGAATGTACTAAATAAATGATAACTAGAATCTGAAACATCTCCACTTTTTTAAACCCGTAGTTTAGTAAATATACCCCCAAGAGTTCACACTGGAAAATTATGATTGTCACATTAGTTGCCAGGGCTGTATACATGCGGAGGTGTTGATATTTCCGGAGGTGGATCTGTCAACGTTTATCCAAAAAGGTGACAGGGAAAATGTTGACAAATCCATTCTGTTGAAATACTTAAAATGTAAACATTGTGATTGTTGACAGTCACAATGCCGGCACAAAACAGTTATAACAAAAAAATAAAAACACTAATAAAGCTTAAAACTACTCCCACCACTCCCCAAACATATGTGCTGTCATTAATTTCTGTCAGGCGCCATCCCTCTGCTGCCTCGGGATGGTGCCTGTCATTTCCCCGGCTGTATCTGGTTGCCTGGCAACCAGACGCGATACTTCCGGCACCTCCGCCGGTTCTGCTGGGAATGCATATCAGGATCTCTGGCGGCTCCAATTGACATCACACCGCTGGCATTACTATTGGTCCCTGGCGCTATTTAAGGCAGGTTCTGGCACCATGCTAGTACTAGAGTATCGGGTCTCCCTGCTCCAGCTTCTAGTGTGTTCCTGTGGTTGATTCTAGTGTATGATCTTGGCTTGTTCCTGACTATTCTCCTACCTACTAATCCATTTGGCTTACCTGGTTTGATCTTCGTGTATTCCTGATCCCCCTTTAGATTCTCGTTGTGTACTAATGTCTCCAGAACGTTACCAAACCGGCCCGTCCTTGACCACACCTTCTGGATATTCCTGTGCACCTTCTCTGCACCTCCCTCTTGAGCTGTATCAACACTACCAGGTACATTCCAGTTTCATACGAGTTGTGACAATTTCATTTATTTAAAATAAATTTTAAATAAATCTATTGGTCAATTGAGGTGTGTGGATTATTTAAATTTTGTGTTGGAGCACTATCGGTTGCAGCGGGCCCTAGGTGGTTCCCCAAGTGCCAGCATACCCTGACAGCTATGGGTATGCTGGTGCTTGTAGTACTACAAGTTTTAATATTTTGCTGTTTTGTCCTTTAATAAAGTTGAATTTTATATGTTTACCTAACTGATATATCATTACAGTTCCCAAGAGTGCCCTTATACACATATTCGCCTTTGTCTCTTTCTCTCACTGCAAAACAACAGAAAAATTCACATTATCAAATTTAAAGGACTAAATTTAAAGGATTAAAGACATTACTTATTTAAAAATTGTGCATTATTATTGTGTTTTTTTTTTCCTTTTTGTGTATCACATTTAGGATTCTGAATGGAGAAATAGAAGATAGAGATCTTCAACAACATTGAACAAATATAAGTATAACTTTTCCCATTTATATAATTTCATGTTTATATTTTATTTACAGCATCCCCAAAAAATGTTTCTTTCTTTATTTCTTGTTATACATTTAAATGGGTATGTCAACATTTTCCCTGTCACTATTTTGTTCTTACCAGGATAAATGTTGACAGATCTATCGCCGAATATTCATACCCCAATTGTTTACAAGTACCTGCATACATGCTGCTTACTTGATGCAGTACTCCGTTAAAGGAAGAAAATATAAAATCCTTGTGAAACCCCTCTTCATTATATATAGTCTCTATGCATTAATACATTGTTAAGAAGGAGATAATTGTGACTAAACTGAACTCTTGCTAAGGGGCATATTTAAGAAATAGTGATGTTGCACTATCGTGCACTTACCATACAAGCCAGGTCCCTCTGTGTGTCCTGCATATTTATGAAAGGTGCATCGCAGCAGATATCATGGATATCTGCTGCTTTGCATTCTGCTTCATTTTTGGGAGCAGTCACCATTCAATAGTATGGTGACTGCTCCCTCTCGCAATCTAACAAGTTCCGAAAAAATGAAGCTGGCGTACATTATCATAAATGAAAAATTTCAGTACTCTCAGCTCTGCTCCGAAGAGCAGAGCTGGACAGCCTCCCTGTCACTCACCGCTTGCTCTCTGCAACTATAGTTGCAGAGACAGAGCGGGATATTTGTGCGCATGTGCAGCTCTTCGAACTGCAATTGCTGTAAGAAGAAAAGTGAAGATGACGAGGAGGAGATCCGTGGACATCGCGTTCCGAAGAGACGGGGTAAGTATGATTTTTTTATCACAGAAACAGCAGTTTATCTGAACTGCTGTTTCTGTGCTGGGTTGTACATAAATGTGAGAAATAGTTCAATCCATATCATTGCGATAAGGATTGAAAACTATTTTTCACTTTATGTGAATATTGATAAATGTGCCCCTTAGACACACATGATACTGCTCATCAAACCCACTAGTCCTCCATGAGAGCATTAACTATACTGCCACAGAGTGGACCATGCATTACATCAAACACTTAGGGCTGCTTTAAGATATTAGTGATTCTAAGGCAACAATCATTCTATGCCCCTATCCCCATTGTAAAGCAAGAAGAGTGACATGCTACTGTGTCTCCAACTGTAAAAATATTACTCAAAAGAGCAATACAGAACAAAATATGTCCCTTTCTTTCCACTGCTATGTATTACACTGAGGGATGCTATCACACATTGGGAAGGTAAGATGAGAGCTCTATTAGTCTAATCTTCTGCCTCTGTTACGGAGGGCCAGTGGAAGTTCCTTACGCCCCGCTATTAAAACCATCCTGATGTCAATTACCTTAATAACAAGTATAGTTAGATTGTAATTATATACATTATAAGAACTAAAGACATGGACAATGTAATATACTATCTCACTGTTGGATGATGGCAATATGGAGCATATCCCAAAGTGTGGATAATATAAACTTTTCATTAAAACATTATAGTCATATATTTAAATTAAAGGTTACTTGATCATAAAAAAAAAATTCAGATCTAAAACAAACCTACCTTAGACTGTTATCACATATAGGAGAAATAGTAGCAGAAATAAACAGTGAAAATATACAACTGACACTCGCTCACAGTCCACTGATAACTGATAGCACCAACCCAATCACTGACTTTTACAACCCAAGCTGAGTGACATCACAATAGCTATTTATGATGTGACTCAGATGTTCAGCCTACTCAAAGCTGCTTAATTTCACCCTGCCTACATTTTGTAACTGAATAGAGAGAAAGAGCAATGAGAAGAGGAAATTTGTGTGAGAAGAACAGATAGGAGGGTAAGCCAGCGCCGGTGCTAGGGTCCTTGGCACCCTAGGCACAGTGTGAAAATCGCCGCCGTGGGTACCCTGTCAAAATTGGCGCTGCGCTTCCCTCCGTCAGCTCCCCTCCCCATGTCTTTCTTTATCTTACCTGCATGAAGCTGCTCCTCTCTGCTCTGTCTTCTCCCCTCCACTCACAGACACTGTCGGGCCGTGATGATGTCATCATCACGGCCTGTCACTGTCAGTGAGCGGAGGGGAGGAGACAGAGCAGAGAGGAGCAGCTTCATACAGGTAAGATTCATAGCCCCTTCCCCCCTCTCCTCACCGTGGATTTCCGCACAGTTTTAAATGACCATAGTCATTTATTTTTTTATTTTGAGGCGTCCTGCAGAGCCCGGCGCCCTAGGCAATTGCCTAACCTTGCCTAATGGGAGCACCGGGCCTGGGGTAAGCTATTGCAGAAACTGAGGCTATTCCCCAAGTTGTTCAGACATTTTTATAGATATGTTGCCCAAAATAGTGGCATCTATGGGGGTGCTTAAGTGTGCACATGTTGATGACAGTAGTTGGTTGGATGGACATATACTTTGCAATGTGCAGGTTAGGTCCAGAAATGAGACTACTTTTACAGCTATGTGTTTTATGTTGAAGATTTGGTGGATAGTGAGAAGGAGAATTCATGGAGGAGATTTTTATTTTAAGGATGGACACACAGCATTATTTTCCCTGCCAAACGTCCAGAGTTCAGAGGTGGTGTAAATCAGTTCTTGTCCCTTTAACCCACAGTGAGTGCTATGTATCAGATCAAACACTTAGGGGTGCTTTAACATATTAGTGATTCTTAGGCAAAGATCAAAAGTTTAGCGCTGGTTTAAGATATTAGTGATTCTTAGACAAAGATAATTATCTGAACACTACTTGAATTGCAAAACAAGAGGAGTGACATGCTACTGTATCTCCAACTGTAACAAGATTTTAAAAAAGAGCAATACAGTACAAACTATGTCCCTTTCTTATATACATCACAAGAAATAACGTCATGGACAATGTAATATAATATCTCACTTCTGAATGATGGCAATATAGAACATATCCCAAAGTGTGGGTGACATAAACCTTTCATTCAAACATTATAGTCAAATATTTAAATAAAATTTTACTTAATCATAAAACTTTTTCTAGATCTAGAACAAACCTACCATAGTAGAGAGAAATTGTAGCAGAAAAAAACTGAATATTTACAGCTGACAGTCGCTCACATTGCACTGATAACTGATTGCACCATCCCAATCACTGACTTTTACAACCCAAGCTGAGTGACATCACAATAGCTATTTATGATGTGACTAAGTCAGATGATCAGCCTGCTTAAAGCTGCTTATTTTCATCCTGCCTACATTTTATAACTGAATAGAGAGAAAGAGTAATGAGCAGAGGAAACTTGTGTGAGAAGAACAGATAAGAGGGTAAGCTATTGCAGATAGTGAGGCTTCATTTGGGCAGTTTTTCAGACAGTTTTTATAGATATGTGGCCCAAAATAGTGACATCTATGGTGGTGCTAAAGTGTGCACTTGTTCATGCCAGGAGTTGGTTGGATGTACTTTGCTACATGTAAATTAGGTACAGAAGGGAAACTAGCTTTGCATCTATGTGTATTATATTAATGAACTGGTGGATAGTGAGAAGGAGAAATCATGGAGGAGTTTTTAATTTTAAGAATGGACACACCACATTATTTTCCCTGCCAAACGGCCAGAGTTCAGAGGTGGTGTAAATCCGTTCTTGTCCCTTTAACCAGACACATTTTGCACCTTTCAGTTGCATTTCTAAACGCACTTCTATGAATGTAATAAAAACACAAAGTGGAACCTGTAATAAACCTTCTTGATGTCTCCTCACTTACCTAAGTTACATAAGCACTAGAGATGGTCACTGACCCCCGTGTTTTGGTTTTGTATTTGGTTTTGGATCTGGATTAGCGTCGTGTTTTGGTTTTGGTTTTGCAAAACCGCCATAGCGTGTTTTGGTTTTGTTTGGTTTTGTTTTGCTATTTTGTTGGAAAATCAATGTTTTTGGGCCTAAAATAACCAAATTTAATGCTCCACCTGTTTCTTGGATAAGTAATGTAATTGTAAAGCTAATAAATTATCAAAAAAAAAAGTTTAATTCCTGGTAGGTAGGCCTTCATTAATTCTACACACAAACCAGATTGTCTTCCTCTCCATCTATGCATATTGGCAATGCAGCCATCGTCTTTGGGTGTATATTACACCCTACACTTATAGTTAAATATGTAAAGAAATGGACAAAGGCAGTTTGGTTTCTGTCTCTATAGGCCCCCCTCCAGTTGTAGAAAACACAAAAAAAATCAGCCGTTATAGACTGTACAATATTATTTGAAATGGACAAAGGCAGTTTGGGGTCAGTCTATGTATGACACCCTACCCATAATGAGAAATTGCCAAAACAGCAACCTTTCAAAATGGTACCTGATATGGAAATGCCCCAACTCTCTTTCCTCTTTGGGGGTAGATTGAACCCTAGACTTAAATAGAAAGTTTGGTAAAGATGTTATCATTGTGTACGTCATCATCACAGACTATCAATTTATCGCCGCTTAAATCCGCCATTAGAGAACAGTCAGTGCTTGGATGTCTTTGATGGTAAAGGCCTTTCTCCTGGAAGATGTCGTTCATTTTTATAAACATCATTTTCTCCACATTTTTTGGAAGTAACCTTCTACAGCGATCACTGACTCATTTCCCGGCTGTACTGAATACTCGTTCAGAGTACACACTGGAGGGTGGGCAGCTTAGGTATTGCGAAACAAGTTTGTACATGGGTTTCCAAATGGCTTGCTTTTTCTCCCAGTAAGGAAAGGGACTGTCTGACATTTCAATATCAATTACCTCTTGAAAATAATCCTCCACCATCCTTTGCATGTTTATACTCGTATTGGATGGAGATATTGGCAGCAGCAGCTTGAGAAAGTGAAGGAGGACACGTAGTCAAGCCGAGGCCCAGTTCAGTGGCCAACTTGCTGAGCAATAGCTCCTTGCAAAAATTCATCTCTCTCAATTACAAGTAAAGACTCAATGTAGGTCTTAAACCTTGGATCAAGCACAGTGGCCAAAACATACTGATCCGAGTTCAAGATCTTAATAACTCGAGGATCATTGTGAAGCGAATGAAGTACTTGATCGACAAGGCCAACATACTTTGCTGAATTGCTTGTTTTCAGCTCCTCCTTCAGTTTCTCAAGCTGCTTTTTTTCAATAGTCTAATTAAAGGAATGACTTGGCTCAAACTAGCAGAGTCTGCACTCACCTCACACGTCACAACTTCAAATGGTTTCAGCACCTTGCACAGCACTGAAAGGATTCCCCACTGTGCAAGAGTGAAATACATCCCCCCTCCTTTCCCAATGTCATGGCTTGTGCAATATGCTTGGATGGCTTTGCGCTGTTCCTCCATCCTCTGAAGCATGTACAGGGTGGAATTCAACCTAGTTACCACCTCTTGCTTAAGTTGGTGGCATGGCAAGTTAAACTGCTCTTGGAGCTGCTGTAATCTCCTACATGCTGTAACAGAATGCCTGAAATGGCCTGAAATTTTACGGGCCACCAAAAGCTTCTCCTGCACCTCACTGTTATTTCGTAGGAAGCTCTGCACCACCAAGTTGATGGTGTGAGCAAAACAGGGAATATGTTGGAAATCACCCAGCTGTAATGCTCGCCCTATATTGTTGGCGTTATCAGAAATGACATATCCCGGGGAGAGTCCAAGTGGTATAAGCCATGTATCAATCACATCTCTTAGTTTGCGTAACAAATTGTCAGCTGTATGCCTGTTAGTGAAGCCGGTGATACAAAGAGTGGCCTGCATGTGACAAATGTTACATAGTGGTGTAAATGCTGCTGCTGTTCCTGCTGGTGAAGGTGAATGACCAACCCAGTGGGCTGTCACAGTCATATAGTCTTTGGTTTGGCCACTTCCACTTGTCCACATATCTGTGGTTAAGTGGACAGTGGGCAGAATGGCATTTTTCAGCGCAATCTCTATATTTTTACACACTTTTTGGTATAGTTGTGGAATTGCTTTACGGGAGAAATGGTGTCGCGATGGAATTCTGTAACGCCGACACAAAACGTCAATTAACTGTGAAAAACCAGCTGCGTTTATTGTGGAGATTGGACGCAGATCTAACACTAACATTGCAGCCATGGCGTCTGTGATTCGCTTGGCGACTGGGTGACTGCTGTCATATTTTCTTCCCCTGCAAATGATTGTTTCACAGTTAATTGCTGAAATGTAGGACTGCTCATTTTCTTGACCTGCCTATGTGCTGACGATTCACCCCCAGCAGCAGCAACAACAGCAGCAGCAGCATTGGGACTAACGCTTTGTCACGGGCACTAGGAGGCTTTACCCAGTATCACCCGCTGATGGTCTTATCAGAGCAGTAGAGTTGGTATATGATACTCTGATGGCAGGGTGATAATGGAACTGGAAACCGCAGATGGTTAGAGAATGCTCAGAAAGTCTATGACTAGCAGCACTGGTAAACAATGGGTAACTGAACACGAGGATCTGGATGGACAAGGCACGTGAGGGTAGTCAGTGGTCTGCGCACGGCAAGTTGTACCACTGCTATAGTGAGAAGAATGTCCAGGAGTAATAAGGAGGTGGAAGTCAGCGGTCTGCGTATAGCAAGTTGTACCGCTGTCTGAAGTGAAGGAATGGAATCCAGGTGAAGGTCACGGGGAAGTCAGTGGTCTGCGAGTAGCAAGCTGTACCACTGCTTATGTGAGAGGATATATGCCACTGGTGACACAGGGAAACAGGAATCAGTGGTCTGCCTCTAGCAAGTTGTACCACTGAATATATATGTGAGGAAGGACACGAGGAGATAAATGCTATGCAGAGTCTACACGGGTACACTGAACTTGATCCCACGTTGAACTGCACACAATGATAATAATGAATGAACAGTACTGCACAGATAAACAAAGTCACTTAAATAGTCCAGCAAAAGGAAACACAGTCAATAATAGCAATAGTCTCAGAGGATGGAAACTCCGGAGGAGGACAACTCAGTCCAGATGGATATGCAATACACCAGCACAGTCAATGAGAATTATGCATACCGTGGTTCAGATGAGCAGGCTGTTAGGGATAGCTGCAGGGATACCTGAGCGGCCGGGAACAGACGAGATGCGAAGTCCTTGCAGAATGGAAGCGGCAGGTAAGTGCAGCGCACTGTAGGTAGGACAGCAAAGATGACAAATACTCAGGAAGCAGTAGTATATTGAATAGACCAGCAGGAGACCACGGAAGAGTTGAAGCGATGTAGCAAAGCTGGAAGCCGAGGAGCGTAGACTCGAAGCAACAGGCGAGTTGACACAAATGGACACACTGTAGAAGCAGTAGGCAGCGGGTCAGCTGACGGCAGGTAGAATGCAGACTGGAGCGCTGAGACGAGCAGACTCTGTAGACACGCTGAAGTAGCGAACAGGAATCAGCTGGAACAGTAGCGATGTAACTCAGGAGAGTATGCAGTAATCTGTAGCTGTAGATACACGGAGGCAGCGGATAGGAATCAGCTGCTGGAGTCACGAAGAAACACAGGAGAGTTTGCAGTAATCTGTAGCTGTAGATACACGGAGGCAGCGGATAGCAATCAGCTGCTGGAGTCACGAAGAAACACAGGAGAGTTTGCAGTAATCAGTAGCTGTAGATACACGGAGGCAGCGGATAGGAATCAGCTGCTGGAGTCATGAAGAAACACAGGAGGGTTTGCAGTAATCTGTAGCTGTAGATACACGGAGGCAGCGGATAGGAATCAGCTGCTGGAGTCACGAAGAAACACAGGAGAGTTTGCAGTAATCTGTAGCTGTAGATACACGGAGGCAGCGGATAGGAATCAGCTGCTGAAGTCACTAGGAAACACAGGAATAGAAGTGGTCTGGAAACCACAAACGGCAAACAGGAATCAGCATTAGCTGAACACACGAGGAGGCACTGGAACACCTTCAGAGACTCATGAGGAATGAGACTCCATGAGACTCCAAGATCAGGCAACGTGGTATTGACCACAGGTGCTTAATATAGGGAGTGTTGCCTGATCAGTCAATTAAGTTAAAGGAACAGAACTGAAGGTTAAAAGGGACTGCACATGCGCAGTACCTCATAATAATGGACGGACACGGTTCCTAGCTACTTTAGAAGTAGCACTCACAGTCCGGTGAGTGACACGCTTTCTTCAGAGGAATCAATAATAGTGCAGGAGTCATCCAGCCTTAATAAGTGGGATGCCGGGCTAACTCCAAGTGCTACTGAGGATTTTGATGAGGATGGTGTGGTGGGTGTATTTTGTAGTCGTCGGGATGTCGGTGACCGGAGGGTCTTAGCTGATGATGAAGTGCTTGTAATTTTTTGGGAAGAACTTTCAGTTTTTCCCAACACTTTGCTATGATCGCTCGTCAAAGGGCGTAACATAGACGAGGTTCCAAGATGGTTAAGGTACCTCCCTCAACTGACTGTGGCTTGACATACACTACAAATGGCTATACAATTGTTGTCTGGATTTGGATAGAAATAATTCCACACATAAGAAGTGGATTTTTTTGTTTCATGCCCAGGCATGACAATGGCCTTTTTCTTGTCACGTGCAAGAACTGCTGCCACTGGTGCAGGACTTACACAAACAACCTCATCAACATCCTCATTAGCGCCCTCATCGCCTACACAAATTCCCCCTCATCCTCTTCTAATTCCAAAGTGGCATCCTCAATTTGGGTTTCACCGGCTACACTCGGGCTATTAAGGCACACATCAGCAGAATGCTCACGATTAGACATCCCACTGTTGGATGGACTCTCCACAGGGATTGTTGTCATTTGTGAATCAGAGCAAACATTATCCTCTAATGCAGATAATGTTATCTTGCAGCTCGGCTTTGATGCGTAACAGTAGTTGTGCACCAATTGTAGGCTCGGTAACTTTTTGGGATCTGCCACTAATAGAGAAAGGTGAAGGCCTCATTCTCTCTTTGCCACTGCGTGTGTAGAATGGCATGTTGGCAATTTTTTTTTTTATCGTCACTTAACTTTTCCTCAGTTAGACTTTGTTTTCGCTTCAACAGCGTAATTTTTTTTTGGTGTGTGTTTTTTTGGATGATTTCAAAAGACGGTGTAGTTTGACATCGCCTTTCCCAGATGACGTACTGGGAACACTACCATCAAGACTGGTGACAGAACCTGGTTGCTCATTCTGCTAATATGTGGACTGCTTGAATCCATTCTAAACCCAAAGCACTTGTAGTGCTACAAATTATTTGCTAGATACTGCTGACAGATAGTAATTTTGACAGCCAGAAATATTTATGCACAATTATGGGGGACACCCCAAAAGCACCAGGGAGTGCTAAAAAGTATTTGGTAGATACTGCTGACAGATAGTAATTTTCACAGCCAGAAATATTTATGCACAATTATGGGGGACACCCCAAAAGCACTGGGGAGTGCTAAAAAGTATTTGGTAGATACTGCTGACAGATAGTAATTTTCACAGCCAGAAATATTTATGCACAATTATGGGGGACACCCCAAAAGCACTGGGGAGTGCTAAAAAGTATTTGGTAGATACTGCTGACAGATAGTAATTTTCACAGCCAGAAATATTTATGCACAATTATGGGGGACACCCCAAAAGCACTGGGGACTTCCAAATATTGGAAAAAAAAAATCCTCTATCCTCCTCTCTTCTCTAGCGATTTTTGTTAGCACAATTGTAATCAGAATATTGTATTCTCTGTCCCTGCTCTAATCAGCCTGTGACTACACCCTGCTCTCTCCCTCTGTCAAATGGCGATGGATTGCTGTGGAGGCGTGTATTTATAATCTTCAAGTATCTCGAGAAACGAGCCCCGAGATCCGATGACGTCACAATGACGTTCGGCCTCGATTTGGATTCGGAGCGGGCGGGAGAGTACCGAGCTACTCAGCGGTTAAACAGAATGCATTACCTGTAGACATGTTTCTAGTGAAGATACTATAATTTGAAGTTTACTGGGGATATTTTTTCCATTAAACATGTTACAATTGTGATAGCCGTTATGGGGTTTGTTTATTGGAATGTAGTTGTGGACTCCAATATGTTAGCAGCAGAAAAAGAAATTTGAAATGTAGATTTTTAGAACACAAGAGAAACATTTTAAATAAGAGAATCGATTTTACTGTTCCTAAACTTTTTGTGAACTGTCATTGATTTTATTATGTTTTATTGGACGTTGTCCCTTGAAATAGGATAGACCCAACATCACACACTACTGGGGAAATTGCCAGATCTGCGCAAAATTGTGTTAAGCGGCATATCTCATTGCACTAAATGTTTGGTAACTTTCATTCAACTCATACATAGGATTCCGATTTATAATTCTCCCAAATTGTTATTATTGGACAACGACGCTGCTTGACATTTTTGCACTGATTTCTAAATCTATATTTCCAGATGATGAGTTTCCAGTGATATGGAGAACACAATGGGCCTGATTCATTAAAGAAAGTAAAGCAAAAAAATGAGTAACTTTGAACCTGGGCAAAACCATGTTCTATTGGAGGGGAGGTAAATTTAAAATGTGGACAGATTTATAGTTGGGATAGAGCATGTTCTAGATCAACTTTAAATTTCAGTGTAAAAATAAAGCTATCAAGGATGTGTGTGCTACATGAAAAAACAGCCAGTATTTAACTTATGTGCAATATTATAAACTAATATGCATCCCTTGCATTGTAACATGGTTTTGTCCAGGAGAAAACTTACTTATTTGTTTGCCTTCCTTAATGAATCAAACCCAATGTGTGGTTTGTGTTCAACAGGAGTACAAGACTGAATTTCCATCTTTGATTTACTCTTACCATGCTATAGAAGTTTCTAATTTGTAAATACTGTGGGAACAATACATTGTGGCTTTTCATTAAGAATATTCCTGAGGGAAAAATTGTTACAACAGATCTTTTGATAGTATATCACAATTATATAGCTGATCTAATTAGTGTTGTCATCTTTGCTCATTTGACATCATAGCAGCAGACTATCAGCTTCATTATCTGTGTGGCTTTCTGACACTAAAGCTATTTTAGATAGCATCCACTAAAGTGATCTTTTTGTGTCAATCAGTGCTGCCAGTCTAACTTGTTATATATTATATAAGCAAATGAACAATTCCATGATGTACTTTTTCTAGATATATCCATGTACATTGACATTATTATTATTATCATTTATTTGTTAGGCGCCACAAGGTGTCCGCAGCGCCGCACACAGTACTAACAGTAGACTATACAGGGTGAAACCATACAGAACAATGAACAAAAAGTACCAATACTTCAGAAACTCCGGCCAGTCATATGCAGTAAAGACGGAGCGGAAGAACATGTATGGAGACAGGAGAGGAGGGGGCCCTGCTCATACGAGCTTACATCCTAATTATTACTTAGATCTCTCAGTACTTTGGTTGTATAAACTCCTAAATTAAAAGCTTTTGTGTTAGAAATTGTTCTCCGATTTAAGTGATTTATAATTGCAAACTGTAAAGCATTTACTGTTTTAAGTGGTTTTATTTTGTTTTGTCTTACATGTTACTTAATAAAATGCAATTTAGCAAACCTATTTATTTATTTTTTAAAATGCGCTTTTATTATAGTATTATCTATTTTATCACTGTATATAATTTATTATTTGAATGTTTTTTCTAAACTTAAGGTTTGTTTTTTTTTGTTCTTTTCTATTTGTTGCGGGGGAGGATCTGAAACAAGAGAATGAAACGACATACCATTTACAGGTTTCAGATTATGCAAGTATGAAGTCTGGTGACAAAATGCGTTAGGGGAAAAAGAACAAGTGGTAATGTGCATGTGTTAATTTTGGCAGAGGAAGTGACAAAGGGAAAGTGATAGCCAAGATAATCATATGTCAAAGTGTGTCAGAAGAAGAGAATGGTGCACATTAAACTACAGTCAGATACTCATTCTCCTCCCTTCCCCCTTCCTATCTCCTCCCTTCCTTCTACCAACATTAAAGGAAAAAGAAAAGGCCTCACATCGCTATACATCTGTTAGAGATATTGTCTTACTTTTTGCACATTTTAGGCCAGTCATATGCATGTGTAACGGGTGTGGTATGAATTTACGTCACTTGTAATTCCGACAGACATTACTACGACCAAAAAAAGGACAATGACTGTAAGTGCGGCCACATGAAAATATCCACTGACAAATCACGTCACTACTAACGGCCAGGCTGAAAACGCCGCTTTTAAAGCGGCGATGCGTGGTCCCACATTCATTTAGATTATACAGGAGCTGGGTCCGCTCATTGCCGCTTTAAGAGCGGCATTTTCAGCCTGGCCATTAGTAGTGACGTGATTTGTCAGTGTCCATATTTTTGAAAGTCGATGTTGAAGTCTGCAGGTGATTTGAAGTGCCGGATATACTGGCAGTCTATTATACAGTCAGTGGATATTTTCATGTGGTTGCACTTACAGTCATCGTCATTTTTTTTTGGTTGTAGTAATGTGTGTCGGGATTACAAGTGCCGCTGAAGTGAGGGCCACCATGTGTAACCTGCCTGCATCTTTTTTATACCTCTGTATATTGGCTCCGGTGAGTACACGACCCCTGCTGGATCTGTGTTATGTCACCAATTATGGCCTTTTTCATTTTTTCGTCTATTTTTATAAAATGTGTGCTGGTACTTTATAAATAAAGTTATTAAAAAAAACTACAGTCAGATAGTTTATGGCTAAGTAAAAGTGTTTAATAGCCAGATTATGGTAGATGAAGGGGTCATTTATACAACTCATGAGCAAGAACACGTTTGGTTTAACCAGAGATAAGGACAAGATCCAGATTATATTGAAAGGAGGAACAAAGGAGGCTGATGCAATAAAAATATTTCAGGACCGTAATTTCCAACCATAGTGTGGGGACACATTATTGTTTGGTACTACCCTACTGGATGTGTCACAGTAATTATATGACTAGCAGAATAATAGTCTTAAAATAAGTTAAAAAATATAGAATGAAAATTATAATAAATATGAACTTATAAACTATATATTTCAATCAATTCTCTTTGATCTCTTAATGTACTGACATTTATTATTAATTCTAGTTTCATTATAGTATTTTAACATTGTTGGTGTTTCAACATCAAGAAGGTTGGGAACTGCTGGCCCCTAAATTTAACTACACTGAATAATAATATAAAAAATAGTTTTGGTAATTGCATCCATGCATTTATTATTCTGCTTATCTGTACCCACTGTTATTTTTACTGTTGTTTTCCAGTCTCATAAGGAGATCTTTCAAATTGCTTCTCCTTATGTAAGTTATAAGTAACCTTGTCCCAATATGATTTAATGCTGGATCAGAAGCCATTATATTCCACTGTTTTCTAAGGACTTTAGATGATGGCATGATGACTTCCAGTGTTGTAGGTTGTAGTAAAAACAATTCCATTCATATTATGATTATTAGTCACATCAAGTTTTCCTGAGTTGAGCCTTCTTTGTGCCAATTCAAGCAGTTCTTAATGCTAGTCAGCAGTACCCCCTATCCAGAAAAAACTTTAAGTCATGTTCTCCAATTGAGCAGCAAAGTGTTATCTGAATTGTTTTAAAAAGCCCTAAAAAATTGAGAAAGCAGCAGACCCCGTTTCAAAAACATTGATAGTGACTTTAGAAAAAAATGTGGCATTACTATGTCAGCTTCTATAAAAGAAGATAACCAAGGGTGTCATACTGAAGAAAATTCATAACATCTAAAGAATAATTGACTGGATTTGGTAAATGATTAAGTTTCTCCACCATGGCATTTAAGGACACAACATCAGCATACTAAATGAAGAAATTACAATCAATAAAACATTTATAATACAGGATGCTGGCACCATACTTAGAAGATATGTACTGCAATCATAACTATCCATGTACAGATTAGCATATGCCAAGTCTAAATTAGATCCCTCGTTAGAGTAGCAAATAATAATTAACTACAGTGCAAAAAACTACTTTCAGCAATTCAACAATAAAGTAATTTAGAGGAGAGAGATGTTCAGACTGCACAAGTGGCGCTCTTACTGCCTGAACACCACCATCATTTGTAATGATAGTGTACAATGAACTAACATCTATCGTTACTAGAATAGCGGTATTGGGTAGTTGTGTAATGGATTGTAGACCTTACAAAAAATCTGAGGTCTTAACTTGAGGTCTTAGGGGCAGACTCAATTGTAAAAATAAATTGCCAATTAGTGTCCCGGAACGGCCACGAGAAACTACAAAGTGATTTATTTTAGTGACATATCAGCTCACTTTTGCTCGTGCTCCATAGAGTCACGAGCAAAAGTGGGCATTCGTTTTTGCCGATAAAAATTGCACATGCTCCTTGTAACATCGGGACTACTTGAATCTGCCCCTTAGAAACAAAGAAGAAGAAAAAAAACAATGTTTTGGGCAATAGGTGAGAGAAGTGAAATTCTGACTTAAATGATAGGTGCAGGGCTGCCAAGAGGAATTCAGGGCCCGGGTACAACAAATTCATGGGGCCCCCCTCATAGTCGAGTAAGCCCTAAAAATTTTTGGTGCCGGCTCACAGCGGGGCAACAAAATTCGGGGGTGTGGTCATACATTCAGGGGCGTGGCAAAGCGCCATTGGGGCGTAGCTAGCCTAACAGCGGTGCAAAATTTTTGGGGTGTGTGGTCATACATTTGGGGCGTGGCAATGCGCCATTAAGCCGTGGCTAGCACATCAAAATCACTAGGTCCTGAATTCACCAGAGCGTCACATATATCCCAGCACTCCGGACTTTTAAGACATCTACCACCACAGTGTAGTATACAAAGAGTGCAGTGTGTACACAAAGAGTTCAGTCTTGGCCTGCACCTTACATTGGGCACGACACTCACCAAAAATTCCCATTGTCCCTACTAGAATCCCAACATTCCACACACTCTGCTGCTCTCTCCTACCTGTTCTTCTCACTTTCACCACCTGTTGCTGCATGTTTCTTTAGTTGCGGCTTGTCCGGATCCTGAAATGTTGGAGGTCCTATTTGGGAAAAAAAATGGCTACATTTAGAAAATTACAGCCAGCCCCGGCGTTAAATCAACAGCACCCATGATTAATAATTAAGCCTTCCTCCAGCCCCAACATTAAAATAATAGTATTCACATTTAATAAATAAACCTATTTCCCTTCCTGCAAACAGCCTAGCAATACCTATTTCCCGCAACCATCACTGCCATTAATAAATTCATAGTCACATTTAATAAGAAAAAAACTCATTCTCCCTAAACTCACCCCCATATTCAATATCCTTTTTTTTAACTCTGTGCTTCTCTCCCCTTTTTAACTATTCTGTTTCTCGCCACTTTTTTATTTATTGTTTCTCTCCTTTTTTATTTATTTATTGTTTCTCTCCCATTTTTTATTTATTGTTTATCTCCCCTTTTTTATTTATTGTGTCTCTCCTTTTTTATTTATTGATTCTCTCCAATTTTTTATTTATTGTTTCTCTCCTTTTTTATTTATTGTTTCTCTCCCCTTTTTTATTTGTTGTTTCTCTCCTTTTTTATTTATGGTTTCTCTCCCCTTTTTTATTTATTCTCAGCCTCTCTCCCCCGTTGTATTACTCCCCCTTCTTTATAGCACTGTCCCTTTCCTCCCCTTGCCTCTCCGTTTCTTTACTTACCTCCTGTCAGCTTCTTTCTTTTTCTCTTCTTCTCTTCTATCTTCTCTTCTTTCTTCTAGCTTTGTCTTGTCCGGCGCTCCTCACTGACTGACAGGCGTGACTTGATGACGTCACGCCCGGCAGTCAGTGTGAATGGAGAAGAGGAGAGAAGGGTCGCGGCGCCGCGGGTCACGTGAGTATTTATTTATTTTTTTTGTTTTGTTTTATTGTTCCAGCTCCCCCCACCAACGAACCAACCCGACCCCCGCCCGCCACGGAGAAAAAGAAAATACATAAAAAAACGCAAGATAAAAAAAAAAAAAAAAAAAAGAAAAATTTAAAATTAGAACCGAGGGCCCGGCCCGGGCCCCCTGTCAAGCCCAGGCCCAGGTAAAATGTACCCACTCCCCCCCCCTCTCGGCGGACCTGGATAGGTGTACCATGTTGCTGAAAAAGAGTTTTATGAATTTTAGGTTTTTAAAATTCCCATTGTTGGAGGGAACATGGAGTTGTCCCTAAAGTGATCTTTAAGACAAAGTTTCTGATTCAATAATACGAGCCCACCGCCCATTGGAAATAGTCAAATCTAACCATGCACACAAAGGATAAACTCCTGGCAATGACAGACATTTCAGTGTGTGATAGGCGATAATTGGATAAATTAAAGATTTTTGAGGATGCACGTTGGAGTCGTTGAGTGTTTCTTCTTGGTGCCCTCCTTCTCCTCTGGTGGGGCATGTGGTACGATTTGCACCTAGATATATCTGTGAATGAGTTTTTATCCCTAAAATGGTATCCTGTTCTGAGGAGGAATAATTGGATATCCAGTTATACTGAGAATATTTTTCTGTGTCCCATATACTATATGTTTGCAATAGTAAGGTTAACTCTGTCCAACTTGATTCTTGTGAATCAAATGAAATCTATAAAATTATATTTGTCATGAGTCTGTCTAACCATTTGTCACTTTTATCAGTGGTCAATGTTGTTTTAGACAGTCCATTAAACTTTGCAAAATCCTGCTTGGTCTTTTTGAGTTCATTGTTAATGTTGTAGAGAAAGCTAAAAAGTAAAGTGAAATCAAGTCAAATGAGCATGTATTGAGCACAGTACACCACGTAATACAAAATGTGAGGATATTTCTACCAATCGTGGGAGTATTATTAAATTTAAAACCATGTGGAGTTTTTTCTTATTCCTGTAGTACCCAGACAGGAATAGACCAAGAAATAATAAATCTCTCTCTCATTTTTGTAAGTTCAAAATTTTATGAAAACAATCTATTGGACTCTCTTCAGGAAACTCATTAAATTTTGTTTGTTCAAAGAGAAGTCTTTTCAATTCCTCATCAGTCAGTGTTAATTGTGTATGTTCTGCATTAAACAGAAGTGTTAGATCTATACAATTATCCATCTAGATCTCAGGTTCCCAATACAAATTAGTACTACTAACACTGTAAACAGAGTAAATATCAAAGGTTCAATAAATAGAGGAGATTACATGCATTTCAAAAAATTAACACCATAGATTACAACTAAAGCATCACAATATAATCATCAGGTTTCAGAGACACTGTTAACCAGTAACCCAGCAGTAATAAAACACTTCCAATGTGCAGTTATAAACTACATTACAAATATTCACAATAATAGGTAAATAGACTTATAGTCAGAAAAACATGTGCATGAAGATGAACAGATTAATATAAATAACATAAATAACATAAAATATGTTGATAAATTAATATACAATCAAACCCCAGGAAAGGTAAGGATCACAGGCACTGGTTATCTTAACAAAAGTCTCAATAGAGACTGAAACATTGATAATCTGCTTGTTTTACTATGTGGAATAAAACCACCACATATGCTACTCTGGTGATATGGACTCCATCTGTACCAGCAGGTCTCCACTGGTTTCTCATATTGCAACACCGCACCATTCTTTATATATAGTATCCAGGTGCTTGGCCGCATCACCTGGAATATATATCTATATTTTTATATATATATATATATATATATATATATATATATATGTATATATAAATATACAGATAGATAGGTCCATCCTAAAATTAGGGGGAATGACAGTTTTGGGACTATTGCAGTTGCTACAGTGGCCATCTGATGTTACAGATGCTTGACTCTACTAAACCGGCGGGTCCGGCAGCACTGGTCTTTTAATGTCGGCACTGTGTCACACTGTCGAAATTTTCAAGCTGTCCCAAGAATGGAAGTATCAGTACTTAGCTTCCCAACATTTTCATGTCAACAGGTTAACTGTCGACATTTTCAGTGTTGCCATTTAGTACCCAACCCATTGAGACTTTCCTGCATCCAGATTCATTGCACAGTAGCAAGGGTAATATTGACCAGTGTTGGATGGGCTACAGTTCACTGGTTTCTGTAATGTTGGACATTGAGCCCAGAGATTAGCCCCATTTCTGCATTCAAAACATACTGGGACATTTATTTTCTGTGTTTGGGCACTCTCAGACATAGGCACGTTTGGGCTATCTGCACCCACCTTTGGATGTGGTATGGGCTTAGTCAGAAACGCCAGTCGATAGCACTAAATTTTCCCATACTCGTGGTAAATTTCATCAATGTTTGTGGGTCGTTTTGACTAACACATCTCTGAAGAACTCTGTTAACATCTTTGGTGAAGCGATCTATCTCTAGAAGCTTGATGATCTGCATTGGAAAATTAGTTTCAGGTTGGAGCAACTGCAGCCTAACTGGCTTCTCCCTCTCAAACTGCAGTAATAATACTCTTGAGCTCTACAGGCGACTGTAACTCCAATCCAAGCCAGATTCTCTTGCTTCAATTGTTGATAGTCTAGTGCCTCTACTTCATCTAAATCAAGGTAACCTTTTTGGGCTTCACCGTATAAATATGGCACTAGAATCTAAGCCCACCTCTCCATCGGCCATTTTACAAACTTAGCAGCCCATTTAAACGCTATCAATTGCGCAGGAGTAGGCTGTACCAACTTGTCCTGCTGTGTCTGCTAGCAACAGTCAAGTAGACTCCTCCTAAGCAGCAGCTACATGTAACACCTGTGCTTGCTGTGTAGAAGTAGCATGCAACAAGCCCTTTAATATCTCCTCCATCGTGCCTGTTTGGCCAGGTGGGAAGCGGAATTTGACTTCCCTAAGCATCCCACAATGACACCATTTGTGACACTGACACCTCTAAGATGATGCTGAC
Organism: Mixophyes fleayi; assembly: GCF_038048845.1. NCBI lineage: Eukaryota > Metazoa > Chordata > Amphibia > Anura > Limnodynastidae > Mixophyes > Mixophyes fleayi. The sequence continues at coordinate 134,123,707 of NC_134403.1, forward strand.
ATCATATTTCTGATGAAAGAGTCTTCTGTTTAATTCATCATTATGGCAATTAGCATTTAAATATACATTTAATTTTCCCTTGGCGATCCCTAGCACTAATCTAATAGATCACCTCTCTATTAGATCGGCCAGCTTGTCTAGTATAGTTCACCCCGCTCACAATAAACCTAAGCCTTTCAAACTCTAACATGAATATGACTGGCCTAAAATGTGCAAAAAGTAAGACAATATCTCTAAAAGATGTATAGTGATGTGAGGCCTTTTCTTTTTCCTTTAATTTTGGTAGAAGGAAGGGAGGATATAGGAAGGGTGGAAGGGGGAAGGGAGGAGAATGAATATCTGACAGTAGACTAAAGACTAGGGTACATACAGCGTCGGACTGGCCCACTGGGGTACCGGAATAACCACCGGTGGGCCCCACTGCCTGAGAGTCCCTCACCTACCCTAGGAGGGCAGGACGCATACTGCTCCCTGCACATGAATGAATGAATAATAACCGCGATGGCGCGGCAGTGTGAATCAGTAGGTCACATGTGTGTCAGCTGACAGGAGCAGGGGAAGAGAGAAGAGAAGATGCTGACAGGTAAGTAAACTTATTCAGAGGTTAGAGAGTTCTGGGGGGAAGGGACTTGAATTGTAAGTCACTGTTGGTAGTATAGGGGCAGTGAGACAGGTGGGTGCCATTACATATGTGCTTTACTAGATGGAAAAATACTAGGATTGTTTTGTAGTGCAATATACCCTATTGTGTTCTAATACTGATGAATTAAGCTGACACAAATGAATGATAAATGCTACATACAGGCAATCAGAGGCTGTGCTGATGGGCTCTGTAGGCATAGTACTGTTCAAAGTTATAATTCAATAGAAGCAGGTTAGAGATTACAGCTGACTTACTGAACTGCATTAACTCTCTTTGGATATAGTATGATGTTACCTATATAAAGCTACATTTTGTGAAGTACAGCATAAAAAATAATATTTTAGCTGCCCTCAAAAAGGCTGTAATTGCAAAAATTTTGGGATTGACAATCGCCGGGGCCTACATTCTGCCGTGCGCCGTCAAATGTGTGTCCATTTTTTGAGTGATTTATCTATTTTCAAGGACACTACTTCTATACAATGTTTGTATTAAGATAGACACATGTGAATTAGTGCATGTCTAAAAGTGTTATATATACTATAGTGTTGTTTTTAATTCATAACATTGTGAAATAGCTTATTTTGTGCTTATAATAGTGCAAATCAAAGTACATTCAAGGGTTTGACTTTTAGTCATTCACCCAGTAGTATTTGAGCCACTAACATAGTAACTTAAAGAAACAGGCTAATTTTTTTAAATCTCACTGAAAATTCTGTACCCCACCCACTCCTTTGGAGATTCGTGTCCCCGTCTCTTTCTTTTGCTTTCTGAAAAACCTTTAATAAAGACTATTGTGAAAAATAAATCTCCCTGAAAGATTGTGACGCTGGGTGATATTCCTATTTTTAATATCAGCCGAGCTCGGTACCATATTTCTTCAGTGTTAGATGTAGTTGTTGTGTGTATGTGATGTACATATGGAGTGATCAGTATCATTTGCCTTGTTCTGAATCCTTGGTATAAATCTCAGTAGATGAACTGTATTTTACGCCCAGACTGTGTATAGGTTGAGAGAACCAATGTGGGGGTGGGTTGTGAAGAAGGTAAGTGTGGTGGGAAGGAGGACTCTTTATGTGCTATGGCAAGGGCTGCTTTGCCTATTAATATAGTGTGAGGGCCAGTTGTTATACAGTATGGGATATTCATTTATTGGTGGGAGCTATTTAATTTAAATGGGGGTAATGATATTACCTACTAATTTAATGCTGCGATAGTTTGGGGGCTAATAATTGAATGTTGGCCTGATTTTAAGGAAAAAGAGGGCTATTTATTAAATGTGTACTAAATTATTTAAATTCAAGGCTACTTGGGGGGTGGATTTATTTATTAGATGTGAATACTTCTTATTTAATGTCAGGCAGGTTGGAGAGAAATAGCATTCCCATTTAATAAATAGATCTATTAATTTAATGTTGGGGCTGAGGCCTATTTATTAAACTTGGCTGCTTTTCATTTAACATTTGGGCTAGTTGGGGGAGGGAGGCCTAGTGGGTTCACTCATTGCTCGGCTTTCCATATTTCATGTACCTGTCCCTTTTTCCAAACAGGACCCCAGCATTCCAGGATCCAGACAAGCAGCAACTGAGCTTAAGACACCAGCACCAGGAAGTGAAAGCTGCAAGAACAGGTAGGAGAGAGCAGGATAGTCTGCCATATGTCCTGATTCTGATGGGGCAGTCCAAATTTTGGATGATTCTACTGGTCAGTAAGGACTTTGTCCCCACCGCAAGGACAGTTTGGAGATATGTCCTGCTTCACACTACTTTGCTTGTGAAAGATGAGCTGCATGCACCCAACAGTAGTGCATGCAGCATTGCCGGTGTATTTGAAGTGGATAGGAAGGGATTGGATAGCCAATGATGGTAGGTCATGTCAGCTCTGGTAGCATGGAATGGAAACCCCCTGTAGAAATCTTGCGTTTGCCACCGCCTACCTCCAACTCGCAATGCTTTGTAAGTAAATAAGAATCACTGCCCCAGTCACCTGAGTGATGATCCTTGCCTCCTAACACTGTGCCAGAAAGAGAAATTAAACAGTTAGGTAAGGTGACTGGGGCAGTTGTTTTACTTTCCTTCCACTCCTCTGGTGGCTGACCACACCGCTTCTGGTTTCGTTTCGGTGCACACACTATTTCATGGGCCCCTATCATTGCATTCCCCCGGTGGGCCCTTCACGCCCCAGTCCGACACTGGGTACATACAGTACCTCTTTACCTTACTGGAGAGGAATCATGGTAGATGCTCTTAGGGAATCTGCTGTGGAACATGACAAAAATAAGAGAAAGGAGGCGCAGAGTGATAAGTTAATGATGGTAAGTATCCAGGCATTAGAAGGACTACACACACGACCACAGTATAACAACACTTATTATGGGGACAAAAAAAAAAAGCAAGAGCCAATGAGGTGTTTCAAATGTTTTAAAATGGGACATGTAGCAAGAAACTGCCACAAGAGAATATATAGAGGGGAACAGTGGGACAATAGAAATTTTTTGGGAAACCTAGGAGTGAATCACATAGATACCCACAACGAAGACATACACAATCCTCAGAGGTTTCCTAACAACTGCCCGTGCACATCATAGCAGCAAATGCTTTGCGGAAGAATAATAGCTAACATTAGGGGTTAGGTCATACCTGTATTCTACAACCAATTAGGTTTAATGAAAATCTTAGGGAAGAACCTACAGTGACAGTTGATGTATCTGGTTTAACACAAACTTTTCTTCTGGATACAAGGGCTGCCAGGTCAGTGATAACATCTCCTTTAAGTTTACAGGTTACTAACAACCTGTTCCAGCTTTCGGGGTAACGGGAAAAGTGTTGCATTACCCCTTGACTAAACCCGCAGAGGTTTAGTCAAGGGCAACAGGCAAACAGGCAAGATCCAAGGTACAGGCAAGGATCACATCAGAAGGTCAGCCAAAGTCAGGAGACAAACAGCAGGTCAGCAACAGCACAGACTGTGAACGCTATAACCGGCAGGGAAGCTAAGCCCTCCCTGTTTTAAAATACAGAAAGCAGCCAATCAGAGCCCTGCCCGACAAGTTTCCCCAGAGGCTGCCTAATTAATTGATAATTAAACAGCCTGGGGCTAATTTATCTAGTTAAGTGCACACTCGCCCGGCTGCCTGGCATTGCTGGGACACACCACTGCTTAGAAAGCATCCCGACCATTGCAATGGTGACAATCGGCATGACGGGAACCGTAAGTAACATCCCGGGTGTTGCCATGACAGTATGATATGGTAAAATGATACTGTATGATATGGTTAAAACTGGACTGTATGTTGTAATATTGGTAGTAATTTCAGGCAATTGGCAGTGTTGCATCTCACCAGAAAGCTTCTGATAACCATCAATGTGGTTCCAAGTTAAGAGAAAAGTAACAGAGAAAAAAAAAACAAAAAAACATTAATTCTCTCTCACTATCCTATGGATATAAATCAGTCTAAGCTTAATAGAAGTAATTTCAACGTATCACCATGATTATATTGTCATTTTCTTTTCAATCATGCATCATCTCTACATCAAAAACCACCACAAACAAAGATCACCACCTAACACTCAACTCACATGTACCTTAATTAAATTCTTCCACTTTAACATTTCCACATCATACAAACACTTCCTTTCTTGTCCCATAAATATCATATATACAACTTTTCGAACACCATCCTAAAATACTTATTCACTTTTATATTTTCATTCATAAACATACACAGATTCTATACATCCCACAAAACTTCCACCGCATATACCTTCATCAGCCATAATATTCTAGTTTTTATCCTTCCACATACCCCAAGCCATAAACACTATTTTCCAAGAAATAAAATTACCAAAGGTCAATCCTCCTTATCCAGCGCCCCCCCCCAGATTCTGCTCCCAAGCCCGTTCATATGAGTCTCAATCACCTGCTTCTGGAACTCCAAGTTCCCAATACAGAAGAGATATGAGGTTTTTAGTAGAGGACCGACGAAGGAAAAGCGACTCAAAAATGGTCAATGGCCTGGTACTTAGACTTGATTTGTTATTAGATTGTGAGAAATGTGTTTTGGGTATAGCAAAATTTGTTTTTAGGTCACCTAATGAAGGGAAGGAAAGGAAAGGTCCGTGGTGATATCATTGAGATAGCAAGCACCTTTCTGTTTTCAAGGTTCAAAAGATGACAATATACAACCTGGTGAAAACTTAGATTTGTCAAAGAGCGGAATGCTTGGGCTAGGAGTAGGAGCCATATTAAATCTTGTATTCGCTCAGTCCCAGAGGGATAATGAGTAAGCTAAAACTGGGTGATGAGTAACAGAGTGCGGACGGCAAAGACGAGTGAGCCACATGTTTAAGATTTTTAACCCGTAGGCCACCACCATGTGCCGACCTCTGTTGGATGAGGACCCGAACCGTTGTCAGAATCACTAGGTGGAGTTGGTGATACCTGCCAGCAATTGGCGCTATTGAGTATCGAGGCGTGGAGTCTAACACGCCCATGGTTTTCACCAGGAACCCCCGCAAGGAGATATGGACTTCGCTGAAAGAGACATTCAGGTCGTGGCCCCCAGTATCAGTCAGCTGGTGAGGTAACAATAGAGGCAGCGGTGACGGCCCACCCGGAGACAGGATGGAAGGATAGTCAGCAAGCCGGGTCAGAATCAGAGATACGGATATAGCCAAATGAGAAGCAGGAGAATGGTCAGGAAGCCGGGTCAGTACCAATAATCACTCAAAGCCAAAATCAGAAACCTTAGGAGAAGTCAGGAACAAGCCGGGGTCAGAATCCAATAAATAGTAACACAGAAACAAACGCTGGAGCAAGGCTGAAGACCAAATACTCTGGCAAGCAAATGGCCTCAGTGAGTTCCTTAAATAGAGGAGAGGGATCCCTGATAGGTGCATCAATCGGCAGAAAAACCGCAACCAATTGCTGGCTAGTTGCAGGGCAACGGAGCATTGAATTTTGCGCATGCGTACTGATGATAAACAGAAACAGCGTCATGTTGCTATGTAACGGTTGCCAGGCTCGGCGTACGCAAGCGTATCTAAGCAGCGGAATGCCAATTCTGCAAGGAGACAGGCGCCCGTTTAGAGGCAGAAACAAGACAGCGCCTGACAACTCTGGGACGTTTCTTGCCCCATATAAATTGTGACTAATGCGTGGTCAGACAAGCCAAGTTCAGTACTCAGGTGCGCCAGCAAGCGTAGAGACAGGCCAAGTTGGGTACACAGGTGCGCCAGCAAAGTGTCATCAGACAGCCACAGAACGGTACACAGGAGATCCGGAGAGACGTGGTCAAACAGGAAAGGAATAGTACACAGGAGATCCAGCAACAAAGAGACACTCGCAGAAAGAAGGGTTAACACAGAAGGCAGAAACTCAGCAACTATGTTGCACTGACACAGGCAGCGTGTCAGTGCAGCGTCTAAATGGAGGAGACAATTCAAAATATGTGACCCGCTAACCAGAAGTGCCAGAATTGAGGCATATGCAGCAGTGCTAGAACGAGTCACAGGTAAGTTAGTTGCAATTGCTTAGTGATGTGGATGCGATGTGAGTGTGTGTCACGGCTAAGGATATTTTATGGATCCTTTTGCCACTACTGGGATGTTATTAGCAGTGGAAGGTGGAGGTTGAACAAAACACAGAAGATGATAGTAGCTTGCAATATAGTATATTGGTAGATGGTATAACAGCAACAGTGAAAGATATGTACAACTCAGCAAGCTGAGTACACGACAGTTCATAAAATACAATGAAATCACGAAAAAAGTTCAGTTGGTAACCAATAGCAACGGCATGAAGAATGAATGCACACAACTTGAATAACGGAACTGGCAACTAGCTTGGCAATATATTATTAATAACAGTCCAGCAACTAATAATCAGCAGAGTAATAATAATAGCTGTGCCAAACATAGAATCACAGATGACAAGGTAACTTGATTGTAGTTCAGTAAAGAATACAGGTAGCCGAGCAGAGAGGTAGTTGAGCCAATCAATATGAGTGCAGGTGTAATAAGCAACTCACAAGACAGTTCAGTGTGCAGATGTAGAAGTCCAGTACACAGGTAACAGCCGTAGGAGATTCAGTAAGCAGTGTGGAACTACAAGTACCAGGTATGGAGGTTGTAGATGTAGAAGTCCAGTACACAGGTAACAGCAGTAGGAGATTCAGTAAGCAGTGTGGAACTACAAGTACCAGGTATGGTGGTTGTAGATGTAGAAGTCCAGCACACAGGTAACAGCAGTAGGAGATTCAGTAAGCAGTGTGGAACTACAAGTACCAGGTATGGTGGTTGTAGATGTAGAAGTCCAGCACACAGGTAACAGCAGTAGGAGATTTAGCCTAGACCAAGGTAGACTGAGTAACACGAAGATCAGGCCATGAGCCCATGCCCTTGGGAGGTTCATATAGTGCTCCAGGACCAATGAGGTTTAGGGAGTGGTCCAGATCACAGTAGCTAGGAACACCTGTGAAAGTAATGTCTCTGAAAGAGAAGCAAGCAGAATCATGGTTCTTAAAGGGAAAGTCACAGAGCTGGGACCTGACTATAGGACCAGCGTGTGACAGTGTGTGTCTATATTAGGGCATTTAGACTGTAAGCTCCAATGGGACAGGGACTGGTGTACAGCGCTGCGGAATTAGTGGCGCTTTATAAATAAATGATGATGATGATGATGATGGATGCCTAAATATTTTATCTACTTTTGATGCCATTTAAAGGGGAATTGTTGAGTGAGGGATGATCTAACATCAGCTGTAATATAAGAATAAAGAGTTTCTGTCTTTGAGGGTTTATTTTGTATCCTGAAATCCGGCCATAAGTGTTAATAACTGCGAGAAGGGGGGCAAGGAAACAGAAGGGTCCGAAAGGGTCTAGAGGACATCTTCAGCATATAAGGAGATTTTATGTTCGGATTTCCCTTCTTTAATTAGTCCTCAAGCCTTTTTCTGGCATAGTTTGTTGGCGAGTATCAAGTTGACCTTGTCAGCCTTATCATAAAATTTTTGTTTTATTTTTTAAGAGTGTTCGCTGCTCCGCGAGAAAAAATGCGTTTAGCTGACCTTTAAGTGTGTTAATCTGTGTTAGGAACGTCGCAGATGGACGCAGTTTATGTTGGGCAAGCAGAGAGGTTAGTTTACTCTCAAGGAAGAGAATTTCCTGAGAAGCCAATTTTTTAGCAGCTGAGGCTTTACTTTTCATCCTACCTTGTGAGCTTCCCAAAGGATACATGCAAATTTGTCTACAACCTTAATCTCATGATAGGTTGTTTAGGACAACAGAAGAAAGTTGTCAAGACTCCATCGGCGAGATCTTGGGGTTATATTAATAAAGTCAAAATTTATATAACTCCTGCATGATCTTTCCATGCAAAGGGGAAAATCCCTGTGTCCAATATCGTCTGTGTGAGGGACTGAGAAACAAAAATTATAACAATATGAGAATATGTGTGCAGCCAAGTAGTGTGTAAAATCTTTAGCATCAGCGATTTTAAGGTGCCAGATATCATGTAGTGCTAAACTAGGCTAGCATGTCCCTCGAGGAAGTGAAAGGAACTCTCTGGTTGGTGGAGCCAGAGGACCTATCGAAGGTTAGATGTCGGATAATATTAAATTCTCCAGCAAGAAATATATGACCCTGTGCAAGATGCCAAATATGTTTAAAAACCTCCAAAAAGAAGATGCTCTGACCCTGATTAGGTGCGTAAAGAGAGATGAGTGAGATTCGTTCAGAGTGAAGGGTACCAATTAGGATCAAATAGCGACCATCTGAGTTAGAATATGATTTAGTTAAAAGAAAGGGAACCCTTTTTATGTTAATATTGCTACACTACGCTTTTTGCAGGCCACAGAGGCAAAAAATGTTTGAGTGTATTGTTTACTTTAAAGGCGAGCATGTTGGCTCGTGAGATGTGTCTCCTGAAGAAAAACTATATCAGCTCTATCTCTCCTGCAGGCTCCCAGGACCATGGTCCATTTTGTGGGTAAGTTCAGAGCATTGATGTTAATTGAGAGTACCTTGAGCACCATGGGTGGAGAAAAGAACGAAAGTCCTATATAACATCAAAAGAAGAGCTATGTAAAAAACAAATGTGAGCATCAATCCACCTGGAAACCTGGGAAGTGGACGGGGATAGGGGGGATTGCCACATGTAAGGATGAGACAGGAAGAATAAGAAAGATGTGGCCTACAGAGGCCATAACCCTCAGAGAAGAGAGCCCTGGGTAGGGCCATCAATGAAACAGTCATAAAATGAGAAAACACTACATTTAAAGTAAGGGTGCTTGGAGGGTGGTTAGCTAAGCGAGAAAATGGAGCTCCCAGTGAAGGGCCATGTATAAATGTCCAGCACAAGAGGCTGGAATGACCAGAACAGAGGTGTATATGATTAAGCGACCAGGAGGTTGAATGTTAGGAAGAGGGTAAAGAAAAAAGAGAAAAGGGGAGGGGAATTGAATAACGAGGATGGGGGAGGGACAAAAGGGAAGGAGGGGGACCAATCTTGTAACCTTTTAATCCAAATGGTATTATTAATATATAGAAACCCAAAAAATGGTCTGTAACTTTATCTCAGAATAATGCATCCGAAACATGTTTGGTAAAAAAAAAAATTTGCAGAATGCCACTTAATGACTTCCTTACTGAAAGAAGTCAAACCGCTTAATGAAATGTAACTGCAGCTCTATTGATAACCTGTGGCATTTGGCACTGGCAGCATCATTATGCGGCAAGACTTCCATCAATATGTGTAACCCTACTGAATTATTTTTTTCCAAGCATGTTCCGGATGGATTATTTTGGAGATCAAGCTGCCGGACCATTTTTATTTTTTCAACACACCTGGGGTTATATTTACTAAACTGCAGGTTTCAAATAGTGTAGATGTTGCCTATAGCAACCAATCAGGTTCTAGTTTTCATTTATTTAGTACATTTTACAAAATGACAGTTAGAATCTGATTGGTTGCTATAGGCAACATCTCCACTTTTTCAAACCCGCAGTTTAGTAAATATACCCCTTGGAATTTTTTTTTTAACAACGCCATTTGGATTAAAAGCTTACACGATTGGATCGTGCAGATAAAGAACAGAGTTGTTTGGGTCTTTATAAAAAATTTTTGTAAACTAATGTGCTTTAAACAGTGTCTTTTATTTAAAATTAGCTTTGGTGCACTACAGGGTCCAGGGGCCCTGGGTGTCAGGGGATGCTGGCACTTGTGGTAACCCAAGAGCAAGCATGCCCTGACACCCATGCGTATGCTGGTGCTTGGATTACTACAAGCACCAGCATACCCAGACTGTTCATGGCAGCCCAGACTTGCTGGGACCTGTATTTCACAAATGTAAAATAGCGTTTCATCAATAACCATTTATTACTTTGACAGGATGGACCAACTATGCCACCCTGTCTGTTGTGTCACTGGGGACCGGTTGGGCTTGCCTTGCCACCGTCCTCTTTATCCCAAATGCGCCATCTAACCTCAGTAGGAGTGGCTTTAGCTGCTGCCACCACTGGACTCCTTTGCATCATCCAGAACCACATCCTTCTGGGTAACTGTCGCTGCTAGAGTACCCCCTCACTGGGCACCAGGGCTGGTACCCCTGACCTCTTCCTGTAGATCAGGGTTGCTATGGATGGTTCCCCCCTGGCCTATCACACTGGCCAGAGCTACTGGGTAGCAGGCAGAGCTGGGTCCAAACTTCAGAACAGCTGTATAACAGATTAGATTTGGGTCTAATCTGCAGGTCACAGGAATAACAGCAGGAAAATAGTCGTGAAGTAGGCTCTTGAAGCAAATGATGTTTATTAGCTCAAATGTCCAGATAAGGACGGTTCACACTAATGTATGGTACTAGCAATCAGAAGGTCAGATAGAGCAATAATGCTACATGGCCAAACAGAGCTGCTTTTTATACAGATTCTGACACAAATCTTGGCAGGGGGTAAACCAGCCCCCTGATCCGAGATGGCTCCGCAAATACTGATAAATCACATTCAATAATTACCATTAGGTTGTAATATATCCTTTAACCGTGGAGCTAAAACTTTAACAAAATTTACATCAATCTCCTGATTTCCTGAAACTTGGTGTTGAGTTTCCTATATTACTTGAATCCTGCCTTAGAGAGATAGCAAGTTTAATTACCCCCTCCTGTCTTTTTAGACTAAACAGATGTGGCCACTTAGATAAAAATATATACAATTAACATGAGATTACCTGACTTCAGACAGTCACAGAACACACATTTCCTCCCCTGGCATATACCTATTTCCTCTGAAATCAGTACATTGCTTATACAGAAATATCAAAATCTGTACATTTGCAATTATATAAATTGGCGCCTGTGCCACTAATTTAAATACATTTCTACAATAAATTATTTGTAAGTGATCCAGCCAAAATTACACCATACCCATTTTTTGCAGACCCCAAGTCCTAGAGAATTCAGCCCTGTGCTGACCAGCCTGGGCTGTGTGTCTTTCTGGCAGGGTGACCCCCGGCTGTGGGTTCCCTTGCTATAGTGCCACCAGCTTCAGCTGACAAAGCCTTTGGTTTGTTGAATGAGTATCAGGAGGACCCCACACTGTTTGCCTGTCCCCCTCCCCCCACGATTTTTCTCCTACCAGCCCTGGGCTGGCAGCACTAGAGTTAATATGACTCTCAACTTCTCTGCTTCCTCTCCCCCACTGCATGCTTACCTCTATCTCACCTCTTCAACCTGTATCTTTCCATTGGAACATTTCTATCTCCCTTTAAACTCATCTCACAAATTCTTAAGAAACCATCCTGTGATCCAGCCTCTCTTTCCATCTACTGCCCCATTTCTATTCTCCCCTTTGGCTCCAAGCTACTTGAGCGATTAGTGTACAACCGCCTTTCTCCCTTTCTCTCCTCTCATTCCATTCAAATTCCTCAGTCCTCCAAGCCTGCTGCGTTGGTGTGACAGTTGACTCCGCACTCTGATTTAATCCTCATATCCAGACTCTCTCCCAGTTCTGTCGACTCCACCTTAAAAACATTGGCAAAAATGCTCTTTTCTCACCCAACATGCCACCAAAACTCTTATCCATTCTATCATCATCTCCCTTCTTGACTACTGCAACCTCCTGCTATCTGGCATTCGTGACACCCATGTATTCCACTTCACTCCATCTTAAATGCTGCTTCAAGATTGATCTTCCTCTCTCTCTCCATTCCACATCTGCTGCATTACTTTTTAAATCCCCGCTTTGGCTCCCTGTTTTCTCCATAATCCAATTCAAATTACACACAGGTACCTACAAAGCTCTCAACAACCAGGGCCGGTGCTAGGGTCCTTGGCGCCCTAGGCACTTTGTCAAAATCGGCGCCCCCCCCCCCCCCGCCGCAAGAACACTTTGAAAATCGGCGCCCCCCCGCCGCAAAAATCGGCGCCCCCCCGCCGCAGGAACACTTTGAAAATCAGCACCCGGAACACTGTCTCTCCTCCCTCCCCCCCCCTCCCCACGTCTTTCCTTACCTTGCCTGCATAAAGCTGCTCCTCTCTGCTCCGTCTCCTCCCCTCCACTCATTGACACTGTTGGGCCGTGATGATGATGTCACACCTGACAGTCAGTGAGTGGAGGGGAGGAGACGGAGCAGAGAGGTGGCAGTGTTAATCAATAGCCTCTTCCCCCCCTCCCCGTGTATTTATCTGAACGCTGTGCGGCGGCCCTGAAAGGTATGGTCAGCAGTCGCCGCACAGTTTTAAAGTAATTTTCATTCTGTGGCGCCCTCCAGAGCCCACCACCCTTTCATGCATCTCAAATCTCATATCAAAATACTTTCCCTCCTGCCCCTTTAAATCTACCTCTGACCTGTATAAACACAGAAGTGATTCACATCAACAAGATGATACACAATTTATATGCACAAAATTTAAATCTTAAATACCAAAATAATATAAAAAGTCACTGTTAGTCCCGGCGGCCGCGGGCACCGCCGCGACTCTGTCAGTGCTCTTCCGAGCGTCCCGGCCGTCGCTATGATGACCGGGATGTCACTTCCTGTAGCTTCGTCCCGGTTGCCTGGGCAACAACTGGGACGCTGGGGAGCTTCTGGCGCCGTGCCCGGCTGTTTGACAGCTGGCCGGGCGCACAGGGGATTGCAGGGCCAACCGTTCAAGGCTGGGTTTAGTCAGCCAATCAAGGCTGATTAGGGATCGTGGTTACTGCTGGCACTCTACTATTCCCATTGGCTGCAGGCTCTGCATGTTCATAATTCTGCAGCTGAGGACACATTCTGGACTGTGCCCTGATTGTCCATCTGTACTATTTAAGGCAGTGAGGACTGGGCCTCACTGCCGGTTATAGTGTCCTGTTTACAGTTCTGCTGCCTGCTACTTTATCTCTGTGCTTGGTGTCTAACCTAAGATAGATTTCCCGTGTATGACCCTTGCTTGTTCCTGGACTTTGAACCTGTGCTCCTGACCCTGACCAATTGCCTGAACCCGGATTGTGCTTCTCTGCTAGTGCCCCTGACCTTTTGCCTGTGCCTGGATTCCGAACCTGTGCCTGTGACCTCTGACCCTGGTTTGTCCTGTGTATACGCTGTCTGCTGCCGGCATCAACCCTGCCTGAACCCCACGCTGCTGTCTGCCATAACACTCCATCCCTGGGTTCTCTTTAGCCGGTACACAACTCTCGACCCTCTGTCAGCTTGCGGCCAAGTCTGTCCCCACCACCAGGGGCTCCAGTGAACACCTGGCTTTCGGAGTAGACTCCGGGATTTGTTTTACCAGCTGCAGGGCTGCCAAGAGGAATTCAGGGCCCGGGTACAACAAATTCATGGGGCCCCCCATCATAGTCGAATAAGCCCCAAAAAAAAATTGCGCCGCCGTGACATCAAAATCACTAGGCTCTCAATTCGCCGGAGCGTCACATATGTTCAAGCACTCCTGACTTTCAGGATATCTACCACCACAGTGTAGTATACAAAGAATGCAGTGTGTACACAAACAGTTCAGTCTTGGCCTACACCTTACATTGGGCACAACATTCACCAAAAATTGGTATTGTCCCTACTAGAATCACAACATTTCACACACTGTGCTGCTCTCTCCTACCTGTTCTTCTCACTTTCTCCACCTGTGGCTGCTGGTTTCTTTAGTTGTGGCTTGTCCGGATCCAGGAATGTTGGAGGACCTATTTTGAAAAAAAAATGGAAACATTTAGAAAATTACAGCCAGCCCCAGCGTTAAATCAATAGCACTCACGATTAATAATTAGGCCTTCCTCCAACCCCAACATTAAAATAATACTATTCACATTTAATAAATAAACCTATTTCCCTTCCTGCAAACGGCCCTAGCAATACCTATTTCCCGCAACCATCACTGCCATTAAATAATTCATAGTCACATTTAATAAATGGACCTCATTCTCCCTAAACTCACCCCCATATTCAATAACCCCCAAACCACCCCATCTTAAATTAATAGTCCCCACCATCACACTACAAACAAAATAGCACCCATTAATTAGCCACCACCTACCTCACACTCACTACATTGCAACAAGCCCCCTGTGCCATCACACACACAATACTGTGCCCCTTCTTCACAACTACACTGAGCCCCCTTATGCTCACACTGCGCCCTCCATGCTGCCTTCCCTCCTTCTTTTTCCTCCTCTGTGCCTCTCTCCTTTTTTTCCTCCTCTGTTCCTCTTTCCCACTTTTTTTCCTCCTCTGTTCCTCTCTCCTTTTTTTCCTCCTCTGTTCCTCTATCCCACTTTTTTTTCCTCCTCTGTTCCTCTTTCCCACTTTTTTTTCCTCCTCTGTTCCTCTCTCCTTTTTTCCCTCCTCTGTTCCTCTCTCCCACTTTTTTTTTATTCCTCTGTTCCTCTCTCCCACTTTTTTTTCCTCCTCTGTGCCTCTGTCCCACTTTTTTTTCCTCCTCTGTGCCTCTCTCCCACTTTTTTTTCCTCCTCTGTTCCTCTCTCCCACTTTTTTTTCCTCCTCTGTTCCTCTTTCCCACTTTTTTTTTTATTCCTCTGTGGCTCTCTGCTTTTTTTCCTCCTCTGTGCCTCTCTCCCCTTTCTTTATAGTTCTGTCCCTCTCTGTTTTCCTCCCCTTGCCTCTCCGTTTCTTTACTTACCTTTTGTCAACTTCTTTCCTTTCTTTTCTTCTCTTCTGTCTTCTTTCTTCATGCTGGCTGCGGCGCTCCTCACTGACTGACGGGCGTGACTTGATGACGTCACGCCCAGCAGTGAGTGTGAAAGGAGAATAGGAGAGGAGGGACACAGCGCCGCGCGATCACGTGAGTATTGGTCTTTTTGGGGGGTTTTTTCTTCCAGCTCCCCCCACCAATGAACCCCCCCCCTGCAGCGAGGGCCCGGCCCGGGCCTCCTGGCATGGCCGGGCCCGGGTAAAATGTACCCACTCCCCCCCCCCCTCTCGGTGGCCCTGACCAGCTGGAGGAGTTCCTAACAGTCACATGAAGCAACAGTCCATAAAAAACGTGGTAAGTCGGTGTCCTCTCCACATTAAATAAGTGATGTCTTCTAAGCAGGAATTCCCAATGTTGCAAATTAGAAAATATATATTGCGTATCAACATCTAAAGTCTTCTACATATAGGAGAAACTCCTGAAGGTAATTTGGATTCTCATCAATGTAGCGCATCACTTTGCCTTGTAACTGATACCACCTCTCACTCCCACCATAAAACTTCTCCCTTACCACTACCCACTTATGGAATCCCCTACCACACCCAACCGAATCAGGCTTTCCCACAGCCTACAAATCTTTAGACTTACTCTGAAAATCCATCTTTTTTGTAGATCTTACTTTATTTCCTATGATACTAATCTCCACTTTGAGAAAAACTCGCTCCTCTTATTTCAGCTGTGCCCTCTTCTATTTACAATGTAAGCTCTCTAATGAGCAGTGCCCTCCATACCCTTTGTTTTCATGTTTGCATTTATTTTTTCTACATTGTATGTCCCTGTTTTATGTATATGTCCTGTGTACCCTACTGTTCATTGCTGCAGAGCACAGTTGCTCCTTATAAATCTCCAATAATAATAATAATAAGAACAAGAAGAAGAAGAAGAAGAAACTGGCAGCTTTGACTGATATATTGACAGCTTTTTCAGCAATACTGACGATTTCTCAGTTAGATTTGCAGCTCTTTCTAACATACATGCAGCTTTTTCTGTGAGTCTTGTGATTCTGTCTAAGTAATTGGAAACCCTTCTCATCTCCTACAGTATCTCTATGATGCAGTGTCCTTTTGTATCTTTGCCTTGCTTTGCAGCACTTGTCCCCACTGTACTCTCTCTCACATTGACTTCTCTAATTTCCCCTCCTGCTGGTGGCACTTCCTCCCCTGATACTCAACTCACAGGAACGAGCCCTCCTAGATAAATATCTGTGGGGTAGGGGTTCTTGTTAATGTGTGAGCAAAAACTGTCCACAACATACCCCTTCTGTGACAAAATAGGAGCTGCAATAAAAGTACTGACCTTTTCATTACTAAATTTTGATTAAGAACAGTGCAAAAGTGTTGTAAAGGTCACATACCCAGAGTATAATTTTATAAAAATAAAAGAATCATCAGTAACAAAACTACATGGTGTACAGAATTGTCACTCTTCTAACTCACAAGTCAGTAGTATAGTTACCTAATCTCCCCGAATAAGATGAGACCTCCTAGAGAGAACAGGCATTTCTCCCAGAGATCTCTTAGCTGCTGCAAGTTGGGGGTATACTACACAAGTCACATCATCAAGCTCTGCCCATCTCAGTAAACCCCAAGTGGTGAGGGGCAGGTAGATATGAATTGCCTCTTTATGCCCCTGCCACTTACAGGTAACTGATGTGGATGGGACTTAATGACATGGTTGCCCAACCCATTTAATGACACAAATCATATCATCAAGCCCTGCCCACCTCCTATTTTTCTTTCTTGAATACGCATTGATCACTAATGTGCTAAGGGGTGCATGATGTGAAGTGTGATAAGGTCAGTGTCATAATTTTCACAGATGAAATTAAGCTCATCATTTCACTAAATTCAGGAAAACTTATATTAAAGTAATTCTATCGTTTTCAAATAAACATTGCCCAAGCTATTGTATTGTGTTTCTAACGCACAAAGTGATTTATTTTAGCAAATATAAATAGTCAACAGTTCAATACATTATTATATTATGATACAGTACAGTACAGCCAATACCAAAAGATAAATACATACCGCTTGCGCTACGCTGCGCTAACCACAGGCATCAGTGGACAGTGATTCCCCTTTGAATACTGTGATCAGTGAAGACTGAGGCCAGTGGGGGTGCAGCTATGATTATATATACAGTACAGTATTACAGAGTGAACAATGGAGATGATGTAGCTTGTTTCTATAGGTCCAGACGTTGGGTGGGTCCAGGGTAAGCAGGTCATAGGCTGATTCAATCTAAGGAATCCAAAGGTGGGGGTCGTCTCTCCAGGGGATGTGAGCATTTCATAGCCAGCATCATGGAAAGGTTTATTCCCTAATATCAATAACTAAAGTATGCAATGTGCGATCTCTTCGCCGACTGCACCGGACAGCTGCTGATGAATAGGGTTTTAATATGATACCAGACATGCCACCTTTCCTATTATCTGAACCATATATATCACTGAAGTGCACATATAATCATATTATATAAACTAATAATAAACCAAATACTATCTGCTCATAAATTACAGTGTAACGGAACCAATATGAATATGAATTATACAAATAACTAAATGTTGTAATGCGAGTGTGTACGTGCGTATTTTACCGTGCGATCGCCGTATGCCACGTGTAGCGTGGCATACTGAGTGCAATCGACCAAAATAAAACAATATTAACCAATATACTTTCGTCCATCCAATTATACGACTTCGACAGTTCCACCCTTTGATAGTACAATAAACTATCACCTTAAATATGTTATATGCAGGATCTCAGTACCACGTTTCATTGCTATGTAATGCAAACACCCTTGGTGTATGACCACGCTGTTTGTAGCTCTAAACAAGTTATCATAAGAGAGAGTCTTAATCCTCAAAACGATTTCTTCTTTTACTATTGACCGTACACTTCTATAGCTTGGAGATAACCTTTTGTATTCCCTTCAAGGGTGCAATAAAACACTTAATACATTATTTGGAAAGGTACAAAGTACAATAGAACATGTATCAGCTATACAGAATACTCTACTACAGTTCTTCAAGTTTAACAGGTTCATCTGTCCAATGCATGTCTTTAAGCTCAGAATACATTTAAACACTTCATGTTCATCAATAGCATCATCCTATGTCTATCAATATTGTCATCAACAACCTCCTTCAGCTTGCGTTAATATACACACTTCTAATAATGTCATCAGTTCTTTTCATCAACACTTGTGGGCGGGCTATTGTCTGTTCGATCTTCCCAGTCTCCCAATACTCAGGTTTAATATTGGGAGACTCCAGACTAAGGGACCTAGGTGTCGTACTTTTCCCTTAGTGACCTACCACCCATACTTCGGGTACCTCAAGAATATTTAGTGGAAAGAGAACTAATCCTACTTGATATAATCATTGAGGCACGTGAGCACCTTACCCTCCCAAGAATGGTAATCATTCTCAAGGATGCCTGCTCAAGTCCGAATATTACTGGACTGGCATCGCTGGGTGTACCTCTTTTTAACTATGGGGTCACCGTACTTACGGACGTAATGCTACTCAGACAATAGCCCCTCTCACTTTCTCCAAGCTCCAAGGTTTCCAAATTTTCCTTTACCCCTGAATTAAATAGAGTAATTGGCTGGACCGATTATGCTACTAACTTCTCCTTCATCCCCAATACCTCATTATCATTACCTGAACCAGTCTCTGTCACCTGCCAATAATTAAAAGAATTGACCGTCCTGAGAAGAGAATGAAATGAGAGAACACAAAACAGGAAAAACTACAACTTCATGCTGGACAACAGTTTTGCTCAGGTGCTACTAACTGCATTCGAGGCCTTCCAGAACAGACTCATGAGTGCCCTTGGACCCTTCTCTGAGTGTTGGCTCCTCTGCAGTGGGTGGAATGGGCACCAGTGTGTCTCTGCTACCCTTGAAGCCGTGATGCTGGTAGCCTACACCTGGTACCTGTCTGTCAAATAACCTGAGCCTAAGAAATTTCTGTTCCACAACTTACTCTCCTGATCCAACATCCTGACAGTTAGTGTGACTTTTCAGGAAACAGTGTTTTGGACGTTCTCGGTTGCTGTCTCACTATTTACCTTCCCTCTCAAGGTCTAAACTAGTCTCTCAGTTACAAATTCATCCCAAGAGGGGTCAAGAACATTTCAAAAAATTGACCGGGTAAAAGGCTGCCCAGGAGTGACCTTTTGGTAGCGGGGAAGGACTAGTGGCCAGAGCTATCAGCCACCTTAATCAAGTTCCAACTCTCATTTTATTCAATTTGTTCTAATTAGTACCGTTACTTTATGTCCACACTGGTTTGTGGCTAATCGAAAGCATGTAATTTGTTACCACTACTCATACATTATACATTTATTATCAATAACATGAATACCCCTATCACCTATTATAACTCTAGGGCTATCACCTTGAGTAACAAAAGCTTTGAGTATGACATAGTTATACATTATTAGACACATTTCAATACACCTTTACCTAGACATATTTTATCGGTACACCAGTGTCTACCTGAGGATCCTGCATGGTGGTAATTGGATGATGTGGATTTGTTTTATCTTCAGGTAACCCAAATCTTCATATATTAATTAATATGTGTATGTGTGCATGTTTGTGTGTGTGTGTTCACATTTTAAAACAATACAACAAAAAACAAAACATAGATTTGTTAGCTGTCACATAAAACCCTGCTGTCTATTTGACAGCTATGTTCACCCTGGTGTGACAGCCATGTATGGTCGTGTGTGTAAGTGTGGACTTTACTAGCAGCTACTTCAGTTGGTAACTGTGTCACTGTATAAAGTCCTCTATGTAGTGTCCTACTCATGTGCTGGTATTGCTATAAAAAGATTTTTCAGTCAACTCAACATCGCCCCCTAGACTAGAAAAATGCTGAAGATCAATGTATATCAATCGATTTTCCCTCTGCTAACTCACATGCCATTCTCAGTACCTCACATTCAGCTAATTGACTAAGTGAGAAAGACAAAGGGGTCTATTTCTATAACACTTTCTTCAACTATAACAGTACCCAGTACATGTCTGTCTAACAGTGAAAAATATAAAACACGAACATTCCACATTTTCTAGGGTTTCACATTATGTCGTA
This sequence comes from Mixophyes fleayi, assembly GCF_038048845.1. Taxonomy (NCBI): domain Eukaryota; kingdom Metazoa; phylum Chordata; class Amphibia; order Anura; family Limnodynastidae; genus Mixophyes; species Mixophyes fleayi. The sequence continues at coordinate 134,143,639 of NC_134403.1, forward strand.
TCTTGTGGCAAAAATCCTACTCCAATGTTCTATACAGAGATGCATATCTGTATGCCTAACCTCCATCAATCTCTCCACCCTTCGTGCATAAATATAAAGGCACACTTTGTACAGGAGGCAGAAAGCAGATATGCATTCTAAATAAACAACATGAATCATTTTCTTTTCACACAAAACTTTCTGCTTAACATTAGCAGCTTCTATACACATAACACCAAACCCCTGACTGTTTCTGTAACTCATGTCAATCTAGTGTGTGTATATCCCTGAATTTGTCTTATGTAAAAAAAATAAAAAAATATGTCTTAGCCCCATTGATGAGAATGTGTCTGTTTTTTATCTCTACCAGAGCAGAGAGAGAGAGAGAGAGAGAGAGAGAGAGACTAGCATAGATGTAAAGAATGAGAAATAAGAAAGCAATGAATAATAGGAATACAAAGATTTAAATACAAAGGTTTGAAAACAAACATACATGCAGAAAGGGAGATTCTACAACAAAAAAAATGACAGCTGGATTGGACTCTATGGGAAAATGGCTGTATTCATTCCACTAATCTCCTTAGCTATTTGCTAAACTATGACCCCCTCCCCATACTTGACTAGGGGGTCTTAAACCAACCGTGAAATCCAGTGTCGTCCATCATTTGTTCATTAAGAACTAGGTATCACATTGACTACATACCTTTTCAACGGACTTTCTAACTTATGGCAGAGAAATATAGAAGTTAACTCTTAATGACTTATCTGAGATACATAAAACGATATTTTTGAAGAAAAGTATGTACATACTTCATTTTTGGATAATGATTCTTGGCCAAACAAATTATCATGAGTCACTGCAGCCTGAAACAAAGAGTGTTCCAATGATCCATTGTTAATTAGTCTTTCAAGAGTAATCTGCTTATTTCTCTACCTCACCCTTTTAAACACTGAGTCTATATTTCTTCTGCGTAACCTTTATCTGTAAGAGGAAAACAAGATAGTTATCTTAAAACAGCAACAAAACAAACATTTCCATTCTTTTCCCTCTGCCAGCGATTAGGAAAGCAAGCATGTGACAACATAAAACAAGCAAAATCAACAAAGATTACCTATTAAATCAGTTTTTCTTTCTAAACCTGCACACTGATACTTACCACAGATTAAACCCCACCTGGTTGTAGGACTACAGGTCTGACCTGAACTCTAGGGTTGGCTATAGTTCTCCCTCAAGGCATTGGCTGTTATGAGGTGTACAGACAACTGTTAAGAAGCCTCTGAGACTTGTGTGCACTGTCTCTGTGGGTGTCTGTGTGATTCCCCCTTAGATGGGCCAAGTCTCTTTGCTTTCGCTCTTGTCATTGTACAGTCCTTTGCTTGGTGTCCCGTTTTAGATCTAAAACACTTCCTCAACTCATGTTGTTTCTTTTCCTTAAACCAGGTGTTATTATGCTGTGGTTGTGTGTGCCGTCCCTCTAGTGCTTGGATACTCACCATCATTAACCTATCACTTAGTGTCTCTTTCTGTTTATTTATATTCTTATCATGTTCTATAGCTGACTCCCTGAGAGCATCTACAGTGATCCCTCTCCAGTTCGGTAATGAAGTTTGCACCCTTGTTTTCAAATTTTCTCTGAGGCCATCCATTAGAACTGAAACAGCAACCTCTCTGTAGTGTACATTATCCTTTATGTCTGATAACCCAGTGTATTTTTGGCCATCGCTATCAGAGCTCTAGAAAAATAGTCCACTGCATTTTCACTATCCTGTTGTTTGATAGTGAAAATTTTACTCCTGTCCACTACCACAGGAAAGTATATGGCCAACTGAGAGATTATACGTTTAATATTTTCCTGATTATCATCATCTGTTAAGGACTTCTCTTCCTCCAACATACAATCCTTAATAAACTTTTGTATATCAGTACCGGGAGGAAGACACGCCCTACACACCACTCGCCAATCTTTATTAGTTGGCTCATGTGCATAGCCTAAATCACTAACAAATTTCTGACACTTGGCTAAATCTTTCCTAGGGTCTGGGAACTCAGACATGATTGCACGCAGTTCAGATCTAGTCCATGGACAATGCATTTCTACATGTCTTATGGGAACTACGCCATCTCTGTCCGCCTTCCCATTGGGAACTGCTATTGTGCGGACAGGATGCAAACCTACTAAATCACTACATTCTGAACTAGTTGCGGAAATTGCTGTTGCAGTATAATGGATGTCTCCCCTTCTATTAATCTCTAAATTATTCTCACCAATTTCAGCCGCTGCCCCTACTGGTGGGACCATTCCCTTTCCTTGTTCAGGTGGTGCCTCTTGCATGTTACTAGCATGGGCAGTGGCCAAAATGACGGTGGGTTCACCTTCTTCCCTTGATAGCTTAACATTAACGTAAATTATAGGATACAAGTTACTGGTTACATTCTTAACATTTTTGGTATTGGCTGTACTTATCACATCAATCGCATTTGGCTGCGAGGGCGCACGTGCGCTCAGTTCTCCACGTTTCTCAACGCTCACTTCCGCTGTGCGCGCATTTTTCGCCACACCTACTTCCGCTGTGCACTCGCTGCTCTGCCACGTGTTGCTTTCCATTTGCCACAATTTTAAACAATCCTCATGTTTAATTCTCGTTTTTGTTGATTTAATCAATCGTACTTTATTTCTAACAATATTTAACACCTCTGACTCAAAACTTTTTGACCCACTTGTCGCAATATGCAGTTGCGTATGCACCATATTTATTAAACATGAGAAATCTTGCTGAACTAGCGTTTGCTTCGCATCCATTGTGAAAAAAACCTATTTCTCAATGCTACGCAAAAAGGCTTTTTACCTGTTCTCCTTTCAAGCAGAACCTACTAGAGATTTTTATCCGTGGATGGTTTCACAGGCTACGCCCACACACCTCCTAACACAGAAATATCATTGCGGACTAAAGGGCTATAAGCTCCTCGATACCCTTGACTCTACCACAAAATCTGTTTTCACCGTATACCCTGTATACTACTTATTCAAATCACGTACTTCTTCAATACACCGTATGCTACTCAAAATACCACATACTGCCATAAAAACCCACACCATATACAGCTTAGAATACCGTATATTACCTATAACGCCGTATGCTACATAAAATTCCACATACTACCTGAGCCCACACCATATACAGTTTAGAATACCGTATATTACCTATAACACCGTATGCTACATAAAATTCCACATACTACCTGAACCCACACCATATACAGCTTAGAATACCGTATATTACCTATAACACCGTATGCTACATAAAGATCCACATACTACTTATTCAAATACACCGTATGCTACATAAAAATCCACATACTACTTAGAATAGTGTTCTTATTTCAAACACAACCTTGCCCATCCAGTCCCCCTGGTCAGGCAGCAACCGATATCCCTGTCTTTTCAATAGTAAATCACCTCTTTGTCTGTCTTCAACAGTATGCAAATTCTTCCCTTATCTTTATGCATACCATTCACATACAACCTTTTGTTTTCTGCACAGAAAATAGGTTTCCCAATCAATGGTAGTTTTACAGAGGTTTTAACAAATGCTTATATAACAGACTATGAACATGATTGTTTAAACATGTGGTAACAATACCAGAAGTTCATACACTCTAAACAGGAAGCACACATACACTAGGCAATGCAATACCTTTTAAAACGCAAAACGACAATAAAAAGAAACATTTTTCTTTCTTGTCCCTAGATTCTAGTTAGCATTCCTTCAGATTACGCAACTTTTCAACACAAAATGGACAACAGGATTTAAACACATTGCGTTCTTTCCCGTATGAGACCCGTCCGTCAATATCCACCCTTTGTTGAGGAACCGAATTCCGTCAGCATTGCATACCTTTCGGCAACGTAACCTCCTAACTCAAGAGCCCCCAAATTATTAAAGTAATTCTATCGTTTTCAAATAAGCATTGCCCAAGCGATTGTATTGTGTTTCTAACGCACAAAGTGATTTATTTTAGCAGATGTAAATAGTCAACAGTTCAATACATTATTATATTATGATACAGTACAGTACAGCCAATACCAAAAGATAAATACACACCGCTTGCGCTATGCTGCGCTAACCACGGGCACCAGTGGACAGTGATTCACCTTTGAATACTGTGATCAGTGAAGACTGAGGCCAGTGGGGGTGCAGCTATGATTATATATACAGTACAGTGTTACAGAGTGAACAATAGAGATGACGTAGCTTGTTTCTATAGGTCCAGACGTTGGGTGGGTCCAGGGTAAACAGGTCATAGGCTGATTCAATCTAAGGAATCCAAAGGTGGGGGTCGTCTCTCCAGGGGATGTGAGCATTTCATAGTCAGCATCATGGAAAGGTTTATTTCCTAATATCTATAACTAAAGTATGCAATGTGCGATCTCTTCGCCGACTGCACCGGGCAGCTGCTGATGAATAGGGTTTTAATATGATACCAGACATGCCACCTTTCCTATTATCTGAACCATATATATCACTGAAGTGCACATATAATCATATTATATAAACTAATAATAAACCAAATACTATCTGCTCATAAATTACAGTGTAACGGAACCAATATGAATATGAATTATACAAATAACTAAATGTTGTAATGCGAGTGTGTACGTGCGTATTTTACCATGCGATCGCCGTATGCCACGTGTAGCGTGGCATACTGAGTGCAATCGACCAAAATAAAACAATATTAACCAATATACTTTCGTTCATCCAATTATACGACTTTGACACTTACTATATGTTTGTCAAGCATAGTTGTATCATTCTGAGAGCATTCTAAAAATACAAAGTGGCTCCAACTGGACACAGGAGGAAAGTGCACCTAAATTTCCAGCAAAGTGCATATGTCTACAGAGCAAGCATTTTGGGGGGCATTACTTGCTGTACAGTCAGGTGCATAGCCATTTTCATTTCACAAAAAGACATACATTTTTTCCCCGGCTCATTGCTGGTGGATATCATATCTCTTGCCATACTTTTAATGTCACCCATGATTTTGCGTTTCCAAGTTGCTCTTTGATGGAGGTGCTTTCTGAGCAATGTAATAAAAAGCTTCATACACAAAAAAGTGACACGTAATAAAAATCAGTCCCAATGTCTTTTCATTCCCATGATTCATTTAGGACGTAAATAAGACTGAACCAATAATCAAAATAATGTTTCATTCCTTCTCCCTCCAGAATAACCCTACATTTATATACTGAACCTTTGGGATGGAAGATTTATGATTGCAGTTTTACATAAATCAAATGCAAAGTGTCTGTGTATAAGATGCTGTATATTAAGAATTGTCTTTAAAGATAATTTTTTAAAACACGTGGTGAAACTTATGCATTTACTTTGCATCAAGATTCTGATTTATTCTATGTACAGAGCAGTCTCCTGATAGTCTCCTGAGGAAAAAACATATTTAATCACATGTTACACAATGATAACATAAATTTGATTTATATGTTGAGTGGGAAGCTCTATCATGTTAATAGTAGAAATATGTATATAGGATAATGCCATTGATGCACTTGACTTCGAAGTGTAATCAGGAGATACATTTTTCATGTGGAATTAAATTGCCCACATCACAGTCAAAGACATCCTGCACCTGCAGCCAATAAATAGTAGTCTGATATGTCACATGTAGTGCAGAAAACCTTTGGGAATCTACAGGGACATGAAATGTATTTTATTGCATAGTATGCAAGATTGTCAGCAAGCATTTGTTTCACCAATGCATAAGCAAAATATTTTAATAAGATAAAACAAACAATATAGAATATGCACACTATCAACATTTACAATGTTTGCTCCTGTACATTAAAAATCAAGGCAAGCCTTTTAGCATTGTTATATAACTCTGAGAGTTCCTAACAAACACATGTTTCTATAACATGTAAACAAATGCTGGAAGTCCACTTGATAAAATGACGCAAAGTATTATGGATAGCTTCAGAATCTAACCTTTGCTTACCTTGTGACATGGTTTTTTTTTTTTTAAATCCAGTATTTTTATTGAAATTTTTTAAGATATAAACATACTAAACAACAAAAAGAAAAAAAAAACAATCGCATACATATCGGAATTAAATGACGGAATTTACAAGATTACATTAAAGCATAATAATAATAAATGTGCTATATTCATTCAGGATCATACATCGTAAATGCTTATACATAAGTATGTTACACATGCAGGGCATTATAAGAACTGCGGTAGCCATACATTTAAGTAGATAGAGCATCTGTACTAGATGACATAGGATAGAATGGAGACTCTAACCATCTGTACCATATATTCTCAAATTCCTTCAGAGCCTGTCTGCTAGTATAAACAAATCTCTCATGCCTTATGGTGGTATTGACCAGTGCCTTCCAATTTTTAACCGTGGGACTCGTCGGGGCCAACCACAGCCTCGCTATACAGACCTTAGCCAACATCAATAACTGTGAAATGTACATTTTTGTCAGTTTATTAACTTTCCCCTTCAATCGGAGCCCAAAGAGACAAGTGGCCGGTGAACTAAGAGACACTTCAATTCCAGTAACCTGAATACATCTCCTGATCCTTCGCCATAGAAGGTGCCAAAAGTTAGCATTGATCGAATTGCATTTCGGACAGTTAGGGGTAGCATCCGGGCGAAATTTTGCCAATCTAATAGGGGTAAAGTAGGCCCTGTGTAAGATAAACACCTGTATTTGTTGAAATTTTAATGATGAAGTATAACCTTTAGTACTGTCTGTAACCATTTCCCACTCCTTGTCTGATAAAGGGCCAATATCTATTTCCCACTGATTCCTCAAACCATCCAAATCATCTGCAGTGGATTCATAGAGAAGACATGAATACATTCGAGAGATCAGACCTCTATAACCCAAGGCCTGTAATTGTTTCCTCAGTGGATCCACCCCAAACACCAAAGTCTCCACTTTAAATTGTGTGCTTAGGGCGTGTCGTAACTGAAGGTAAGAATAAAACATTGTTCTGGGTACAGAGAATTCCCCAACCAACTGTTCGAAGGATTTAAGTACATTTGTATCATAAAGCTGACCTACCGACACCACACCCAACCGAGACCACTCCCTGGCCCTCTTCACTGTATTCAACTTCTCAAATTTCTTTGCCCCCCAGATAGGAGTATATGGATCAATGTCAGTTTGTTTCATTATTTTATTATAGATTTTCCAAATCTTAACTGCCTGAATCAGGAGCGGAGGAGCCCGCATACCAAGCCGCCCCGCCAGCAGGGACTGTAAGGGAGTGTGATTAGGATTAAATTGGTGTACCAACACCCAATGTAGCTCATGGTAATCGGGGTCCGAAACCCATGCCTTAAGGTGGACCAATTGAGAGGCAAAATAATATAATTTCAAGTTAGGAAGTGCAAATCCACCAGAAGATCTGGATCTATACAGCGAGCTGAGCTTGACCTTAGCCCTTCCCCCTCCCCAAACCAATGAAATCAAATAGCTATCAATGCATCGGAAAATGGAGGGTGGAATATATACAGGTGACTGCTGGAGTATAAATAAAAACTTTGGCTGCACCATCATCTTAATTAAATTTATCCTACCGGAGACAGAAAGTGGGAGCTTCTTCCAAACATGAGTTTTTTCTTTAATGTATTTGATCTGGGGCCGCAAATTAAGTTCTACATATTTAGCGGGGGTATTAGAGATCCATATTCCCAAGTATTTGAATTTCGATGCCCATTTTAACTGTAAGCCTTCTGGCATTGTCACGGGACACTTCCATCCCAGAGGGAACACGCTAGATTTATCCCAATTAATTTTTAGGCCGGAAAAAAACCCAAATCCATCAACCACCCGCAGCAAATGTTTTAGGGAAGTGTCGTGATCTGAAAGGAACAACAGCATACAGGGCCGGACTGGGACTAAAAATCAGCCCTGGCATTTAAAGCACACAGGCCCACCTCTGTTGATAAGCTGGGGAAAAAAATGTGTGCCGCAGTGCAGTGGCGGTGCCGTCAAAGGCGTTGCTACATTATGTTGGGGGCGTAGTCAAAATAGTGCATTGATACATACATTATAATAAAACATTACATTTATCAGACCCTCCCCATCCACATTACGCCACCCCCCCAGATACATTATGACACCCCCAGCCCACTGTACTTATCTATGCTTCTGATGCTGCTGACATTCCTGTAGAGTGAGCAGGGAAGCTCTTAGTCTCATGAGATTAATAAATCTCGTGAGACTTAGAGCTCCACGGCTTCCTCTGCAGTCTGTGCCCTGTCCGGGACGGAGCACAGATCCTCCTGCTGACCAACTGGATTAAGGCTCGGGCGGCCCGGGCACTTAAGTCAGGGGGGCTCCTATGATGCAATTTGGCTATTAGACAAATTTTTGACAAATACAAAGGCAATACAGTGTGCACTACTGTTTGGTGCACGCAGTTCTGCCTTAACAAGCAGTACAGTGTGAAGCAGGACATATCTCCCAACTGTCCTTGTAGTCAGACCAAATCCTGACTAAGTGGGACAGTCACCCATCAAATTCAGAACAGTTGGCAGACTGTCCTGGTCTCTCCTACCTGTCTTGTCATGGTCACCACTTGTGGCTGCTGGTGTCTTTAGATCAGTTGCTGCTTGTCTGGATCCTGGAATGTTGGATGCCCTATTTGGAGAAAAAAATGAGCAGATGAAATTTAGCCCTGGTGTTAAATCAATATAGCATCCATGTTTTAAAATTAGGCCTCACTGCAGCCACAACATTAATGTACTAGTATTCACATTTGATAAATACATCTATTTCCCTCCAACTAGCCCTGACATTAAATAGTATTCCCATTTAATAAATAAAACTATTTCCCTCTCTCCAAAGCACCCCAGCATTAAATTAAAAATCCAATCACTCCATCTGAAATTGATAGGCCCCACTATTAAATTGCCCCCATCTTCACCCCACAAATAGAATAGCACCCAATAATTAGCCCCCACCTGCAATTCCCTATTAGATTAACAGCCTACCTCCCACATTATATTAAGAGCTACCCATACACACATTATGGTCATACACCGGCCCACACACACATACTATAGTTATACTGTTACACACATACACACTATAATCATAACCTGTCACACACACACACACACATACTATAGTTATACTGTTACACACATACACACTATAATCATAAAGGTCATTCTTTGGATATTTTTTCTGGGGGTTATTTTTTGGGTAATTTGTATTCATTGTCATTCAGAGCTTGATTTATATATTTTTTAACTTTGTCGATCCCATTTTTATTGGCGCCTGTCAGTAAATTCTGTGTTATTTTTTGTTACACTATAATCATACCCTGTCACACAAATAAATAGATACCCTGTCACACAAATAAATAGATACCCTGTCACACAAATAAATAGATACCCTGTCACACAAATAAATAGATCCCCAGTCACACATATAGATCCCCAGTCACACATATAGATCCCCAGTCACACATATAGCTCCCCTGTCACACATATAGCTCCCCTGTCACACATATAGCTCCCCTGTCCACATATAGCTTCCCTGTCCACATATAGCTCCCCTGTCACACATATAGCTTCCCTGTCACACATATAGCTCCCCTGTCCACATATAGCTCCCCTGTCCACATATAGCTTCCCTGTCACACATATAGCTTCCCTGTCACACATATAGCTCCCCTGTCCACATATAGCTCCCCTGTCACACATATAGCTCCCCTGTCACACATATAGCTCCTCTGTCACACATATAGCTCCCCTGTCACACATATAGCTTCCCTGTCACACATATAGCTCCCCTGTCCACATATAGCTTCCCTGTCCACATATAGCTTCCCTGTCACACATATAGCTCCCCTGTCCACATATAGCTTCCCTGTCCACATATAGCTTCCCTGTCCACATATAGCTTCCCTGTCACACATATAGCTCCCCTGTCACACATATAGCTCCCCTGTCACACATATAGATCCCCTGTCACACATATAGCTCCCCTGTCACACATATAGCTCCCCTGTCCACATATAGCTCCCCTGTCACACATATAGCTTCCCTGTCCACATATAGCTCCCCTGTCACACATATAGCTCCCCTGTCACACATATAGATCCCCAGTCACACATATAGATCCCCTGTCACACATATAGCTCCTCTGTCCACATATAGCTCTCCTGTCACACAAACTACCACCTCCCTCTTACCTTGGGCGCTCCGCAGCGCGCTGTACAGTCTCTCCTAACACATGGGATGGCACCTATCACATGGTGCTCGTCCCATGTGACATCTCCAGAGCCATTCATAGAAGAGAGGGGAGGAGCGACCACACCAGGAAGTAAGTGTAGTGCCGACCCCACTGCTCAGCACACAGACTGTCATGCTGAATTCTGGCATGACAGTCTGTGTGCTGAGCGATGGGGCCGGCCAGCTAGCAACCGGCCCATCTGGCCATCGGCCCTTCTGGCATTTGCCAGAAGTGCCAGATGGCCAGTCCGGCCCTGACAGCATATCATCTGCATATAATGCCACCTTATCCTCTCTGTGCTCTGATCTAAGTCCCACAATTTCTCTATCATGCCGGATCTTACAGGCCAGCGGCTCTATTGCTAATGCAAACAGGGCCGGAGACAACGGGCATCCCTGTCTAGTACCCCGCTCTAATTGAAATTGTTGAGAAAGATGCCCATTGACACAGACCCGCGCCACTGGATGTGAATACAAAAGTTTAACCCATTTTATAAATTCCGGGCCCACTCCAAATCGGGACAATACCTCCCACAGGTATGGCCACTCCACCGAGTCAAACGCCTTGGCTGCGTCCAAGGACACCACAACTTCACTCTCAAAAGAGGGTGACCGCACCTGCAGGAGAGTATACAGCCTTCTAAGATTGATAGACATGGACTTGCCCGACATAAATCCCGTCTGATCCGGATGAATTAATTCCAGCACCACTCTACTTAACCTCAAAGCCAGTAATTTTGCTAGAATCTTAACATCATTTGACAAAAGTGAAATCGGGCGGTAGGACACAGGGTACAACAAATCTTTCCCTGACTTAGGCAGCACCACCACTATTGCCTCTGCCATTGAAGGGGAAAGAGCGCCAATCTCACCCAGCTCACTGAATGTATCCAACAACCTAGACACAAAAAAGGGCCGGTGTTTTTTATATAATTCAATTGGGATTCCATCTACTCCAGGGGCTTTACCATTAGGGAATGACATAATAGCTATATCAATCTCTTCAAGAGTAAAGGGTGAGTCCAAAAACTCCCTACTATCATCGGAGAGGACAGGAAGGGAGATACCATTCAAATACTGCTGTAACGTATCCATGTCATATCTGACCTGTGACTTATATGTATTTGTGTAATATTTATGAAATACCTCAACAATATCAGGCATCAGATACTTCTTAACCCCACTGTCATCACAGATAACCGGTACTGCTGCATCTGCCCTCTCCGCCCTTGTCAGATAAGCCAGGAAGCTACCATTTCTACCGTCCTCTGCATATCGTACATGCTTAGAAAACAGAAATTTACGTTTGGATTTCTCAAATACATACTCTACCCACTCTCTCTGGGCCAACTGCCATGTTCCCCTTGCAACCTCAGTTTTGTCCGCAATGTATTGTGCTTCTAAGGATTTACACTTTTTCTCTAATATCTGTTCTTTTTGTCTGGACGACTTTTTAATTTCAGCTATGCCAGCAATTAATGTCCCCCTTAGGAAAGCCTTAAAAGCGTCCCAAACTATAGGTGGCCTTGCTGTTACCAGATTATCTACAAAGAAGCCTTCCCACTGTGTCACCAAGGTCGCTCCTGTACCCATCAAGGAGAGCCAGAAGGGATTTAATTTCCAAAAGGACTGGCCTCTATCAATTGCAAAATCAATAGATAGGCAGAGGGGCGAGTGGTCAGAAATTCCCCTAGCCCTATATTCCACGCTCCTTACCAGCGGTACCAGAGAGTGTGACAGCAGAGCCAGATCAATTCTTGAAAATGCATTATGTGATGTAGAAAAGCAGGAGAATTGGACATCTTCTGAGTGCCTCAAACGCCATACATCTACTAACCCCATTTCCTCAACCAGAGCAGAAAAAGCGGACTTAGAGTTGCCAACTACAGCATTTTTCTCTCGCCATCTGTCCACCTCTCCATTTATCACATTATTAAAATCCCCTATACAAATGGCTGGAACATCTGGGAACAATGCCATGAATTCTCCACATTTCCTTAACACCTCACCATTATATGGTGGGGGTATATATACAGCTAACAGAATCACCGGAACCCAATTAATGACAGCCTTCATCAGTACAAACCTTCCCCCTGCATCCACTTGAATTTTTTCCAAGGAGAAGCAGAGACTTATGTACCAATATAGAGACCCCTCGAGAATTAGTCGTGTACGTAGAGTGGTATGCCCTACCTACCCATGCTTTTTTAAGGGCGAGTATTCTATCACCGTGTAAGTGAGTCTCCAATAGACAAACAATATCAGGATCATTTTTTCTAATTTGTCTTAGTACAAGAGTACGTTTCACAGCATTATTTAGGCCCGCACATTCCAGGAGAGAATTTTCAGCTCCTTATCAGATGTACCAGAATACATATAATAGTAGTCCCTCTTATCTCACTACCCCGCATCCCACACCCCTGCAGAGCATACATTGACATACTTATAAGCACATATAATCCTTGTCTATATATTTGCGATAACATTAAAACTACACACAAGGTAAATAACTTTAATACTAAACCCATACCCCCACCCTGTATACTCCACCCAACTTAAGTATACCTTAAACCCTAACTAAAATTACCTTAAGATATTCAGCAGGCCAGCACACTACCAAAAAAGGTCACCCGCCAACCCGCAAAATACCAGAAGATAGAGGAAGGAAAAGGAAGGAAGGAAAAGGGGCGAATTGAGACAAGAGAGGAAAAGAACGGCCTTAAAGCCATGGGCTCTTCAGCCCATTAGATATTTTTTTTTTTTTTTTACAGTGGACCTTTTAATATTAGTTTGAAAATCACAGACCCCACCTGAGCGAAATACATTTTTTTTTTTTTGTACCACAGAAGAGAAATTACATTATGTATAGCAAATACCATGCATAATATCAATGACAAATCAGCAATGTCCAAAGGACTATCAGGAGAGACATAAAAAAGTACTCATCCAGCATCAGCGTCCAGCAGCAGCTAGGCGGTCCAACCAAATTGCAGCCTCTCGGGGAGTATCAAAAAAGGATGTACGGCCCTCCGAAACCACTCTCAACCGGACAGGGAAAATCATGGCATATGGGATCTGTAAATCTCTCAATCTTCTCTTCACCGGAATGAATTCAGCCCTGTTCTTTTGTACATCCAGAGCGAAATCAGGATACATTGCTACTCGCTGACCATTGTATTCCACTGAACCTTTCTGCCTAGCCAAGCGTAGAATGGTATCTCGGTCACGATAGTGCAACAATTTGGCTATGAAGGTGCGTGGGGGGGCTCCAGGAGGGGGTGCTTGAGTTGGAATACGGTGGGCCCGCTCCACTGCGAATTGGGCTGTAAATGAATCTGTACCAAACAGTTGGATTAACCACTTTTCCAAGAAGGATTCTGGGGAGAAACCTTCTGCCTTCTTGGGCAATCCAACCAACCGAATGTTGCTGCGACGCAAACGCCCCTCCATATCCGTAAGCTTTTGTTTAAACAGAGAGACTTGCGACTCCAGACTCTCCAACCGGCCCGCAACTGGTGCAGAAGTGTCCTCCAATGTAGACATACGTGTCTCCACTTAACCCACTCTCTCCCTGATTTTTTGTACGTCTTGCCGGAGAAGAGAGAGGTCCACCTGCACTTCTCCTATTTTATCCGTAACACGCTTTTCAGATGCCTCAATGGCCTGCAGGACCTGCTGTAATGTAACTTCAGGGTCCGCCAGTGGAGCCGACAAAGGGGGGGTTACGGGATGTGATGCATATCCTAAACCAGAGGCTGTAGTGGAGGAGCGAGCAAAGCGGTCCAATTTTCCCGCTGCGGTGGACTGGTTATGTTTGCCTATAATTTCACAGGAAAGATGGGACGATATTTATCCTATAAGCTTATATGCAACCCTGTAACCTGTATAGCTTTAATTACATATAGGTGTACAGCTCAGATTGTATTGCTAGCAGTGCATTGCAGCCAGTTATCTTCACAGAGAAAGGTATATCTCCTCCAACAACACTGATAATGATAATCAAATAAGTCCAGAGCCCAATTCAGTTACTCCTCACTTGTACAAGGATATAAATGTACCTGTATCAGATGGATATCACAGGCTGTGTTCACCTAGGCCAGTATGTGGTATTACAGAGGCGCTATGTCCCAGCAGTCATCAACTGCCACAAACTGCCACAGACTGCCTGTAGTATTCCTCTACCTAGATGCTCAACTCTTTCTCTCCCAGTCTCGGGTAAAATGGCAAGAGCACTATCAAAACAGGTACACTATGTACAGCAACTATTCGGATGCACAGTTTTGGGTCCAAAAGTTTCTTTATTCCACTATATAACGGAGATCAACAGGATATCTGGGATGGAGAGCTCGTAACTGTGCTTGCTACTCCATGCTCGTCCAGGCCACCTTGTGACATGGTTTTAGTTTTTTGGATTACTTGAATTCATTAAACAGAAATGCGATTTGTCTGATCAACATTATGTTAAATCTGGAAGATTAAATGCTCATGGTACTATTTTCTTTATTAGATAGTGATCAGTATTTGTTGAATTGTTTGTGGTTAGGAATGAACTATCTATTGCCTTGTCAAGTGGCGGAACTACTATTGGTGCGGCAGGTGATGTGCACTGGGGCCCATGGAGATAATGGGGCCTGTTGCATGGACGATGCATACGGTTGGGGGCCCGGGTTCCCTCCTCCCTGTCTCCCTGCATCGGGGCACACAGCTCGCTAATTCCGCCTCTGGCCTTGTCAAATATGAAATATCAGTATAAACCGATGATGACATTATATGTAGGATAATGTACAACCTACTGGAAATTAAAGGGATATAATAAGACTAGTCTAGACTAGAAATCAAGTTAGCAAATTTAGGTGGTAGGTGGTTGTGCCAATTTAAGTGGAAAGAACTCATAGCCACCTAATGGAAATGTAATGAAACTTACAAAATGATTGACATTGTGTATGTTAACATATTTTCTTATTCATTACATATTGACTGTCAGAAAAATGAAATAAGAAAACTTGCACAAAAATAAGAAACTTTTTTATATCTTAATGGAAACTACAATGACTAGTGGCAAAAGCCAATAATGCTGGTTATGCCGTCAATACAGTTTTAACTGTATTCACAAATAATACACTTCATTTGTTAGGACACCATAGTACAACTTCTAAAAAAGTATGTACTCAAGATGAAGTTTTGAAGAAAAACATGACTGAAGGGGAAAAAAAAGAATGAAATGTTGGTGTCACAGCCATTTGTTACAGTCTTGCTGTACAAATAAAGGCTGTTGTTTTGATTCTTGCCTGGACTTCTTGTACTAAGGTCTCTGTAATTTAATGATTTTTTAAAGATAACAAGCTGTACAAACAGGCTCGCTAATCCAAAACAGATTTGAAAGTACGGAGTTGACCTACATTGGCTGACTGTGGCTAGCAAAAAGCATATAAACGTGTCAAAGTTATTTTTTAATTAAGGTTTATAAGCTTTCATCTTTCAATTTCACTTTAATTATCTCATGTTTACATGTCTTACATATATTATTATTGTTATCATTAAGAGTCGCAGTAGTAATAGTAATAGTAGTAGTAGTAGTAGTAATAATAATGGAAGTGTGTTTTGAAAAAAACTGTTTTGCTTGCCTACTCTAGTCTGCATACCTCTCAACTATACTGACTGCAGTGGGGCATTCTGGATTCATTGACACAGAAAGGGCTGGAATTATAAAAAAAAAAAAGTGGGCGGGACTTTAAAAATCAATGGGGTTGAATGGATTGAGGTGTGTTTGTATGAAATTGGAGCGTGACTTATCAGATTTTGACTTTGTGGTATGAGTCTGTATGTTCTCAATAAAGAAGCACTATATACTGTATGCACTGTATGCACTGTTACATATTGCATGTATAACCATTTTTTAAAAAAAAGGTAATCAATATTTTTAACAATGTACCGAATCATGGAGTCATGAGTCTTGGTGTTACAGACGAATCCAGCAATTTGTCCATGAATTCGGAATTGACCAAATCCTTTGTCAATAGCGATCCTAATTCAAGCCTTCTGTATTCATTCATTGAAAACAATCTGTTTTCCACACCAGAGTATCTGAGCTACTGGCATGGTTCTCATTACAGTGCCTGTTGGCCTGGGGTCACAGGACGTTGAATTGTGCATTGCTCTTGAATTGGTTCCAGGTTAGTCAGCACAATGTTAGAACCACGCCACTGGTTCTATTCAGCAGTGCTGCAAGTATCCTTAGAGTGCTATCACTAGTCATTCCCGTCAACCAATGGGACAGTAATTAGTATTTATTATAAAGTAGGCACTGTGCTGGACTTTTATACAGTCTTATAGACAATCTTCTTTGCTTCTATATAATAGTAAGGAAGCTCTAGTGAACTGATATATAATTAAATGTCCAAATTGCTGAACTGGTGTGTATTTGTATGGGCCCTCTGTGGACTTAAATATAAATAAATGGGCTCTCAGCTGGGCTGGTATATAATCATGGGGGCAAATCTACTGGTTGGCATATAATCTTGTGGGCACCTGTACTGTCTGGTACATAATCATCAGGGCAACAGCTTTCCCTGATGAAGCCGGAAGGTTAAATGCAGGTCGAGCTTATTCAAAGCAACACTTTTATGATATGGTAAAAGTTTTTAAATCAGTTAGCAATTTTCGCAGCAGAGGGAAAGAGTTGGGTGGTGACAAGGCATTTGAGTGCCAATGCATCTTGCTTTGAGTAACAGTGCAGAAATTAGATTTCATTTCTGTAGAGCGAGTTTATCATAATGAAATCATGAGATGGAGAGGGCACATTTTATGGGTGTTCCTTGCCATTGTTGAGGGGTTTACAGCTATTCCCACTCCAAAAAGAATTCAATTTTGTACCAGCTCAGAGCGGGTAGTTTTCTGGGCTTAATACTTTAAATGGTACCTGTTTTATGTGTCATGTTGCATCAGCGGAGATGAGTTTTTCTAGGCGCACTCTCATCAGTGTATTAAAAAGTTTAACAGACACACACACAATTGCCACATGTAATAAAAAGAGTCTATTATATATGGTAGCAGTATAGCATGCAATAAAAATGAAATACTTTGGAATATAAGAAAGGGAACAATTATTTTCTTTTTTTTAATGAAATTTTAAAATACTTTTCCACTTTTTTTCTTTTTGATACAAGCAAGTTACTATATTTTAAATAATTAGTGTCTTCATATTTGGCTACAATAGTTAATATGGACTCATAATAACAGTAACTGTAATGGGTGTTCCTCTACAGTCAAGGGGCTACAAGGAATGACATATTCCAGAAGTCCAACTTCATTTATAACACAAGATTAATTACACTTTACTCCTATGAGTATCACTAGAGTAGTTATGAGCAACATTTTCAAAACTGTTCTGTGAAATATTCTCCTGATTCAACCACAACATTATCACAATCTTTGTTGAGGTATAACAGTGCCACATAAGTTTGCATTAAATGCAGATGCCTTATTAGTTTTCCGCACATCTATTTATCAAATTTACTGGCTAAATTTCAAAGCTTTAGCAGTCTTTCCTATTTTAAAATCAATACAAGAAAATCAGAAGCACTCAAGATTTTGTTAACATCCAAGATCATTTTAGTTTAAATGACATTCAGAACGTATCAAGTATTTAGGATTGTATGCCAATAAACCACTCCAAAATGTGTCCTCAAACCACATTCCCCTGGTCCAGAAATATATTAGAAATTGGAAGTTACTGCACATATCTTGGTGAGCATGGTGGCGTAGTGTTTAGCACTTCTGCCTCACAGCACTGGGGTCATGAGTTCCATTCCTGACCATGGCCTTATCTGTGTGGAGTTTGTATGTTCTCCCTGTGTTTGCGTGGGTTTCCTCTGGGTGCTCTGGTTTCCTCCCACACTCCAAAAACATACTGGTAGGTTAACTGGCTGCAATCAAATTGACCCTAGTGTGTGTATGTGTATGTTAGGGAATTTAGCTTGTAAGCTCCAATGGGGCAGGGATTGATGTGAATGAGTTCTCTGTACAGCGCTGTGGAATTAGTGGCGCTATATAAATAGCTGATGATGATGATGATGATGAGGTAGAAGACACATCCATAAAATTAATGTTTTACCCAAGCTGCTTTATCTCCTCCAGACCCTCCACATAGAAGAACATAGGTCCCTGCTATTGTTATGGCTTGTCACGAAATCAAGGTTAAAGTACCATTTATTAAGACTATCTGGGGTCTGCAAACACCTGACATGTGACTGTGCAAAACTACTCATATTTGCAGACTGTTAGACTGGCAGTGTAATAGCTTAGCTAAGCAATGGGTTAGATTGATCAGGATTGGGTGGACAGACCACTGCACCTGCTGCACTGGCCAGATCTTTCTAAATCTATTACACAGCTTTGTTCAGCAATAGGATTTTTCCTTTAAACCTGGTCTAAAATGTTTAAGAATTGTTGGGTATCATCTAAGTATTCACTTCTTCTTTTTCTTCTTTATAATTCTGCATTCCTTCCTGGAATGCAATGGGTGTATGAGTCTACCAGGGCCATAACAAGGGTGGGGTGGTGCAGGTGGTGCAGGTGGTGTGATCACCCCGGGTCACAATACAATCCCGCTATTTGTCCATGCCGCAGACTTACAAGTAATATAAATGTGGTGCTGCCTACATTTCAGAATCTACCTGGCTATCAGCAGCACTTGGAATTCACAATGCTGTCAGTGCTGAGGAGTCGAGAGGAGCTAGGAAGAAGGCAAAGAAGAAAGAAGAAGCAGAGAAGCAAGAAGAGATAAAAAGAAAAGCTAATTACATCACTTCAGAGAAAACAGGGGGAAAGGTGGCTGGAGAAAGGGGTATACAAACAATTAGGAGTATGGGGCTGGAGAAAGGGGGGGGGGGGTTACATTCATAAATCCAAATGAGTTACAGATTATTAACTTAAAGGACCTGCAGGGCTAAGCAACCATTTATTTTTTAGTATTTGTCCACTATTTGGCACTCCTCTGTTGCTGTCTATAGGTATCATTAATTTTACATCTGCAGAATACATTACCACATTAAAATAAATAGTGAAAGAATGATTTATTCACATAACATTATAGTTAGCAAAATGGATAGTTATGTTTAATCTTGGCGTGAACAGGTGGGGAGAAGTGACTGGAGTGAATAGACGGGACTGGAGAGAAAAGGGTGAGAGAGGGGGGCTGAAGAGAACAAGGAGGAGAGGTGGCTGGAGAGAATGGGGGGGTAGAGAAATGGTTGGAGGGAACGGGGGAAGAGGTGGCTGGAGAGAACAAAAGGGAAGTGGATGGAGAGAAGGAGAGAGGAGCTGGAGAGAACAGAGGAGGAGAAGTGGCTCGAGAGAACATTGAGTAACAGAGGTGAAATGATTGTCTCAGGAAGAAAGCCGTGGGGTGATGGATGCAAGTGTTAGCCTGGTTTAGACCTGCCCAAAGAGAGGCTCGGAGCCTAATGGGTCCCCCAGTCTTCACCAAGAACCACCGCAAAGCAGGATGGTTTTTTGCGGATGGGAACACATAGGTCGCAGTACTCTGCTCAGCCACGAGGCGTAACACAGCGCAGAGAAAGGGAAAACTGAAAGCAGGTCAGCTAGGCGAGGACTGGTACCCTGGCGGTAACAAGGAACAAAATGAGTATGCAAAAGAGAAGCCCAATAACAGGCCAGGATCTGGTACACAGGCAATGGTGCAGTACAAAAATAGGATCCGAGAGAGAGAGTGGTCTAAACAAGCAAGGACTGGTACATGAGAGGTTAACAGGCAGAAGCACTATCCAAGATGGAAAGATGGAATGGCGAGGGAAGCCAAGGTCAGCAGCAATACAACATATCAGTCTGGGTATGAATACCTGTTGCTCTGACACAGCTGCAATGTCAGAGTGAGCTTTATATATTCTGCAGGATTGAATATGCCGCCTGCTAGCCATGATCATGTGACTACCCGAACCAGTAAGTGCTGACCTCTACACAGAGACAGAGGAATCGGCAGCACTGGAGTGTGGAGCAGGTAAGTTTTGTGACAAGGGGGCTGGAGAGAACGGGGGGGAGAGGGCGCTAGAAAGTACAGGGGGAGAGGGGCTAGAGAAAACAGGGGGGAGAATTGACTGGAGAGCACATCAGTATAGTCAAAAGGCAGTGTTTGTTAGCAATAATAGTCACTATTAAATGTAGGGGAAATTTGTAGGTTATTAACTTGATTTTGGGGCTGGTGGAGATATAGGCCTTTTTTATTAAATGGAAATGTTATTAATGTAGTGTTGGGACTGGTGATGGCATATGTCTGTTTATTAAATGGGAAATGCTATTAATTTAATGTTGTGTTGGGGGGATAGATTTAGATAGTAAATAAATCGACTGATTAGGTTGAAGAAGGCCTGTTCAGTAAACAAAAAAAGCTACTGATTTAATGTCCAGCTGGCTTGGGGGGGAAGGAGCTTGTAGATTGTTCATTCACCATTCAGCTTTCCACTAGGTGAATAATAACTACGACAGAAAAACACGTACTTTCGAGATGTCCAAACCTTGAATTTCTGCTGCGTGCACTCGACCTTGGCACGCCTTTATTGTAAATGAACTATGTGCATACGTTAATTTCCCTTCTCGTTACGCTCATGAAATTGTAGGCTGTCGTGTCATTTGTATTCAAAGATGAATGCGTGCTCTTGTGTTCTCTGGCATATAGTTAGTTTCTGGGTATGCGCAGAGCAATTTAGCGCAAAATTTTGACACATATCGCCATTTACGTTCCTTGATGAATCAGACAACCTATGTGCACAAATGGTCAGTAGAGGTCGCCCAGGAAACAAAGCTTGGAACTTTGGCCCTCGTGCAATATATATAAAGTAATCTCTCCTTTGGGAGAAACACACTTGTTCTGACAAACCGGTTGGCAGTTGCAAAGATACAAAATAAATTGTCATTTGTATATCTAGAGTTGTTGTCTTTGCTGATGGTGGTGAGGGTGATGATGATGTAGATCAGGCCTGTCCAACCTGTGGCCCTCCAGATGTTGTGAAACTACAAGTCCCAGCATGCCCTTCCAGCTATCAACAGGTTTTCTACTGGCAATGCATGCTGGGGCTTGTAGTTTCACAACACCTGGAGGGCCGCAGGTTGGACAGGCCTGATGTAGATGATGACAATTGTATTGCAAACTGTAAGTTTTCAGTCATTGATAGGTAATTTTGTATTTTTGTAATAATTCAACAGGAAAATTGCAAATCAGACATGGCTGTGGCCGCCAACTATCACTTTTTTAATTATTAGACAGAGGGAAAAAGTACAGCAGGGCACAGTCTAAAGCACTCTCCATGAACATGCACAATTATAGCTTTAGAAATGATGTCTTTCTGCATCATTTCAGGAATTAATGGCTTGTGCAGAGATGACATACCAAGTGCCTAGTAGAGTTTATTTTTTCCTTTTTGTAGTTCTACAAACACTAGCATTCAAGAACACTCAGGGACTGTCCGTGCATGCTGGCACTTGTAGTGCCACAAGAGCTTGTAGTGTATTTTGACAGTATTAACTTTGTACCCAACAGCAGGGCTGCCATCAGAAACTGTGGGTCCCAGTACTAATTAATCTGGCAGGGCCCCCCTCCCCATACATGCGCCCCCTATCCCTCATCACAGTACATTCCCCCCACTCCCTCATCACAGTAAATGTTCCCCTCCCCCCAAAGTAAATGTCCCCCTCTACCCTCCCCGCAATCACAGTAAATGTCCCCCTCTCCCCTCCCCGCAAGCACAGTTAATGTCCCCCTCTCCCCTCCCAGGCAAGCACAGTTGTCCCCCTCTCCCTTCCCCACAAGCACAGTAAATGTCCCCCTCTCCCCTCCCCGCAAGCACAGATAATGTCCCCCTCTCCCCTCCCCGCAAGCACAGTTAATGTCCCCCTCTCCCCTCCCCGCAAGAACAGTTAATGTCCCCCTCTCCTCCAATCAGTTAATGTCCCCCTCTCCCCCCTCAATCACAGTTAATGTCCCCCTCCACCCTCAGTTAATGTCCCCCTCTCCCCCTAAATCACAGTGAAGGTTCCCCTCTCCCTCCCCCCTCCACAGTTAAGGTCCCCTCCCCCCCTACACAGTTATGGCCCCCTTCTCCCTCCCCCTTCTACAGTTAAGGTCCCCCTCCCCCTACACAGTTAAGGTCCCCCTCTCCTCCCCATTCCTCCACAGTTAAGGTCCCCCTCTCTCCCCTCCCTCCACAGTTAAGGTCCACCTCCCCCCTCAGTTAATGTCCCCCTCTCCCCCTAAATCACAGTGGTTACCCTCTCCCTCCCCCCCTCCACAGTTAAGGTCCCCCTTTCTCCCGAATCACAGTCAAGGACCCCCTCTCCCTCTCCCCCCTCCCTCCACAGTTAAGGTCCCCCAGCCCCCCCCTGCGAAAAAAAAATGAATACCTAATTAACTTACCTTCTCCTCCGCGATGCTGCAGCTCCCGGGCACAGATCTAATGGGAGCATGGCGCGCAGTGGTGACATCACTGCGCCCCGCTCCCAGCCTATCAGAGCCTGGGAGGCGGAGCTGCAGCATTGCGGAGAAGAAGGTAAGAAGAAAAAGGGCCAGCACGGTCAATGACTGTGGGGCACGGACAGTCCAGGGAGTCCGGACAGTCCAGGGAGTCCGGACAGACGCAGAGGTCTGTCCGGGCCCCCTAGTCTGTCCGGGCTCCTCACAGCAGTACTGCCCGTACCACCCTCATGGCAGCCCTGCCCAACGGCCAGGAGTGCCAGGAGTCACAGTACAACTCAGCATTGGGACAGTCCCGTTAGGTGCAGGGACCCGATCACTTTTTCAGGTTGAAAAAGTTGGTTTCGCTGGTCGAGATGTTTGGGTATAAAACCTGATGTGAAACATCCAGTTTTACCATGTGGTTTGGCCTAAACTACATGTGGTTTAGGGGTTTGCAAATCACCAGACATCGGATGCAGTTTTTCTTTCTTCAAACCAAAGAAAAATAAATAAATTCAGTTCGGATCTGAAAACTGCATCTCATGTGGTTCGCAAACAACGTACAATTCTGCACTTTTGTAAATTTCCCACCAACTCTTATTTTTATACACTCTATCAAAATGAAACTATAAAATACGAAAGCTACATATATATGCAAAAAAGAAGAGAGGGGCACAAAATAGAGTAAACTTTATTAAATAGAACTACTCCTTAGCAGGAATATTCATACCAGCATTCAGAGCACAAATGCTGAGTACAGAGGCACATCCATCCAATGCAGCTCTCACTCATAGGGCTACAGCACCAGGATTTCATTGCACCTCAAGACCTCATGTTCAACCACCTCATGTGCGTCTTGTCACTAAGACACTACGAGCCTGAGTCATCTTCAGACGTAAGTCCCTTTGCGTATCTTGCGTGAAATAGCTCTGCGGGAAATAGCTCTGCTCAGAAATGGACATTACACCAATTAATGCAATTGCATGCAATTCATGTCTGAATGAAAAATACGCTTACTACTGCCTATGACTTGAAGAGCGAAATGAGGGAGGGAAGAGTCAGATGAATGTAGACAATGTATAGTAAGGGCATACAGAGGGCATGTCAATGCAGATGTGGTCGATTCAAGGCCTGAGTTTCTACCAGCTACAGGCCAGATGTATGTGCCGACTGACAGTGATGACTGTCACGGCAACATCTTTATTTTAAAAAGTACACGTATGTGTGCCACTAGATAGCGTAGAACATGGTTGTCCAACCCGCGGCCCAGCATGCCTGTAAATGTGGCCCAGCAGGAGTTTTGGTTGTGGCAAGGGGGCAACACTGAAAAAAAAAATCCTGCAAAAAAAAAAAAAAAAGAAAATACTTACCCTGCGGTCACGTCAGCTGGCACTCCGGCTCCCTCCCTGGTCTCCTCCTCCGTGTGGTGCTCGCAGTGAATGTCGGGGGTGACGTCATCACACCCGACATCCATTGCGTAGCGCAGCACAGGGGAGTCACCCGCGCGAACTATCGGCAGCAGTGAAAGATTATCCAGTATCTTATTGTTGTTACTCTGAATTTGGACTTTCTGCACCATGCAATTATGAACTAGCTGTGTTCTCTGTATGTATCTAATATAAATATTAAGAGATGATTGTATTTTTAATATTTTAAACCATTTTAAATATGCAGTGCTGAGTAGGGTGAAAATATCACCCACTGTTACCCTCATCGGAGGCTGCTCCATGAGCCATTTTTCCTGCCACCCTATCTTTAAATCTCTGTAGATTTCTATTAGTCCTCCCGATGCTACCTATATCGGTGACCATTTCAAGCTGGTCAATAAAAAAAATGATTCATGGGTGCAGAAAGAGAGGAAAAAAAAGTTTTTGACATTTAATTCCCCGAACCCCACTAAGGGACAGATGCAGGTAAGTTCAATTGTAGCTGGTAATGGGACTACTGCTTTAATCATGATTCTGCAACAGGTTTCCTAACTCTTACTAACTTCATTTCCAAGTAAGTTTAATATGTTAACTATGTTTTCTATGGTTTTTTCGATGATCGGCTATCGTTAGGGTTAGTGCATTTTATGTGCTGCCCAAACCAACTCGTCGTCTTCCAATGTGGCCCAGGGAAGCTAAAAGGTTGGACACCCCTGGCGTAGAACATGTGTATAAAAGGAAGATAAACTATAAAAACAGATTGTATGTACAGTACACATTACAAACATACATATTTATTTATTTAATGTTAAAATAAATGAAGAAAAAACAATTACTTTAAAATACATATTTCTATTAATGGTTATAGTATTATGAGTTGGTAATTTCTTTTAAATGTTTCCCTTTTGCATGCTTTCTGATGGGACTTTATATTGCACATACGCATGTACGTATCCTGGAGTCTGTTCTGTCTGTTTACACACAACGAGTACTGTTTCGGCAGTGCATACTTATATCCAGATGTAAATGGAAACGTATCTTGAGAACTACTTGGATTTGTATGCTCATGTTCCGTGCTTGTTTAAAAAATGTAACTTTGGTGCAGGTTCAGTTTGAAGATGAATCAGGCTCTAAGACTTTATTAAGAAATCATGGCCTGGCACAAGATCACTTAAATAGCGGAGCAATAGAGATGCTGGAACACAAACGTTTTCTTGGAATCTGTTAAAAATGTCGACAATCCATAGAAATTTCTGGAAATTTAGATTTATTTAGATTGATTAAAGAATTGCAAGACATTTGACAAAGTCAAACAGGCTTGAGTCAGTTTCGCCATGACCAAGTCTATTTGACCATGTTCAAGTCAGTTCACACATGATCAAGCCCATTATCGCATTATGGTAGTGCAAGGTCGCACATGTGCAAAATGGCGTGAATATGTTTGAGCTTAATTTCATACGTTTTAACTGTTTTCAAAGGGGAACCTTGATGAACCACTAAATTATAACTTTAAACACAATAATAGTTACTGTTTACAAAATGTTAAAATACTTTTTTACTATTTATCAATATTACTTAAATAATATATAAAAATAAAAATACACATTTTAATACAAAGTCTACAGATCACAAAAGTCCAAGGTTTTGGGTACAACTGACCTCAGACAGATTTATTAAGCAAGAAAATAAAAGAAACTTCAAAATGAACACCTTGCCTGTCAGGCACTAACTACAAGTCCCTTCTGACTAACAGATTAAAACAAAACGTAAGATGTTCCAGCACGGTTTTATCACAGCAAAGATCAGGCTCCCTCTCACAGAGATTCTGCAGTCCCTTTCCGCAAGTAGTGAGAGACTGAATCCACTGTCTAGCAGCTTTTTAAACACAGCTCACAGATGCCAGCATTATTTAGTCTGACAGCAGAACAGAAGACCCGGACTGGGCCCTGTAAATGAAGCCCACCCTTCTCTCTTCTTCTACAACCCAGGGACCCTTACCATTTTTCCCTAAAGCTGAACATCTCTCTGGGAAGCCATTCCCAAAAATAAACAACGTTCCTGGGGTTTTAGGACATGTAGGTTAGAATAACAATAACTACAGGTAACACAAACCATCCCACACAGAGAGCATACTACTCAACCATATCCTAAAGGGATTATTGGAGTGCTGTCCCGATTGCCTGGACCTGACTATTTTACTATCCAAACTTCCTCCAGTTGTATTTAAAGAACAACCAGAATACATTGTTAAAAAAAAGTCTAGACTCTAGGGGCCTCAGTCATTACAGGGAGCAAAACATAAAAAAGGAGTAAAATAATAAACTAAGTTGTACCCCTTGCATAATAACATGGTTTGTCCAGGATCAAATTTACTCCTTTTTTGCTTTGCTCTACTTAATTATTCAGGCTCAAATGGTCTCATGGTCAAACCTCTTAAAGGCTATGGCCTGGAGGAAAGGTCTTGGGTCCTCTCCAAAGATCTTCATGCTGACAGATGGAAGACACCTTTCACAGTTTTAGGGGTACTTAAAGGCGCAGGGGTACTTTCATGACTTAGGGATATGGTACTATTGGTGCAGTAACATAATTCTGCCTGAGGTGCTACTATGTGCTGAACTTCTGCCATTTCAACAATGTGACAGCTAACATCAGTAATGAGTGAACCTGTCGTGTGGCTTTATATCTCTGCCTCTCACAGCTATCAGTGCTGGTTATAGGTTTTGTTTTTGGTTCCTATCTCCTGCTGTGGATTTTGGAATGTGCACTCTTGCTCAAGCTTTGTCTAAACCTTACTAGACTATTTGCTTGCCTACTGCCACTGACACTGTGCTAGGACCTGACACAGTACCTGTCTGCCACTTACCCATACTTGGCAACCTCGTTGACTTCAGGGAGACCCTGGGGGAGGTGGGCATGTGGGGGCGGGTCGTGATGAATCGCATCATTTTGGCCCCGCCCCTGAACAATTGTCACCACTTTGGTCAATTACAGCAGGGGGTGGGGCTAATATGATGCAATATTTGTGTCATTAAGTCCCACCCCTGTCACTAATTTATCGAGGGGCTTAGTACCGGGAGGTTGCCCTGCTCTCCCGGGAGCCCGGGAGGTCTCCCAGAAATCTGGGAGTCTCCCGGAGTATAGGCAAATATGCGTTAAAGAAAAGCAGCTAATGAATCTCCAGGGACTGAAGTGTCTTTTACATTTCTCTCTACATTACTGAAGTCATGTTGTCTTACCTGTCAGTCTTAGATTAAATCTTGGTTTCCATGAAAATGGCCACCTTCATAGGCATCAATACACGGACTTAGGACACAATTTATGAACTGTGTCATCATGCCATAGATGGCGAAGCCAACCAGGTCTTGTACTGGCTTAGCATCAGGGAGAATGCCAGACTCTTCAGGGAGTGAGGGAGGTCACCCCTATTTCAGGGAGTCTCCCTGACATTCAGGGAGAGTAGGCAAGTATGCACTTACCTTTTATATTTTGTTTGGATCCGTTTCCACTGGCTGTTAAACCTCTGACTAACCATCACCATCAGTCAACATTTACTCTATTCCTGGACAACCACTTGTAAGTGACTTTTATTATCTAATTTGCTGTATCTACAATATTACACTACACACCACAGGGTTGTGCTGTGTATAAGATACTACTACTATATAGAGATGTTCACTGACCCCCGTGTTCTGGTTTTGGTTTTGGTTTGAATCTGGATTAACTTCGTGTTTTGGTTTTGGCAAACCACCCTCTTGTGTTTTGGTTTTGGATCTATATTTTTTAGAAAAATAGCTAAAATATGCTAAAATCACGTAATTTTGCTCGTTTTTTGTTTCTACATTATTATTTACCTCAATAACACTAATTTCAAGTAATTTGCAGTCAATTTTGACCACCTCACAGGTCACAATATTATTTTCATACACTTTCAAACAAAGACTGCAGCAGTTCTTGTCAGTGATAAGAAGGCCATTGTCATGCCTGGGCATAAGACCCAAAAATCCACCTCTTATGTGTGGAATTATTTTTACACAAATTCTGACAACAGTTGTCTAGCCATTTGTAGCATTGTAAAGCCACAGTCAGTAAAGATAGGGACCTTAACCATCTAGGATCCTCATCCATGTTACGCCATTTGAAGCGAGTTCATGGAAAGTTCTTGGGAAAATCAGAAACTTATGCTAAAAAACTAACAAGAAGCAGTCCAGCATCAGCTACCTCCCTTCTCTCATCTAGATCCCAGCACCTACAATCTACACCCCCAACACCTTCATCATCAATATCCTCACAAGTGATCGGAGTTAGTCCTACATCCAAGTTGCTAATGCGAGATGACTCCTCCCCTATCCATGACTCCTCAGAAGAATCTTTGAGCGTTAGGCCCACTGCTGCTGCTGCTGGGGGTGAATCTTCAACCCAGAAGCAGACCAAGCAGAAGACTGCTCCCATTTGTGAAGAAGTTTTATATATTTGAACAGACTGCGCAAGGAGATTTGCCCTTATTGGCTCATAATAGGAAAGAACAAGTCCATTGTATTATTGAACGGAGGTTGTTCATTGCCGCCCGTGAAAGCAGCGAGTGAATGGATTATTTTCAAGCCGGCACCTGAGTTGGATTCAAAAGCTATCTGTGAGATATTCGTTTACTATTTTGTTTACTATTTTAGTAGTTTAAGATTATTTTCTAATAAGTTGAAGTATATATGTCTCATTGATATGTTAGATCAGTGCACTGATCACGAGATTTAATCATTCAACATTTTTTTAATTATATTGTGCAATATTATATAATAAATCATTTATTTGACACTTTGTATTCCACGAGTTATATATATGGAGTGAATGCCACTCTCAGCGCTGTGTGTATGTTTTTATAGAAGACTACTAGTAGTTTACAACAATTGACTGTTAAACTATCTTTAGCAAGTTTGAAAGCTGTCATCCACTATTAATGCAGCTGGTTTTAGACAGTTAATTGAGGTCTTGTGTCCCTGCTACCAAATTTCATCACTACATCATTTTACTAGAAAAGCAATTTCGCACCTGTACCAGGAGGCTACAAAAAAGAAAATAATTGTGAAACAAAATGCCATTCTACCCACTGTACACTTAACCACAGATATAGGAACAAGCGGAACTGAGAAATCTAAAGATTATATGACTGTGACAGCCCACTGGGTTGGTAAATCTCCTTCAGCAGAAGGAACAGCAGCAGCATCTAACAAACAACGCCAGATCTTTCAGAGGCAGGCTACTATCTGTATCATCTGCTTCACTAAGAGGCATACCGCTCGATCTGTGTGTGTGTGTATGTTAGGGGATTTAGATTGTAAGGTCCAATGGAGCAGAGACTGATGTGAGTTCTCTGTCCAGCGCTGCGGAACTAGTGGCGCTATATAGATAAATAGATGATGATGAAAAACTAAGGGATGTCATTGCAACATGGCTAATCCTGCTTGGACTCTCCTGATGATATTTGATTTCTGATAACGCCACCAATATAGTTAGAGCATTACAGCAGAGAGAATTCCATCACATTCCCATTTTTGCTCACAGAATCAACTTGGTGGTACAGAACTTTTTTAAAAAAAATGACAGTGACATGCAGGAGATGCTGTCTGTATCCCGAAATATTTCCGTTCATTTTCGACATTCTGCAACAGCATATAGGAGAATGCAGCAGCTGCAATAATAATAGAATTTGAGGGTGAATGTACTTTAGTCCAGCGAAACTCTTGTGAAGAGAGTGCAGACACAGCTTTAGTCAAGTGATTCCCCTAATTAGACTTTTTGAGAAACAGCTAAAGAAATTGAAGGAGAAACTGAAGCAAAGCATATCCGCTAACTATATTGGAATTGTAGATTAAGTACTTAATTCGCTTTGCCAGGATCCAAGAGTTATCAATATCTTGAAATCAGATCACTACATTTTGGCAACTGTGCTTGATCCTAAGTTTAAGAGCTATGTCTTCTCTTTCTTTCCAACTGACCCGGATCTCAAGAGATGCAATGAGCTCCTGGTTAGCAGGCTGAGAACTCAGGTTGTACATGACACAACAACGTCTCCTCCTTCAGTTTCTCTGGCAACTGCTTCTAGGGAAAAACTAAGCTTTCCCAAGACACCCAGTGGTGATGCAGATGAGTCAGCACAACATTTAGACATTTGGTCTGGTCTAAAAAAAATGCCTAAAAACTGTGACAGCTCTGCCATAAAATGAACTACAAATTCCATGAGGAAGGCCATTACCGACAATTACATCAAAGTACAAAGACTTCTGTGATGGTGGATTCCAGAGGGGATGAATTAGTATTGTTTGAGGATGATGTACACACTAATGAGGGTGAATATGATGACAGTGTAGATTGCAGGTGCTGAAATCTAGCTGAAAGAAGTGAGCTACATGACGCTGGTATGCTTGGTAATATTTTGGGTAGAATGGCATCTTGGCAATTTTATTTTTTTCTACAGTAAACTTTCACCTTTATTATGGTATCGTATGGTACAGTAAAATGAGACTGCAGGTTTAGACCAATCCTGCTAGCCCTATTATTTCTATTTCAGCAATTGCAATTAACAATGGAGCAATGGAGCTCTCTTCTTTTTGTGTAACCTATATAACACCGTACAATTTGACTGCAAATTCAGAAGACCAAGCCTGCCAGCCCTAGTATTTGTATTTCAGCAATGAAAAATAGCAATGGACCAATGGAGCTCTCCTCTTTGTGTGTAACCTATATAACACCGTACACTTTGACTGCAAATTCAGAAGACAAAGCCTGCCAGCCCTAGTATTTGTATTTCAGCAATGACAACTAGCAATGAAGCAATGGAGCTCTCCTATTAGTGTGTAACCTATATAACACCGTACAATTTGACTGCAGATTTACACCAAGCCTGCCAGCCCTAGTATTTGTATTTCAGCAATGACAATTAGCAATGGAGCAATGGAGCTCTCCTCTTTGTGTGTTACATATATAACACAGTACAATGTGCTCGCAGATTTACACCAAGCCTGCCAGCCCTAGTATTTTTATTTCAGCAATGACAATTAGCAATGGAGCAATGGAGCGCTCCTCTTTGTGTGTTACCTATGTAACACTGTACAATATGTGACTGCAGATTTAGAAGGCCAAGCCTGCCAGACCTATTAATTCTATTTCAGCAATGACAATTAGCAATGGAGCAATGGAGTTCGCCTGAATGTCACTGGAGACTTTGAAGAACACTGCTACACTTTCTATTCTACCTATGATGCTGCCCAACTGCTCTACAAACTGCCGAGAACTATGCTACCCCTTCTGTGTCTCTCTGTGAAAAGGCACTGGATCGCCGTGGAGAGCGGTACTTATAGAATCCAAAACTCAAGAGATCCGACGATGTTACGATGATGTTTTGCCTCTTTATCAATTCCGAGGGCACGCTAAAGTACCGAGCCGAGACGGATCTGTTAGGTCCAGGTGTGTTCGGTTCTCGGGGAACCGAGCCTGAGCATCTCTACTACTACTGGGGCTTGCTGAATACCAATGAGCATGTATATGTTCTATGGGAATATCCCCATTAGCTTGGTTCTAAAATGTTATTTAAGCTCAGAACACCCCTGGCTAAGCCACAGTGTTCACTCTTTGGGCTTTGTATCTGTGAACCCACCTGACGACAACATGTAAAATCATAAATTTCAAAATAAATGCAGCAAATGCATAATTAATTAATACATGCAATTATCTTGTTACTGGTGGTAAGGGGGTGCCAAGCGGTATTAACCTTGATTTACAACATGCCCGGCACCTTGATCTCATTACACCATAGAAATGATGAGTGAAGATGGGGTTCAATGATGCAACTCCCAGTGAAACCTGCATATGAAGTTTTAAAGGCGTTGGCGAGAGGTGTGGCTGCAAAATAAACAAACTGAGTAGCTAACAGTGCTGCTTCTTCCTGTAACATACAGGAGGGAAGAAAGTACACAAGAGAAGCATTTATCCCCAATCTAAATTTTACAAATAGTGGCATTATCTCAATGTTGCAAATAGTAAAAGGAGGTAAATAAAATGAACCATGATTCACACACAGGATTTTTAAAACTTGGCAAAATTGCGATCAACAGAAAATTGGGGGGCTTCATACAACACTATTTGTTAATATGGAATGTGTGACATCACAGGGACCAAGCACCGGCAGATTATTTCCTTGGATACAGACGCTAGTGAGAAAGCAAAATACCCAATTTTAAAAACAAAACAAAACAAAAGAAAAAAACACACAAGATTACAAGAACTGCTGCGACAAGTAATACAAAATGGCTCTTATTGCAACCAATTAGAGAGAAAGTTCCCCAACAGCCAGTCAAAGCTATTCTTTGCCATATTTTCACAGTTTTATTTTGGCTCTATGCTGGAGATGTTATTTGGAAAAAGTACTTAGTTTTATATTTGGTAAATAGGTTCTCGTTAAAGGTTATGTACCAGGTGATCCTTTCTCATTTATTGGATCTTCGGACTTGGTTTTTCTTATTGAATAATAATAAATATTTCATTGCATGTCATTATTTTTCCATAGTCTTTATTCTGTTTAATTCATTTGCATTTTAGTTATGTGCATTTTTAGTCAATTTGATTTATTTAACGTATGAACTGTTGATATATTTTTGA
The DNA here is from genome assembly GCF_038048845.1 of Mixophyes fleayi. Taxonomy (NCBI): domain Eukaryota; kingdom Metazoa; phylum Chordata; class Amphibia; order Anura; family Limnodynastidae; genus Mixophyes; species Mixophyes fleayi. The sequence goes on from NC_134403.1 coordinate 134,176,443, forward strand.
ATAGATAATTCAAACTGGTTTGTTCCGGGTGGGCTAGATATTGTAATTGCATGAATGGTGTCATTGTGTGTATTTATGTAATCAGTAGTAGGGAAACAGAACGTCTCATTCATGTTTATCATCCAGGAACAAAGGCCTCTATGACACAAAATCCATTGTGACTATTTTTCATTCCATATAAGTATTAATATTCCTTCTGTACCTTACTTAATTTAAACAAATTGAATCACAGACATGACAACCACTAATTAATAATTTAGATTTTCAAGCTATAACCAGCATTGAAAACAACCTATTTAGCTCACTGTTGCATTTTCCACAGCTGAAGGAAAATGTAAACGCTAACTATACCACTATACCTTTATGGTGTATGCATATATATATATATATATATATATATATATATATATATATATATATATATATATATATATATATATATTATAATATATATATATATATATATATATATATATATATATATATATTACATATACCCTCACACATACACAAGACAGTAGCAGCAGATCCTTTAAGTCCTGTAAGTTGCAAGTTGGGGGCTCAGACTTGTTTTTCCAGCACAACCCACAGATACTTGATCGAATTCAGACCAGCTGTAACTTTTTCAGCAGTTTATATACATTAGCACTTCTGTGGGATTGGACCAGACAGGCTAGCCTTGGCTCTCCATGTGCATCAATGAGCCTTGAGCACCTATGAACCTGTAGCCTTATTACAGGTTGCCCTTCCTTGGATCAAATTTACTAGGTACTAATCACTGCATACTGGGAAAACACCCCACAAGTCCTGCCGTTTTGGAGATGCTCTGACCAAGATGTCTAGAAATTACAAATGTCACTCAGATCCTTATGCTTGCCCACTTTTCCTGCTTCCAACACATCAACTTCAAGAACTGACTGTTCACTTGCTGCCTGCTATATCCTATCCCTTGACAGGCATCATTGTAACAAGATAATCAATGTTATTCACTTCACTTGTCAGTGGTTTTAATGTTGTGGTTGATCGGTGTACTAACAGATGTATTTGACTTAAAGATAATTTTTTGCTAATGATATCCCCTACCAGCCTATTTTAGCTTGTTTGGCATCCTCTCTAGCAGTGTGAAAAGGGTCTATGCTGTGTATGCGCTCCACATACATACCTGCATCACCTCTGCTGCATCTGCCCAATATCAGCAGGTTGTAATACTGCAACTTATCTGCAAACACAGGATTTCCTATGTGCGTTTGACTGCTGACACTACTTTATCAAACATTCTACAGGCAGCTGCTCATCAACTCTATGACGTCACAGCATTGTGACATCATCACCACATTTTATATCTATTACAGGTGTTCTTAACCTGTTCAGTTGTTTCTTTAACAGGCTGATTTTGAGACTTCATGTAACTATACAGAGAGTTACTTGCGAATAAATAGATAATACTAATTAGTAATTAGATATTTTCAGTTGTTTTAAAAGTAACAATAATGAAGATTATTACTAAATTATTACAGATATTTGAAGCATTTCAAATAAACAGGCACATTTTATAGTTTTAGCTTTTTTATGGCTGCCAAATATTATAGCTTGTAATAAAGCCAGTACATCAAAACTGAACAGCGAGTAAAAGAAAATTGACAGAGAACATTCAATTACACCACTAAGTACAATATGATCTCCGTTTGCTGTGTTAACAAGCACTCATACCGGTGACAAAAACTTTTACTGCAATACATCTTGACAGGAGTGTGTTTCATAACCTCGGCTGCTGCAAGTTTTCCAACATGAACATTATGACATTATACTGTACCTGACAGCAAGCAAGTTATGGCTCTCAAGGGATTTTTTATATTCACATTTAATTATATCGCCAAAAGATATGGCAGAGAATTATAAATGTATGGACCTGAAAGCTGCAGAAAAAGTACCTTGTGAAAGTATGAAATCCTTAATTATAAAGGCAGCACTCTGATCTCTGATCCATTGGGTGGTGGCAGTGATGGTGGGGGTGGACTGGAGCTTAATGAATTACTGTTGGCTCTATTTTACTTTTTAATATAGACTGCCACAGCTCAGTGAACATGATAAAGAATAATTTACTTGGTGAAGATATGATCACTTTGCAATCAAATTTACATCAGTATCTATAATTCATCTATGGTTTATACCCACTTTTCATTTATGGTCCAACAATGTCTCCATCATTCAACTAAACTTGATCTGCTTGGATGTATTTCATTTAAGCCATACAGTGTGCATCATTTTCAGGAACTGATCTTATACATTATATAAATAGAATGTTGCAAATCAGGAGAAGTTATTATCACGGTTCATATGCAGAAAACAGATATTGATATCTATTACTCCAAGATAATGTTTCATTATAACAACAATTGTGATATGTTAATATAATGGGGGGTTTTCGGTTTGTTTTGCAAAACATATGTTTATATGTATTTTGCTAACATAATAAGCACCTTTTTCAAATGTGATTGGGATAGTATTTACTTTTATTTTTTGAGAATCATTTGACTTCTATATTAGCGTACAAAATTGTCCAGCATTTTCTGTATAAAACATTTCTATAAATAAATTGAATGGTAAAGGTGGCCACACATTCATCAGTTTTATGAATTGCAATCAAAAACTCTTTTCACAAATTATCTTTTCATAAAACAATATATACATGCACAGAGAGTGTAAAGATATTAACTTGATCTATTAAACAGAGTAATTAATTATGCCACTCAACCTACCCACCCACATAATGCTACAAGTCTTTTCAAGTACTAAGATATAATAGTAGCACACTATATTAAAACTAATCATTTTAAGAATATACCTATAGTAAAATATTAAGGTGAGTAGTAAAATGCTGAAGACTAATTCCCCTCTGGCATCAAAGAACATTCCATATTCAACCAAGTACTTCTGGATATTGTCATAGAACTTCCTCCAGGATAACCAAGGGCTGGGAGATGTATAGTGTTATTTAATAAAAATGCTAATCCTTCAATAATGTATTATGCACTGTCATAATTCATCAAGCCACTCCTATCACAGGCAGACCTAATCAAGGATGGCTGTCACACTTCGCTTTGCTGGTTTGAAAGTGAAGGAGCATAAATGATGACCACTATAGCAAGTTGATAATAGCAAGACTCACAGGGTGGTTGTCATAAGAAAAATGGTATCTGGTCTTGGTCAGGGCCATCTTTCCCTTTGGGCACACTGGACAACTGCCTGGGGGACCCACGTGCATAGGGGCCCCATAACTAGGGCTCTGAATTAATTAAGGAAAAAAAAACTTACCTTTTTGCGGTCACGCAATGGTGATCTGACTCTCTCCCTCATCCCCTCCTCCCTGCTACGCTCGCACTGAATGTTGGGCGTGATGCCATCATGCCCAACATTTTCAGTGCCATATCGCTTTATACTGACTCTACACCCTCAGACAAAGTGAACTTCATTTACTAGGCACACTGGATGCACTCCTCAAATCACCTTGGTTTTATACCAACATGCCTAGATGATCTTCCAAGTGTACTTAAAGGTGTATATCTACTCTCTGTTCTCTGATGCCATTTCGGAATGACCAAGAAGCCATCATACAGATAAGCTGTTTTATTATTTATATTTGGTACGCATGTTATCTTGGAGCAATTAGGCTTCAGTTCATTATAATGCACGGTGTTCTTTATTGACACACTCTTATTGACACACGCTGATTGATATTACCATCATTGGACTATACTATGCTCGTCCTGTAATTTGGATATACGAACTATATGTGTTGTCAGGTAGAGGCACTGGTTAGAAATATACCCTCTGGACTGTTTTGTTCTCACTGATTGCATTTACATTGCATTATTATTTTCACTGATTGCATTTATATTGCATTATTTTCCATATCCTGTTCTACACCTGAAGGCGCTGTCCTTCTTTATTTGTTCTCTATAATTTATCCGGATTAACCATCCGCTTTTGGAAATTGGCTGCCACACACACATTTGTGGAGGTGTTTTGTAAATATAACCCCTTTGTAAGTGTCAAAAGATCCAAACACTAGGTTAAGCACCATCTAGATATCTTGATCTTTTACTACTTTAAAATATACATATACACATATATATATATATATATATATATATATATATATATATATATATATATGTATATATATACACAAATAGAATCAAATTCATTTTGTAGGGTTCTTATATAAACTGCGTACAATTAATAAATTCAAAAGGTTTATCTGTAATCCTATATAATTTAAAAAAAAATTGTGTACATAAAGAAAAAAAACAGATTTTTTTTTATTTATTTTACCAATAAAGCATTTTTTCCAGTGGGCACCTCTTGCTAACCCCTTCCTGACAAGTAACTAGGGTTTCCCATGCAAAGCAGGAAACCCCCAGTTTTGACTACCCACCTGCAATTGCAGACACCAGCCTGTACAAGCTGAGGGCTTTGGTAAATAGGGAGAAGCCCTAATTTTCCTTTTAATAAATAGATAAAGAATGTATTAAAATTAGCCTCTTTCAGTGTGCCCTTCATTGTCTCTTGCTGACTTAACTACATGCCAACCAAACACCATTGCCAAACACTTTTGTCTGTGATGAAATAGCAGTTTCAATTTGTACACTACATATTTGTCATCAAAGGGTTAGTCATATAAAAGACAGACTCATCATTATTTACATAGAAATATTTTAACTATTGCATACTGTATGCTTCACATATCCTGCATTCTTATCACAGACTGATGCCCATTTGTGATAGGTCTCCCATAATCCTTTTCTATATTCCCAAACAAGTACAAATGATTGAGTGCAATGCAATAATTTCAAATGCAATGGTCTATTGCACCGGTATGTTAGAATTATTTATATTGTATTACAGAGATATCGTAGTGAACCATAGAAAAGCTCAGTGAGCCAAAACTGAGATTGAAATCTGAGGCAAGATTTATGGCCATGTTTCAGGAATAATAATGGCCCGAGCCGGTATGACATCTTAACTCAACATATGTACCTTATATAATAATATAAGTAAGAAGAGATACAGAAATGTAGGAAGAGAGAGGGAAATTAAATACCACTACAGTATGCATGATATTTTTATACGTACATCAATAAAGTCTGCACAAAATAGGAAAATAGGTGTGAGATTAACTTCTTAACATTATGGTTTAAGTATATGAGATTATACCTCAGACCAGATGAATCATATGAATGAATAGCACTCCCATCATTTTGAAATGAATAGGCAAAGCACATTTTGGACCTTTTTTAATTATCCTGTTAATATGAGTGCATTAGGGTCTAAATGATGGAAACAGTGTCTGTTACAGTCCAAAAAGACATTAGTTAAGCTGGGTACACACTACACTGTTTTCATCCAATAATCGGCTCAAACAGCCGACATACGACCGCTCGTTCAAAAGTCGGGTCAGTGTGTGCAGTGACACGATGGTCGAAAGTCTGCCCAAATGGACGATTATCACCTCATTTGGTTGGTCGCACCGTTTAATATTTTCGGTCCAATCTCGTTTCCGCTGTGTAGTGTGTATAAACTTCCGACCGATCCACAACAGTAAGTACGAAATTACAGTCATTGCTCACGACAACATGGCTGTAAAAAGTCGCTAAAGGGACGTCCGCTCTTCCCTTTATCATCCTAAACAAGGCTAGTGTGTATGCAGTCCATGGACCGAGCGATCGGATCATCGATCGCATGTAAAATCGCTCTGCATAAAAAGTTGGTCGAAATTTCTGTAGTGTGTACCCAGCTTTACTGAAACCAAGGCTGCTTTAAGATAGTAGTTTGTCCAGGGCAATGATCGCATTAGTGTACTAATTTAGAATACTAGTTAAATTAGTTTTACTCCAACTTTCCAATAACAAGCAGTTTAACAAATTCAGATTATTTGCTTATTAGTGCATTGCATCATAAAATACATAAACTAATTTATATTGAAAGTGCATGTATTGGAAATGTAGTAATTGTTGGAGAGAAGTGCACTCTGTATGCTGTCTCTTCTCTTACACTCTCTTTGTTGGTCTTCTATTGCCAACTGATGTAGGGGTAGGTGATTAAAGACATCAGGATCCTGCTGCTGTATGACACTATGACCTTGCTGTATGAATCTAAGAACCTGCATTCTATAACTGTTACAACTGCTGCAGCCATTAACCTTGTGTGTACCTGCATCACCACTGCTGTTGTTACTTTTCTCAAATAAACCAACAACTTTTTAAAGCTGAGTGGACTAACATCCCAATCCAACATTGCTGACACCTTTTAGACACCAAAAGGTTCTGCCAATAGTAATCAATCCCTTAAATGTAAAGTGACCACATCACCGCTGCTTGTGGGTACTGTATGCCAAGTTAATATTGTACAACAAACACAGATAATATGGCAAGTATTGTATCATATTGAGGTGTACTGAGTTCAGATATATTAAATACATTATTAGAGATGGACACATACATTACTGTCACGGGCACTAGGAGTCTTTACCCAGGGATCACCAGGTGATAGGCTTACCAGAGCAGTATAGGTGGTAATATGGTACTCTGGTAGCAGGGTGATCACGGAACAGGAAATAGCAGATGATGAGATGCTCAGGAAAGTCTATGACTAGCAGCACTGGCAATATGGAGGTAATAATACACGAGGAACTGTATGGACAAAGGACACGTGAAGGTAGTCAGTGGTCTGCGGTAGCAAGTGGTACCACTGCTATAGTGAGGAGGAATGTCCAACAGAAACGAGGAGGTGATGAGAGTCAGCGGTCTGCGGATAGCAAGTTGTACCGCTGTCTGAGTGAAGGAATGGAATCCAAGTGGAGGTATCCAGGGAGTCAGTGGTCTGCGTTAGCAAGTTGTACCACTGCTATGTGAGAGGATACTGGAACAGGTGAAAATGGAAACAGGGGTCAGTGGTCTGCCACTAGCAAGTTGTACCACTGAATATATATGTGAGGAGGTGCACGGGGAGAGACTGCAACACAAGATATACACGGGCACCTTAACTTTGATCCACAGTAATATGCACAATATATATGTATATATGACTGAACAGCACTGCCAATATAGAAAGTCTCTTGAAGTAATCCAGCACGAGATAACACAGTCAATGATGGCAATAGACTCAGCGGATAGCAGACTCCAGAGGAGAACCAACACAGTCCAGCAAGGTATGCAATACACAGCACAGTCAATGAGAAGTATGCATACCGTGGTTCAGAAGCAGGCAGTCAGACAGAAGTGCAGAGATACCTGAACGGCAGGAGGCCGGCAGGATGCAAAGTCCCTGGATGGGTGAAGCGGTGGTCTAGTAGGTGCAGCGCACAGGTAGGTAGGCCAGCAGGGAACACAGGAAAGCGTGGAGAGCGGATCAGCAGTAGATGGATGAGTAGCGCTGAGGAGTAGCAGCAGCGGGTCTCTGCGGAAACACGGGGGTAGCCAATAGCAACCAGCAGGTGCAGTAACGATGGGACACGGGAGAGCAGAGTTGAACTGGAACTGATGATCACGGAGAGTAGCGGGTAGCAATAGTGGCAGCAGTCTCAAGGAAACACGGGAGAGTTGACAAGAACTGAAGACTGAAGCGCACAGAGGCACCGGATAGGAATCAGCCAAACAGTCACGATGAAACACAGACAGGTTGCAGGTTGAAGACTGTAGTGCACGGTGGCAGCGGATAGGAATCAGCTAACAGTCACGATGATGAAACACAGACGAGTTGCAGGTTGAAGACTGTAGTGCACGGAGGCAGCGGATAGGAATCAGCTAACAGTCACGATGATGAAACACAGACGAGTTGCAGGTTGAAGACTGTAGTGCACGGAGGCAGCGGATAGGAATCAGCTAACAGTCACGATGATGAAACACAGACGAGTTGCAGGTTGAAGACTGTAGTGCACGGAGGCAGCGGATAGGAATCAGCTAACAGTCACGATGATGAACAGGTGAGTGGATGTGGATGGAAGACTGTAGTGCACGGAGGCAGCGGATAGGCATCAGCTAACAGTCCCAATAATACACGGTAGAGTTGAAGTGGTTAGAAGACTGTAGTGCACGGAGGCAGCGGATAGGAATCAGCTCACAGTCACGATGATACACAGAGGGGTAGCTGTGGTATGGGAACCACAGTAGTAGAAGTGGTTTGGAAACCACAGAGGTAGAAGTGGTTTGGAAACCACAGGAATCAGCTGGGCTGAATAAACGAGGAAACACAGGAACACCTTCAGAGACTCATGGGGAATGAGACTCCAAGATCAGGCAACGTGGTGTTGACCACAGGTGCTTAATATAGGGAGTGTTGCCTGATCTGCCAATTAAGTTAAAGGAACATACACTGAAGGTTTAGAAAGGGCTGCGCATGCGCAGTCCCTCAGGATGGAGGACGGCCACGGTTCCTAAATGTCCGGGAAGAAGCACTCACAGTCCGGTGAGTGACAGTACCCCCCCTTTTAAAGGTGGGCACAGAACGCCTGGAACCGGGCTTGTCCGGATTTTTGGAATAAAACTTCTTCAGAAGGGCAGGAGCATTAAGATCTTCAGCTTTGATCCATGAACGCTCTTCAGGACCAAAGCCCTTCCAATGAACGAGGAAACGGAGGACTCCTCGCAAAATTTTTGCATCCAATACCTCAGTAATCTCGAAATCCTCCTCCTGATGAACTTGAACTGGCTGCGGTGCTGAGGGAGGAGTCGAGAAACGGTTGATGATGAGAGGTTTGAGCAAGGACACATGGAAGGCATTGGAAATCCGAAGATTCTTAGGAAGAAGAAGTTTAACACATACTGGATTGATAACTTGAATGATCCTATATGGACCAATAAAACGAGGGGCGAATTTCATAGATGGAACCTTCAAACGAATATTTTTGGTAGATAACCAGACACGATCTCCAATTTTTAGTGGTGGAATAGCCCGCCTCTTCTTATCTGCGAAAGACTTATATTTGTTAGATGTCTTCTTTAAACAGGTTTTGACCTGAGACCAGATATTTTTGAAGGTCTGACAAGCAGTCTCCACAGCAGGAACTTGGGTGGGCGGGAGGGCAGGAAATTCCGGAAAAGACGGATGGTGACCGTAGACCACAAAGAATGGAGTTTTGGATGATGACTCATGGTACATGTTGTTATGGGCGAATTCAGCCCAAGGAAGCAATTCTACCCAGTTGTCTTGGTTGGCTGAAGAGAACATCCTTATAAAAGTCTCAAGATCTTGATTGACTCGTTCCGTTTGTCCGTTAGATTGCGGATGGTAAGACGATGAGAGTGCTAATCGTATGCCCAAGGTTTTACAAAGGGCCCGCCAGAATCTGGAAACGAATTGTACTCCTCTATCTGACACAATCTCAGACGGACATCCATGGATGCGGAAGATTTCTTTAATAAAATGTTCAGCCAGAGTAGACGAGGAAGGTAAACCGGACAGAGGGACGAAATGAGCCATCTTCGAAAATCTGTCTACCACTACCCAAATAGTATTGTGATTCTTACTAGGTGGCAAGTCAGTAACGAAATCCATACTAATATGGGTCCAAGGCTTGGACGGAATGGGTAGTGGTCGCAGCAACCCTGCTGGAGTTCTGCGGGAGGATTTGAACTGAGAACATAAATCACAGGAAGCAATAAACTCTTTGACGTCTCTCCTCATTGAAGGCCACCAGTAACTTCGAGAGAGAATCTCAAAGGTCTTGTGTTCACCCGCGTGTCCAGAAAAACGAGAGGCATGGAACCACGAAAGGATTTTCCTCCTCAGAGTAGGAGGCACGAGGGTCTTCCCAAATGGTAGCATTTTGGTGGATGAAGCAGCCAGAGAAATACATTTGGGGTCTAGAATAGCATGGTTGGGAACCTCTTCTACATCAGAGGACGTCACAAAAGCTCGAGATAGAGCGTCAGCTTTCTTGTTCTTAGCGGCTGGTTTGAAGGTTATAATTAATTCAAAACGGGAGAAGAAAAGAGACCATCTTGCTTGACGAGGGTTCAAGCATTGGGCAGATTGCAAATATGACAAGTTCTTATGATCCGTGAAGATCGTCACCGGATGGCGAGCTCCTTCCAACAAGTATCTCCATTCCTCTAATGCAGCTTTGATGGCCAGCAACTCCTTGTCCCCGATAGTATAATTTTTCTCTGCGGGCAGAAGGCCCCGAGAGTAAAAGGCACAAGGATGTAATTTTTGTTGCTCCGAGCGTTGGGAGAGAATGGCTCCTAAGCCCACATTAGAGGCATCTACTTCTAGGAAGAAGGGGAGTGTCACATCAGGCTGTCGAAGAATGGGAGCAGACGAGAAGAACTCTTTGAGAATTTGAAAGGCTTGGAGAGCCTCAGATGACCATTGCTTAGTATTAGCCCCTTTCCGAGTCAGGGCCACAATAGGAGATGCAATGGATGAAAAGTCTTGAATGAAGCGTCTATAGTAATTGGCAAAACCTAAAAAACGCTGGATGGCACGAAGAGTAGTTGGCTGAGGCCAATGTAATACAGCATTTACTTTGTCTGGATCCATCTTCAGGCCAACTCCGGAAACTATATACCCCAAGAATGGAATCTGGGGTAACTCGAATGAACATTTTTCCAATTTACAGAACAATGAATTTTTCCGTAGTCTGGAGAGGACCTCTGCCACATGTTGGTGATGAGAAGGCAGGTCCTGTGAGAAGATCAATATGTCGTCCAGGTAGACAACGACACATACATATAATAAGTCCCGAAAGATCTCATTGATGAAGCCTTGGAAAACAGCGGGGGCATTACACAGCCCGAAGGGCATTACTAAATATTCGTAATGCCCATCCCTGGTGTTGAACGCGGTCTTCCATTCGTCACCGGAACGGATTCTAATTAAGTTGTAGGCACCACGAAGATCCAACTTAGTAAATATCCGAGCTCCCTTGATGCGATCGAATAGCTCAGTGATCAGCGGAATGGGATACCGATTCTTGATAGTAATGGCGTTGAGTCCACGAAAATCTATACAAGGGCGTAATGATCCATCCTTCTTTTTGACGAAGAAGAACCCAGCTCCAGCGGGAGAGGTGGAAGGTCGAATAAACCCATGCTGGAGATTCTCCTGTATGTACTCAGATGTAGCTTGAGTTTCAGGTAACGAGAGAGGATAGACCCGACCCCTGGGAGGAGTCTTGCCAGGTAGAAGGTCGATCGGACAATCCCAAGAACGATGAGGAGGAAGACGTTCAGACTGAGCTTTATCAAACACATCGGCAAATGAAGCATACTGAGGAGGGAGTCCCGGGAAGGAAGATGAGATGGAAGATTGCTGTACTTTAAGAGGAATAACTTGGGAAAGGCAACGATGGTGACATTCAGACCCCCAAGACGTAACTTGAGGGGTGCGCCAGTCAATCTGGGGAGAGTGACACTGAAGCCATGGAAGGCCTAAGACAATCGGACTTGTCGTAACTGGAAGAATTAAAAACGAAATTTCTTCATGGTGTAGTACACCAATCTGAAGAGTTACTGGAGACGTACTCTGAGTGATGAGACCATTGATGAGAAGTGATCCATCTATAGCCGTCACAGTAATGGGTGTTTTTAAAGTAATCACTGGTAGGGACCATTGATCCACTAGTGATTTAGAAATGAAATTTCCTGCTGCTCCGGAATCAATCAATGCCTGTGACTCAAAGGATTTGGTAGCAAAGGAAATCGTAACATCAAAAGCGCAGACTTTAGATTTCATAGACGATGGAGAGGACTCCAGGGACCCTAACTTCACCTCTCCAGAACTAGTTAGGGCCTGGCATTTCCCGATCTCTTAGGGCAAGAGCTGAGCATATGCGTGGAATCAGCACAATAGATACAGAGTCTATTCTTTACTCTTCGTTTCCTCTCCTCTGAAGATAATTTGGAACGTCCTATCTCCATGGGAATCACCGAGGGTGGAGCTGGACGAAATTGAGGGGTTGAACGAAGAGGTGCTTTGACAGCCGTTGTTTTCTCAGACTCTCTTTCACGAAATCTCATATCTACACGATGACAAAGAGAGATCAAATCTTCTAGTGACGAAGGAAGCTCTTGGGTAGTCAGTGCATCTTTAATTTTATCGGAGAGCCCCTGCCAGAAGGCGGCAACTAATGCTTCAGTGTTCCACTGAAGTTCAGAGGCTAGGATCCTAAATTGAATGACATACTGGCCTACTGTATGGGAGCCTTGTCGCAAACGAAGAATGCATGAAGCAGCGGAGGTCACACGACCTGGTTCATCGAACACACTTCGGAACGTGGAAATGAATTTGGCACTATCTTGTAGAATTGGATCGTTTCTTTCCCACAGAGGGGAGGCCCAAGCCAGGGCTTGTCCAGAAAACAATGAGATAAGATAGGCCACTCTGGAACGATGGGTAGAAAAATTTTGAGGTTGGAGTTCAAAATGGACTGAACATTGGTTAAGGAAACCTCTACAAGTTTTCGGGTCCCCGTCATATTTTGACGGAGTAGGCAGGTGAAGCGTAGGAGCTGTAGACACCTGGGATGGCACTGGGGAAACGGAGGAAAGCACAGGAGCTTCAATATTAGCTGTAACAGTCTGTCCAGATGTTCCTTGGGAGGTTAACGATTGGTAACATTGAAGTAACAGCTGTTGGCGAGCATCCTGTTGCTCCACACGGCTGACCAGATGCTGCAGCATCTCTTTAGCGGTAGGTTCCGTATCTGGGTCTGTCATGGCCTGATCTTACTGTCACGGGCACTAGGAGTCTTTACCCAGGGATCACCAGGTGATAGGCTTACCAGAGCAGTATAGGTGGTAATATGGTACTCTGGTAGCAGGGTGATCACGGAACAGGAAATAGCAGATGATGAGATGCTCAGGAAAGTCTATGACTAGCAGCACTGGCAATATAGAGGTAATAATACACGAGGAACTGTATGGACAAAGGACACGTGAAGGTAGTCAGTGGTCTGCGGTAGCAAGTGGTACCACTGCTATAGTGAGGAGGAATGTCCAACAGAAACGAGGAGGTGATGAGAGTCAGCGGTCTGCGGATAGCAAGTTGTACCGCTGTCTGAGTGAAGGAATGGAATCCAAGTGGAGGTATCCAGGGAGTCAGTGGTCTGCGTTAGCAAGTTGTACCACTGCTATGTGAGAGGATACTGGAACAGGTGAAAATGGAAACAGGGGTCAGTGGTCTGCCACTAGCAAGTTGTACCACTGAATATATATGTGAGGAGGTGCACGGGGAGAGACTGCAACACAAGATATACACGGGCACCTTAACTTTGATCCACAGTAATATGCACAATATATATGTATATATGACTGAACAGCACTGCCAATATAGAAAGTCTCTTGAAGTAATCCAGCACGAGATAACACAGTCAATGATGGCAATAGACTCAGCGGATAGCAGACTCCAGAGGAGAACCAACACAGTCCAGCAAGGTATGCAATACACAGCACAGTCAATGAGAAGTATGCATACCGTGGTTCAGAAGCAGGCAGTCAGACAGGAGTGCAGAGATACCTGAACGGCAGGAGGCCGGCAGGATGCAAAGTCCCTGGATGGGGGAAGCGGTGGTCTAGTAGGTGCAGCGCACAGGTAGGTAGGCCAGCAGGGAACACAGGAAAGCGTGGAGAGCGGATCAGCAGTAGATGGATGAGTAGCGCTGAGGAGTAGCAGCAGCGGGTCTCTGCGGAAACACGGGGGTAGCCAATAGCAACCAGCAGGTGCAGTAACGATGGGACACGGGAGAGCAGAGTTGAACTGGAACTGATGATCACGGAGAGTAGCGGGTAGCAATAGTGGCAGCAGTCTCAAGGAAACACGGGAGAGTTGACAAGAACTGAAGACTGAAGCGCACAGAGGCAGCGGATAGGAATCAGCCAAACAGTCACGATGAAACACAGACGGGTTGCAGGTTGAAGACTGTAGTGCACGGTGGCAGCGGATAGGAATCAGCTAACACACACGATGATGAAACACAGACGAGTTGCAGGTTGAAGACTGTAGTGCACGGAGGCAGCGGATAGGAATCAGCTAACAGTCACGATGATGAAACACAGACGAGTTGCAGGTTGAAGACTGTAGTGCACGGAGGCAGCGGATAGGAATCAGCTAACAGTCACGATGATGAAACACAGACGAGTTGCAGGTTGAAGACTGTAGTGCACGGAGGCAGCGGATAGGAATCAGCTAACAGTCACGATGATGAACAGGTGAGTGGATGTGGATGGAAGACTGTAGTGCACGGAGGCAGCGGATAGGCATCAGCTAACAGTCCCAATAATACACGGTAGAGTTGAAGTGGTTAGAAGACTGTAGTGCACGGAGGCAGCCGAAAGGAATCAGCTCACAGTCACGATGATACACAGAGGGGTAGCTGTGGTATGGGAACCACAGTAGTAGAAGTGGTTTGGAAACCACAGAGGTAGAAGTGGTTTGGAAACCACAGGAATCAGCTGGGCTGAATAAACGAGGAAACACAGGAACACCTTCAGAGACTCATGGGGAATGAGACTCCAAGATCAGGCAACGTGGTGTTGACCACAGGTGCTTAATATAGGGAGTGTTGCCTGATCTGCCAATTAAGTTAAAGGAACATACACTGAAGGTTTAGAAAGGGCTGCGCATGCGCAGTCCCTCAGGATGGAGGACGGCCACGGTTCCTAAATGTCCGGGAAGAAGCACTCACAGTCCGGTGAGTGACAATTACATTTGACTGTACACCACGGTTTAAGAAGCTTATTATTTTTAATTATACTATAATGGCAATTTATTTGTATTTCATAAATATCTTATTGTTCATCACTGATTTAAGGGATTAAAAAATAACAAATATATCTTTCAAAATATATCATAAAGAAATGAATAAAAATCAAATCAATAAAGTCCAATTTATCCACATTCAAAATGTTACAGCTGAAACCACCCTAAAGTTATAATCCCCTCTACATGAGAGGTGAATTCAGCTTACATGTAAGTACACTAAATGAGGGGGGATTAGAAATCAACTATTGTGTTTTCAGAGTTGTTTCTGCAGTGACATTTTGAATGTGAATACATCGGACTTTATTGATCTGCCGTATTTATTCAGTTATTTGTGATTTTGCATCTATACGAGTCACTTTATCAGAGTGACTCTGTTTGAATAAGGCTGCATATCCAAGGAGCACTCCAAATAGCTACTTTTTATGTTCTTTCAATCTCTTTCAAAATAACTTAACTTTTCAGTTATAAGAATACATGTTAATATATTAATAATAATATCATTTTTAATATAATTTTGTTTATGTGGTGTTTACAACATGATCACAAAATAAACTAAATGATATAAATTGTGATACCCTCCAGATACTCAAATAACTTGAAAACCCTCATATTGAACTACAAGGCAAAAATACAAGGAGATAGTACAAGGAAACATTTTTTCACCCGTTTAATAAAGCATTATGACCCAGTTCTTAAGGTTCATACACACTGGTGATTTAATTGTACTGAAGTCCCTAATCAGGTACTGAGCAATCATCAACCTCATGATAATCATCATCATCATTTATTTATTTGGTGCCACACATTCCGCAGTGCCTGACATAATCATACATATATGAGATACATGAAAACAGTATACATAATAACAGGAACAAAAGTACAGTTGAGCAGCACAATCAACGCATGGATGCAATGAACAGAACAAATCGCATAACACACAGAAAAAACATTCAGCATAAGACATCATCATCACCATTTATTTATATAGCGCCACTAATTCCGCAGCGATGTACAGGGAACTCATTCACATCAGTCCCTGCCCCATTGGAGCTTACAATCTAAACTTCCTAACATACACACACAGACAGACTGAGAGAGAGAGAGACAGACTGAGAGAGAGAGAGAGACTAGGGTAAATTTGATAGCAGCCAATTAACCTATTAGTATGTTTTGGGAGTGTGCGAGGAAATCGGGGCACCCGCAGAAAACCAACGCAAACACAGGGAGAACATACAAACTCCTCACAGATAAGGCCATGGTCAGGAATTGAACTCATGACCCCAGCGCTGTGAGAAAGAAGTGCTAACCACCTAGCCACCGTGCTGCATGACAAAGATAACGAGGAAAATGGGAAGTAGACAGATATCAGGCATAGATTAAAGGGCCCATTGCTGGATTAGTAATGAGCCTGATGGCGCTGCAGTCCCAGGCCTCCACAGTCAAATAGGCCCATTAAGATCAGCCCCTAGTAGTTATGAGCATCTCCTGACAAGCTGGCTTCATCAACCAGGGTGGGGTTAGGGCCCTTTTACGTTGGTGAGAATGCAGTTCCTCCTATTATGAAGCATGTGACGGTGACATCGCACAGCTTCCTGCCACTTAGGTCGGACTGGCACCTTTGCTGATCATCCCTGTTCCCTGTATTTGCTATTCATACACTGCAAACACCTGATGCCCTGCATCCGGTGAGTACACTGAGCCTCATGGGATGTCAGGAATCCTGGGAGCCTTGCTCATGTGACAGTGTGTGGACCCCTGGCACTGCCCTATCTCTTCTGCCTATTGTTCTGCCAGGCCACTGCTTTGCCAGGCATGCACCCAACCATGCCCAACCTCTGCAGTGCCATAGTGGTGATCAGCTCTCTGGGCATAGCTGTAGCAGGGAAAAGCCTTTTAGATCATGCTCTGTAGTTAGTAAACTTCTACAATCTATCCCTGTAAAAATACAAGCCACATAATTATCTCCGTCACTAAAATACTCTATTAAATTGTGTCTGGGGCCATGTATTAAATGTGCTCATTACTGCTTTTAATGTGTTTCTCTTATCATTTGTGTTATATAATTTTGTTATTCTAGCGCATTTCAATCATATTGTCTACTTTTGCATTAATATTAATATCTATATACTGAGTTAGGTCCTTACTTATTAAAAAGAGAAAATCCCTTCCTCTGTATTTTCTTACAGAGGAAAGGCAGTAGCCATGGCTAAGAAAATACTTTATTATTTAAATGTTTAATATATGAATATGCACATGGTTTTTATTAAAGGTATGGAGATTGTTTTCTGGCAGCAGATCATTTTACTTATTAATACAAATCAATGTGTATTTAGTATGAAATCAGTCAGAAAGAATTACAGGCAATGTTCCATATCCCATTTTTAAAAAGTTAAATGACATGGGTCAGTGACTTATAATAATATCTATTAAATTAGCCCATTGTGCCACCAAAAATAGTATAGTTAGCAACATTTCATATGCAACAATGTATAATGAATGGTTACAATATTAAAATACAAATAGAGAAGAGCAGGGAAGATATTAAAATGCTGACAGGTCGACAAAGTCATTCAAATCTTCTGGAAATAATGTATTTCATTTGTCAATGTAAAAGGATTCTCTTTTGGATAAAGTAATAATCCTATCTCTCTGCGTGTGTTAGCGAAATGTTTAATACCGACAACCTATATACTGTAAACTACATATGCACGTTATGCAATATACCACATACGCAGTGATGTAACTATACATCTACCAATATGGTAGATCTCACCCTTGCTAGAATAAAAAAAGAGGTCATCCTAGTTAATGATTACAAGTGATGCAGCTTTCACCCACAATTAAAGTAACTGTTAATAAAAATATCAATGAATACTTGTTGTGTATCTAATGCTGGGTGATGATGTAACACCTGAAAATGAAGTATCTGGCAACACTGAAAGTGCCACAATGTTCTTCAAAGTTATGTTTGCATTAGACACACAAGGGACAATTTAGGGAATAAATGAATCTAGGAGAAATCATTTTTTTCTATCTGAGTTATTTTTTGATGATTATCCTAATTTGTATTTCTGCACTATTATATTGAGAGAAGAATGGTAATGTGAAACCCTTTTGGGTATTAATATTATTTAGATCAGTGGGGTTATTAAATGGACCACTAGAGGACTCACTATGATATTTCTTCCTCCTAGCATTGTCTAGTGTCTGCTCTGCAGCCCGGTGCATATGGCTTCATGCTCTCCTGTACTTTTTGTATTAATAAATTAAAATTCATTAGTTGTCACCTCTCTACAGATCTGCAGTACATTACTCTGTTTCACCTACAATGTTACAGATAACTAATATAATGCTCTGCACAATTTATACTTAGAGGCCAGTTATCCCCTCAAAACTGGATTACCCTTAACTTATAGAGTCTCTGTATTTCTCCTTCCATAGAAACAATATTGTAAAGGTCTGATATGATTTATCTATATTTCAGGCACAATACCTGCAGTTTCAATAAGCATGTGTAGATTTTTGTTATCTTCACAGTAATTGTGGTTTTATATAAAAGCACAACTCCGAAGCTAACTTTATAAAAACGTTTTCTAATTGCACAAATATCTTTGTATTTCTAGTTACAATTTAAAAATGTTTGAATGTTGATAGACACACTGGGTACAATGTTTTCTTGCTTTTTTCTGTGTGGGTCCAATGGGTTATTGATTACTATTGAAAGAGATAGAGAGATGTAGATGGTTCCTCCACCTTCTCTACCCCCACTTCCTGCTTTGTGTCTCTTGTTTGTCTGCTCCTACCCTCTAGATTGTGAGTTCTCGCGTGTATGGCCCTATTATCCTCATGTCCTCCTCCTTATGTTCCTTTCCCCTTGGCTACCCTACTCGATTTCCTCATCTTTAGGTCCTTATACTTGATCTCATCTTCTATCATGTCTTCTCACCTCACTGGCTTAAATCCTACTAGTTACGCCCTCACTGTAGGGCACAGGTAAAGCTTACTTTATTCCTCTCTCCACTCTCTTGCTTGCTTTAATTCTCTCTCCCTTCCACTCTCTAGCTTCTTAGTATCCTTCCCTATACTTAAGCCTCCTTAGTACTAGTAGATTGATTACTTACTGTATTTCTACTGCCCTGTACGACTTGTCCTATGCTGTATTGGATTGATAGTTTACTGCACTCTGTTATTGTCATGCCTGTAGGCTGTGTCCTGTTTTTGTTTTGTTTTCCCCATGCTCTATGTATGGTCCTGCGGACACTTTGTGGCATCTCATAAATAAACGATAATAATAATAATAATAATAATGGTTACTCCATTACTATTGTCACCAATAAAGATTGCCCAATGCGATTAGCGTGGTTCCAAAGCACAAAAGAGATTTAATAGTAAAAAGTATAGCAAAGTATCACAAAGTATAACCTATACATACACAGCACACTGGATCCAGAAACAGTAATCAATCCTGAAGTCTGTGATGGCAAAGAAGCCGTTCCAATACCAGTGGCTAGTTTATACACAGTTTGGTTTGAAAAAAACAGAGATGATGTCACAATTATACACAGATAACACTAAAAAAGTTCTTTATTTGTCCAGGGTTTATGATGTTCCGGTAGAATGCTGGTCACCGTTTAGTCCAAGCGATCTTCTTCCAAAGGTGAGGGCAACTTACTCCAACAGCTGCCTAGGTGTCTTCCAGCTAAAAAACTGGTTTAAACTAACCCATTAATTGTCACGAGCCGCTCCAGGCACCGCTACGAGTCGCTTCTTCCTCTGGCCCAGCGTCCCTGACGTCCTCGTGACAAATGAGACGTCACTTCCGGTTTGTCCCAGCCATCGCCAAGGCAACAGTCGGGATGCTCTTTTGCTATAGCGCTGCGTCCCGGCATTCAGGGCAGCCAGGCGTGCGCGTATATGGCCAATAAATCATCAGCCACCTGTGGCTGATGACCCCTGCTGTGCCCCAATGATCCTATTGATTGTTGCCAGTATATAAGGCAGAGAGGGCCAAGCCTCCCTGCCGGTTATAGTCCCTGCTTCCTAGCATACTTTTCCTGCTGTGTTGCTGTTCCTAAGATCTCTTTACTTCTGTTGCCGACCTTTGCCTGGATACGGACGCTGCTGATCTGCCTGTGACCTTGACCGCTTTGCTTGGATTTAGACGCTGCTGAATTGCCTGTGACCTTTTTGACCTTTGACCTGGATTCTGATGCTGCTGCATTGCCTGTGACCCTAATACCTTTGCCAGGATACTCACTCCATCTCTGTGTAACACCTGCGCTACGTGCTCAGGTGTCAGCTCCTACTACTAGAGAACAAGACCTGGGGACATCTGAGTACCTGTGAGCGCATCTAGCTCTACGGAAAAGGTGGCTGCTATAGGCGAAGACCTCTGAAGCGGTTTTAGGAGTTGATGCCTGGGGCGTGAGCCCTAACATTAACAGAGTACTTTTGATAATAAATCTTATACTAATCATTAACTAGCGACTGCTATGTGTGATCGCTTCTTTGATGTTCCTGTTAGTAAAATGTGGATTAATATAAGACCAAACATCATACATTTCTTAGGACCTCAACCATAAATACCTTTAGCTTAGATGTATCCTTGTATATATAATCTTTAAGTCTTACTAATAAAAGAATGTGAGTTGGAACTTTTATAAAATGTGAACTATTTACAAATGTAGATGTGAGTGTAAGTGTATTTTCTCTGTTTTTATGTGCAATTGCATAATTTACCCTGGTATGGCATGGCGTTCTAATCACAGTTGCAAGGAAAACTATTACAATTGATATTTATTAATTTAGAACAACTTCTTCTATTTATTTAACTTCAACATTGGAGAGAGTCCATGATGGTGGCCACAACCCCTCTGGTGGTGCACGGTGCTGCTCACATTAGGCCGTTAATAATTTCCAGCCCCAGGCCCATGTAGCCCTTAATCTGGTCCTGAAAGGGTCCTGCCCAAGAGAACTTACAGTTTAGAGAGAGGGGGTAGAGAGACAATAGGAGCAAAGGGGACATTAAGCTTACTGGTCCAGTTGGATAGCAGAGGAGTCAGAGTCTATCAAATTGAATTAATACCATAATGTGTTGGCAGAAAATGTTCAGATTTAGCTATCCAAACCATGAGAGCCTTTGGTTTGTCACCAATCACGTTGGTATTTTGAGAACAATTAATTAATAGTAAATTAGACCACTGCTGTCCACTTGGTGGCTCTTACACTTAAAGAATTCTTGTTCTGTTATTTGAGTATCTGCCTTTACAAAGTCTCTACTCGGGCAAATGTCTGATAGTTTTACTTCTGGCACCACTTCCTTTCCCTTACAATCCAAATTTTAGCACAGTGGGAGGAGCCCCCGCACTCTGAGAGGAGGAGCTTCCAGGTACGACTTAAAAGTTGACAATGTGGAGTGTGCTCTGAAAGAGGCATTTGTTTGTATCAAGTGCTGTAAGAAAATGCTTCATAATGGGGTAAGTTCAACAGTGAGTAAAATTATTTAATCCTTTTGAGGGTTTCTTACATTTTTATCAATGAAATTTACAAAAAGGAAGCATACTAACTAAAGAGGCCACAGACTTCATTGCATGAAGTTAGCTGTTTTATTGTATCAATCCATTCAGTCCTAACTCAGTCTTTGTTGAAAATGCGGTATTTTCATTAGCTGAAACTAACGAAAATTCAAGTGATTTGCAATCAAGCGGTCTTATCTGTGCAATCAGTTAATGGATAGAACTAAGCAGGGACACAAGTATTGAAAGGTATATTAATAAAGATATAATTTAGGATTACAGTGAAACTATCACTGGTATTGAGGAGAGAAACAGATGAAAATGGGAATATCTGTCATTTTAGCCAGGAATATAAAGGGAATAGCTATATCTGCAAATGCTGGTTTATCTACTTGGAGTAGTTTCCAACGTTGCCATTCGCTACCATTTCTTGTATTTACTGTGCAATTCCAATTTTTATCATGGTCAAGGAGGGACACTAAAGATTATAACATTTTTGTTTGCATTGACTATTTGACAGGCTTTCCGATAAAAAGTAGGCTAAAATATATCTTAGTATTCACAGGGATGTTCTACCACCCTTCTGCTGTCCAAGGCTGCACTTATGCACTACTCACCCACAGTCATTTACTGTCATTGACTACTCACTGAAGGATCAAGCACTGTTACTGACACAGTGACTCATCCCATGCAGTCAATCTCTGTGCTACAGTGATTGTAAGAAGCAGACTCATGTCACCCTATTCTAACATAAAGGGTGCCCTGGAGGCCTAAGCTGCAATTACATACAGTCCTTGTTGCCCCGGCTAGATGGTGGATACGGGCAAACAAAAGCAGAGGCTCATCCCTCGAATACACGGGTGTTTAATACAGTCACATGTTGGCAGATTCTAGGGCAATGCTGTGGTACAAAATTTGGGAGCCAGTCCATCTCAGTTCAAAACATGAAATATAAACTTTATTTCATCTCCTCTTTCTCCAGCACAGAATAGCATAACGGTTGCAAGAATAATCATATTTTAAATGCCAATCTCCTTCTGCACAATGTTTCAGTAGATATTAAAGCTTTCTCTTTACTCCATCTCACTCCTGCATATTGTTTATCGATTCACAGTATGTTACATACCCTCTGCTGCTGCTGGGAACAGTCATTCCACAATCACAAAGTCCAGGTGCATCACACATGCTTTGTATATTATATAGCTCACCCGTTGACAGGCATGTAGACGACCACCTCACAGAGGCTCGGGACCTCCATTAAAAACTAAGGGACTCTCTCCTTTAGTGAGCCGCAAACATCACTTTATCCAAGGACAATACAGTCTCTTCATCCCTTACAGTAGCACTCCCAATTAGCTGCACTGCAATGTGCAGCATTTCCCCTCACAGTATAGGAGTCTTTCCATGGAGACTACTCCATGGGGTACCTGAAGAAATGGACTCTCCATACTTTTTTTACATTCTGCCTTTTACCCTGTAGTGTCAACACTGTGTCTGCTGAGGTGATGTTACTTCTAGGGTAAGTCTTCAATTTTTTGGGGCTCTTCCTCTCTCTCTGATTAAACTGTCCCCCCTCCCCCCATGGCAGACAGTTTCATATTGTGAGGGCCACTCTAGACTCTGAGGAGTACCCATCTGGTGCCTCCTGGTAGTGAGGGATCTAAATGCCCCAACTATTGGGGTTATGAATGTGTCTTCAGTGGCATCTCCTCCCAACTCCTTTTCTAATGGGGTCTAGGGGGACTTTAAATAATGGGTTCTCTACTACTTTTTTTGACATTAGCAATACACTGCCCTATCCCAAATGCCAGGAGAGTCCGAGACCTCCGCTTCCTGCTGTAATGAGACACAAGCCTCATTTTACTGAGACATCCCCATCGCTGACCACCCATCACCATTGGGCGGGGCATAATCCCTTTAATGCTGAATTCATTAATTACACTATTTCTGAAATCAATTTTCTGCAGAGTATGTAGTGACGAGAGCGGTGGCAGAGATGGAGAGAGAACCTAGAACCTCTGCCAGCCCTAGGGTGGTGCCTTCTGAATGAGGTTCCCAGCTAGCCTCATGTCATGGAAGCAATGATCCTAAATATTCCCAGTGAATCGGGAAGTCTCTTTAATGATAGAAACTGAGGTAACCGTCTTACATAGAAGCGTTTTTCCCAAAAGCTTGCAATATCTGTGAAATGTTATAGCCAAGCTATATTCCCGTAAGATTCTACTCCAATCTTTAGCAAACCTTAAATTTTATATATTATACAAAAATTTACTCATGCAAAAAGGTTTAATAATGTCTTTCTGGAATGTCAAAAGACTGTAGTGCAGAGTTCCTGGAATATATTATTGGAGAATTTAAGGGCCATGCTTTTCATATAGATTATCAAAGGGCTCAAAATGTTGGTTTATTGGCTTTATGTAAATTAGGTATGTGTACACTATATAAATAAAGAATAATTCTAATTACCTATTACTACCCTATACTGCAACACAATGCACAGCTCTCTTTTGTCAGTAGTCTGTAGCAAATTGGCACATGACACTGTTTGAAATTGTATTTATTGGTATATTTGATTATGTGTTATTTTGCCTGACTCCCAATTGGTTCATTTAAGACAAATTAACTTAGCAAATCCACAAACAGTTTTGAGGTTCCCAAATTGACAAAACTTGTCAAAATAATTTTAAATCAGAATATGCTTTGTGCAACAGTAATATTTACTTCATTTAAGACAATTCTACATGAAAAATGGCAAAAATCTAAAAACTGTTTCCAGGTCCCTGAATTTACAAAAATCAAATAGTGCTGAATCGTTTAGCTTATCTCTAACCAGAAGATTCTTTGTACAAAGCTATTCTAAAGACTAAATCGTTAAAAAATGTAAAGCATATCACTTAGTGGGATATGTTTTTTTATAGCTAGAAAGATGTTCACAATGAATATAGGTATAAATGCTGACATAAAGGATTAACAAAAATGCTCTTCCATCATTGTATACTACAGTACTAAAAATTCACAATAATTTTAGTTTTGCTGAATCATCTGGAAGCCAACTCACACAAATTCCAATGAATCATTTAAAAGGTCGTAAAGAAGCAGTAAAACAGAAATCAGATCACATACTTTCAGAAAATCATTGCACTGGATAAAACAGCATATAACGTGGCACTCTGCCTGTCTACCAAAGAGCTGGATGGAATGGAAGTGACATACAATAATTCACTATCCCTTTACTGCTTACTGCAAACTATACAACTCCCTGCAGGTTTTCTAATGCGTTCCATTATTTCTGTAAATTGGCTATCCATGGTAAGGTTGGCAAGCAGTAGTTTTTACATGTTTTTCTCAGCTAAATATTGATACCAAGTAATATTTATCAACACAAATTAATTTGATATCATATAAACATTTATAAAACATGATATAATACATTTATTAAAAATAAATAATAACCAATGTAAGACATTTCGTCATATTGAACATAAAAATTATAAAAATAAAAAGTATACATATAAAAAAAGTAATATAAATTCCAATTAAAATGGCCATTAATAAGGACACAACTCACTGTTAATAATAACTTGTTGTCTCTACCTAAAGTACACTTCTAGGGAAATAGTCCATGTTGGTATTCAGAAATTCTTTATGAATGCTCCAATTAGTATTAGAAAAATACAGAATAAAAAATTATGGAGGAATTATAGATCAATGTGGAAAATCGCTGACACAGTTGAAAGGTTCTACCTTCAATTGCTTTCTCATGAAATGGATTGTATGCACTCAAGAGTGGGGGAGGCCAGTAAGGAGAAGGTTACAGTAATCAAGGCAAGAAATGATCAGTGAGTAGATAGGAGTTTTGGTGGCATCCTAGAGGAAGGGTCTGATACAGGTGACATTGTAGAGCTGGAAGTGACATAATTGGGCAAGAGATTGAATGTGAGAGGCAACGAAGAGGGAGTAGTCAAGAATGACACCCTGGCAGTGAAGTTAGGGAACATAGAAAATAGTGGTGTTATCAACAGTGGTTGGGAGGGGAAGAGACTCTTGATAAATAGAAGACAGTTCAGATTTGGCCATGATAAGTTTGAGAAAGCGTAAAGAAATCCAGCAGGTGATGGTGTAGAGGCAACAGGACACCTGAGAGAGGAGGGAAAGAGAGAGATTAGTAGATGAGAGGTAGAGTTGAGTGTCGTCTCCTATGGGAAGGATGGATTGGGGGAGGAGGAACTAGAAGTAGAAATAAAAAATAAGCTGTTGGTGAGGTAGGAGGTGAACCTCAAAAGTACGATGTCAGAAAGGCCAATGTTGTGAGAGACGGTGATAAACAGTGTCAAAGGCTGCAGAGATGTCCAGGAAGATAAGCAGGAAGAAAAGGTCCCTGGATTTGGCTGAGAGAAGATCATCTTTGACTTTGGTCAAGGCAGTTTCTGTAGAGTGGGATGGGCAGAAGCCAGATTTCGTCACATGTAGGGCCTGATTCATTAAGGAACTTAAATTAAGAAGTTTCTTATTTAAGTCTCCTGGACAAAACCATGTTACAATGCAAGAGGTGAAAATTAGTTTTCTGTTTTGCACATAAGTTAAATACTTATATACTCATGTAGCACACAAATATCAACTTTAAATTTCAGTGTACAAATAAGCTATCAAGTATATGTGTACTAATGAAAAAACAGTCAGTATTTAACTTATGTGCAAAACAGAAAACTAATTTTTTACTAATTTTAAGTTCCTTAATGAATCAGGCCCGTAGTACTCCAAACTGGAGGGAGAAGAGGGTGGCAGAAGAGTGATGGTCAGAAAAGATTTTGTGATTGATAGCCTCAATTTTGTTTGTGAAAAAGGAGGTAAAGTAAGTGGCAACATGTAGGATGGGAGCGGAGGAAATGAGATGGAGATATATTTTTTTGTCATTGGAATCAGCTTTTGTTCTGCCTGTCTTTAGCCCCTGGGCTTCATAAGTTCACAAAGAATCACGGAGAATACATTAGATAAAATGTATTTAATTTGAAAAATGTTTTCAAGGCTTAGTTACAAAAAATTAATAACAAGACATGCAATATGTTGCACAAATAAGTTTCAGAAAATAAAATAGGAAATAAAACCATAGTCACTACTTACTTAGTTAAGACCTGGTGTGTGTGAGGGAACACATTGAGAAATATGAGACATTTCAGCCTTGATAGACCCCCTCATGAAAATGCACACTGTAATGCCTAAAGCTGAGGATTTTAAACCTTTCTCCATATTGCTCTTACCCTTACTTTTGGAGTTTAGCTGTCAATAAGGACAGATTGATCTTCCAAATGTCGCAGGTCTTTCAAAGTGAGCTAGGGATGTCCTGAGCTCTTGAATGTTCACAGGACCTGAGTTCTCACATCTGCTCGTTCGGCTTGGCTGGTCAGGTCCACATCCTCTGCATACCGAAAACACTCCTCAGAGTTGCTTATCTATCTCTGGATAATTTCAAAAGATTATTGACACCTGCATAGGTTCAAACTCATGCCATTTAGCAAAGCACACATTGAGATTACATTACAAGGTTACATAAAATATTCACATTGTCATACATGAATTCAACAGAAAATAACAATCAGTCATTAAAAATACTACATAATCGTCACCCCCTTTTCAGTTTTTTTATGTTGCAACTGCAAGCTTTGAAGTACATCCCATTAAAAGCATTGGATGAGACCTATTCAAAGGTGTTGGAAAATTCAAGTCCTTGTGCAGTAAAAAAAGGCTGTGTGACTTCCCGCTAAGCAGGAAACTTTCCTCTAAATGTGCCTTCTCCATCCTTGTATCTCACTTAAATATATTTGTTGCTAAAAAATAAATCAAATTTTTGCAAGTACTTAGCCATAAATACCCCTAATCAGCCAAATTTAAACACATTTTTTGGAACCCTGTAAACACCGTGATCCAAAAATTCTCTCAATTCTCTGTAAAACTCAGTTCAGTTGTGTAAAAGTAGGTCCTTATTATGTACTTTCAAACTGTCACTAGGGGCTAGATTTACTAAGCTGCAGGTATGAAAAAGTGTGGATGTTGCCTATAGCAACCAATCAGATTCTAGCTATCATTTTGTAGAAGGTACTAAATAAATGAAAGCTAGAATCTAATTGGTTGCTATAGGCAACATCCCCACTTTTTCAAACCCGCAGCTTAGTAAATCTAGCCCCAGGTCTCAAAATGAGATCTTCACAATCCATAATATTCATTTTTTAAATGAACAATAAATAACAATCAGTCATTAAAAAGGCTGTGTGACTTCCCGCTAAGCAGGGAACTTTCCTCTAAAATCTACAGTAAGGGCAGTAGATTTTGGAGAATGTAAAGAAAAAATGTCCCAAAGAGAATTCAGGTCATTACACGCAATCATGGGAGGGCCCACACGAATGCAAGTAGTCTTTTCTTCCATTGAAAGACATGCTAAAAATTTCAGATTAGGCAGCACATCTTCAGACAACCTGTGCCTAATCTGGAACTATATGCACTTATTGCAAGCTGGAGCTACCTAAGACAGATTTGGAGGAAGTATTCATTGCATTTAAACACCATGCAAGTGTATATTCAACCATGGAATCTTCTGTGCCAGACAAAACATGTAAACATAAATGGACACATGTAAGTGACTCAGGACATGATAGCGGGCACCAGTTACGCATGCAGCAGGGTTGGTGTTACCACTAGGCAAATCTAGATGGTCTCATAGGGTGCAAGGGTTTAGGGGTGCCTAAACCACTGAATGAGATATATAAAGTCTGATGGGAAGGGGGGAGGACGCGGTGCCTGATGGGAAGTACGAAGCACACAGCCTATTGTGCCTTGGGGCACGTGCTGGCCCTGACTTCCTTGAGTATATCAAGAACCATAACACAGATATATGAAGAATTGACCCCCACCCACAAAACATCCATCAAGCAAAGAGCTGAGAAAGACTGACACAACTTATGCAGGCTATAGTCATACAATTAACAGCTAAGTGCAATATTGGTGCCATTACCATTTTTCAGAAATAATTGTGATTATATTTTGCATTTTTGTGACAAACACAATCTACACACGTATCCTATTATTATCTTCCTCTAAAGCAAGCTGCACTCTTTGGGGACAATATTCCAATCCCATTCTTAATAATTGTTTTCCTCCTTTTTACATCTGTACCCAAATGAAAACTTCTGTCCGTTTTCCTTTTTATTGACTCATCTTTTAACACTTGCTTTAAACACATATACCTTACATATGCCCCAAATCTGTCACCAGATATTCCGGTTTTACATAATTCATGTTAAAACGTTTAAAGCATAGACAATTCATATAGTAATCCTTATTCACCAAGGAGGTTTCCATACCCACAAGCTAATGATTTGTTAGATCCTCTGAAGGTACTCAACATTACTATTAAGGATTTTGAGGCACAAGAAGTTTGGAAATATTCTACAGATTATGCCATATCAAGTGCAGTTGATATTGTGTAGCACCACTGAGTAACTTGGCATGGGAGCCCCTATTCAATTATTTAGGTGAGGAGAGGTTACTACTAATAGATTCCTGTATATATTTAGAAATCAAATCTGTAAGCATGGACACAGATATGTCTCAGCTACTTCTACCATTGAATGACAGGGTAGGCAGGTTAAATATTGTATCATGACTGAATAATTATTAATATAATGATGATGGCAAAGTGACAAGCTGGTGCTGCCAATATGACTAGGGCTCTGTAGGGGTTTGTTGTGGTTAGGGCCTAGTCACAAATTAATAAAACCCAAAAATTTAATATATGAATGCTTACCCCCACGCCCGGATATGCAACATTCTAACAAGTGAATTTATTGACTGGACCAGTGGTTCCCAAACTTTTGCAGTTCGCGGCACCCTTAGAGTCTCCAAATTTTTTCAAGGCACCCCTCCAAAATAATTATTGAGCAGTCCTGTTTTAGAAGTAGTTGGGTCAAAAAATTGTAATAAGTATTTAGGTCAGGACAGAAATACGTATTTAGTTGTATGCAAAAATGCCCCCTCTGCATCCAGACACTCTGCCCTCAGGCACTCTGCCCCCTCTGCATCCAGACACACTGCCCCCTCTGCATCCAAACACACTGCCCTCTTTCACACTGCCCCCTCTGTCACGCTGTCCCCCCTCCTCTGCTCTGTCACGCTGTCCCCCCTCCTCTGCCCTCTCTCACAATGTCCCCTCCTCTGCCCTCTCACACGCTGTCCCCTCCTCTGCCCTCTCATGCTGTGTCCCCCTCCACTGCCCCTCTCACGCTGTGCCTCTCCTCTGCCCCACTGTGCCACTCCTCTGCTCTCTGTCCCCCTTCTCTGCCCTGCTGTCCCCATCCTCTGCTCTCTGTCCCCATCCTCTGCCCCTCTGTCCCCATCCTCTGCCCCTCTGTCCCCCTCCTCTGCTCTCTGTCCCCCTCCTCTGCCCTGCTGTCCCCATCCTCTGCTCTCTGTCCCCTTCCTCTGCCACCATCCTCTGCTTTCCTCCTCTGTCCCGCTGTCACCATCCTCTTTCCCCCTCCTCTGTCCCGCTTTTACCACCCTCTGTCCCGCTGTCACCATCCTCTGCTCTCCTCCTCTGTCCCGCTGTCACCATCCTCTGCTCTCCTCCTCTGTCCCGCTGTCACCATCCTGTCACCAACCTCTGTCCCGCTGTCACCATCCTCTTCTCTCCTCCTCTGTCCCGCTGTCACCATCCTCTGCTCTCCTCCTCTGTCCCGCTGTCACCATCCTGTCACCAACCTCTGTCCCGCTGTCACCATCCTCTGCTCTCCTCCTCTGTCCCGCTGTCACCATCCTGTCACCAACCTCTGTCCCACTGTCACCATCATCTGCTCTCCTCCTCTGTCCCGCTGTCACCATCATCTGCTCTCCTCCTCTGTCCCGCTGTCACCATCCTCTGTCCCACTGTCACCATCCTCTGCTCTCCTCCTCTGTCCCGCTGTCACCATCCTCTGCTCTCCTCCTCTGTCCCGCTGTCACCATCCTCTGTCCGGCTGTCACTATCATCTGCTCTCCTCCTCTGTCCCGCTGTCACCATCCTGTCACCAACCTCTGTCCCGCTGTCACCATACCTGTGATTTTTTTTGGCTAATTATAATTTGGAGTGATTTAGTTTATAGTTTAGTGATAGGTGTGACGAAACAAGCTTGATATCCTCTCAAGGAGCCTGTCCCTCGTTTCTCACAAAATGTTTAGCTATTCATAGCTCTTTTTATGTTCCCTAGCTCACCAAAGTACAAATGCAGTGGCTAATTTCATGTGGATAAGAGGGACATTGTAGCTCATTTTAAATATGTATATTGTTTATTGTATATTGTTGATATTGCAGTGAAGCTGTTATTCAAGTGAACCAGGTGGGTTATGGGTAAGGATCAAGTTCCAGGACACAGGCGATGGGCTTACTGCTATCCTATATCTGAGGTGGGGAATTCCTCTAGTATCCATTGTCCTCCACAGGACTAGTCCAAACATTTTGTCTGCAAACCAGCAGGGGATCATCTGTGGAAGCACAGTTCATCCCCCCCTCCAAACCCCTGATCCAGCACCCACCAAAGTTTAAGAGGGAAAGAGCCAGGAGTTTGCCCAGGATATAAGGTGCCACTCCAGGAGAAGAGGGGTTGTTCCTTCTGTGGATTGATTCCTGGAAGGTGCAAGGTCTGGTGTTGAGTTGCCATTCTCTACCAGTGAACTACATATGCAGATACATGGGTCTTCAAGTCAGGACAGCCAGGTGACTGTAACTCCTTAAGCTAATAGAGTAAGGGACAGATGATGTGGTAAACTTGCCTGGCATTTATTTACTGTTTGTATATAATATTCTAGTGTTGTTTTTATTACAATATATGTACTGTTGTATTTTTCTAACTGCATTTGCCTGAGTGACTATAGGAATTTTAGAAGGTAATGGGTAGGCTTCCCTGACATAGTAAGGCACCCGTGGGTGGCCAGCCAGTGGGAAGTGGGTAGATTTGGGCAAGATAAACCTGGTATCTTCACAATAGGGCAGGGAGTGACTGAAGACTTCCTGTAAGACTATCAATTCTTGAAACCAACGCTGGTGGCTATGATCAACTGCCTTCAAACCCTCATGTCACTCAGAACTTGTCTCTTGGGACAACTCCTCCCTTCCTACACCATAGGCTTCTTCTCCTCAAAGGGCCTTCTCCATTTTATCACGCAAGACATTTGCCCAGTACTGTTAAATGAAATGTCAAATAAGCTGGGGGTTTTCTTTGCTGATGCTCTCATCTAACGTTTAGTAGGCTCCCACTGTTAACTCACCCAGCCCCATCAGGGTGGGAGAGACCACTCCTGCAGACCTGGACATGGCATGTGGATGGCCTTCCTCACGTCCATGAATCAACTAAATCAACTATTATAGCAACTATTTCAGACAACTCCAGAATCAAAGTTCTCAAAATTTCTAAATCTGCCTCCCAGCTGTCACATGCTTCTAATGCCATACTTTCTTCCTGCTGTTTTGCAAAGTACTTTTGCTAATTGCACTTGCAAAAGATAACAAGACACTGGTCTCCAGATAGCTGCTATTGTCTCTGTGTGTTCTGCTGGAAAGAGGGGGAGGTAAGCACGCCCTTTGCTTTTCTAGACTATGGACGATGCTTGCCCCCTCTCTTCCCTGAACAGAGAGGGCTTCCAAAGTCCTCTCTGTTCAGTCTCCTCCCCCTAATAGGTAAATCTCACCATTCCTCCACCTGAACCAATGATATTTCCTCTGTTCACAGTGGCAGTAGCTGCTGAGGTCATGAATATAGCAATCATTTCTTCTTCTTTTTTTCATCTTTCTGTTTATTGGAACTTTCTGGATAATGGCTATCCTGATAAAAGACCAATTAAACTATGTTCATTTTTGAGATCTTTAAACAGGTTTTAATTTGTTTATGTGGTAATTATATAAGAAATTATTAGCAGATGCCTATTGGAATGTAATAGGTCTTAGCAGGATGTGAGTAAGGATGTTAATCCACACGCATGTATACTTAACCAGGTTGTTGGTTTGTTTAAGAGGATACAGAGAAGTATATATATCTTGCAGTAACAGTCTTGTGAACAGGGTAATGTATATACAGAGGCTATATAAGTTACACATCCATGCTGTAGCGTTATTTCACTCTCCTACGCAGCACAGTGCGGCAGATATACATAGCTGAACAGGACTGCTTGTCAGAAGGGTTGCGCATGTGCAGCAGTGGTTATCCGGCTGTCCGAATGCGCAGTAGGCACATTATAGGGTCCGGACAACATCGCCGCTTCTGGTCTCCGACAAAGGGAAGATAGAGCATAGCGCTCACTCACTCTCAACTAGAGATGGTCACTGACCCCCATGTTTTGGTTTTGGTTTTGGATTTGGATTACCTTCGTGTTTTGGTTTTGGTTTCGGCAAAACCGCCTTTGCGTGTTTTGGTTTTGGTTTTGTTTGGTTTTGTTTTGCAATTTGTTAAAAAAAAATATTTGTTTGTGCTAAAATAACTTAATTTAGGTATTATTTTGTACCTAAATTATTATTAACCTCACTAACACTAATTTCCAGTCATTTTCATTCAATTTTGACCACCTCATAGGTCAAAATATGATTTTCATACACTTTTAAAGAAAAATTGCTGCAGTTCTTGCCAGTGATAACAAAAAGGCCATTGTCATGCCTGGGCATAAGACCAAAAATCCACCTCCTAAGTGTGGAATTATTTTTACACAAATCCTGACAACAGTTGTCTAGCCATTTGTAGTGTTTTTAAAGCCACACTCAGTAGAGGTAGAGACCTTAACCATCTAGGATCCTCATCCATGTTACAGCATTTGAAGCAAGTTCATGGAAAGCTGTTGGGAAAATCAGAAACTTAGGTTAAAAAAGTTACAACAAGCAGTACAGCATCATCTACCTCCCTTCTCTCATCTACATCCCAGCACCTGCAATCTACACCCCCAACACCTTCATCATCAATATCCCCAGAAGCAAAAATTGACAGTTAAACAATCCTTTGCAAGAGGAAGCAAGTATGAAACCTGTCACCCAGTCGCAAAGCGGATCACAGACGCCCTGGGTACTATGCTAGTATTAGATTTGCGTCCAATGTCCACTATTAATACAGTTAGTTTAAGACATTTAATTGAGGTGCTCTGTCCCTGTTAGCAAATGTCATCACTATACCATTTTACTAGAAAAGCTATTACTCACCTGTACCGGAAGGTTCCTAAAAATTTAATTTTTGAGCTACAAAATGGCATTCTGCCCACTGTACACTTAACCACAGATATGGGGACAAGCGGAACTGGGCAAGCTAAAGATTGTAAGACTGTGACAGCCCACTGGGTTGGTCATTCGCCTTCACCAGCAGGGACAGAAGCAGCATGTACCCAAGTACGTAACATTTTTCAGAAGTAGGCTACTCTGTGTATCAGCGGCTTCACTAAGAGGCATACAGCTGACAATCTGTTACAAAAACTAAGGGATGTCATTGAAACATGCTCGGGCTCTCCTGAGGATATGTCATTTCTGATAACGACACCAATATTGGTCAAGCATTACAGCGGGATGGAATTCCATCACATTTCCTGTTTTGCTCACACAATCAACTTGGTGTTACAGAACTCTTAAAAAAATGACATGCAGGAGATGCTGTTTGTGTCCCGAAAAATTTAGGGTCAATTTCTGCTTTCTGCAACAGCATGTAGGATAAAAAGACTAGCATTTGCAGGGAATGTACTTTAGTAAAGTGAAGTAGTCACCTGTGAAGAGAGTGCAGACACGATTAGCTTGAGTCAAGTGATTGCCTTAATAACACATTTTGACAAGGAGCTACAGAAATGTAACGTATGAAATAAAACAAAGTAAATGTGCTAACTATATTTTAATTGTAGATTAAATACTTAATTTGCTTTGCCAGGATCCAAGAGCTATCAACATCTTGTAATGACGCCTTCTCCTTCAGTTTCTGTGGCAAATGCTTGTTGGAAAAAAATTGCTTTCCCAAGACACCCAGTGGTGATGCAGATGAGTCCGCACAACATTTTGATATTTGCTCTGCTGTAAAAGAATTGGCCAAAAATCGGGACAGCTCTGGCCTAAAATGAACTAATTCCATTTGGAAGGCCATTATCGGCAATTACATCATAGTACACAAACTTCTATGATGGTGGATTCCAGTGGGGATGAATTAGTATTGTTTGAGGAAGATTAGCACTGAACCCTGCCACCTCTCCTGCTTCTGAGTGAGCTATGGTACAATAAAATGTAACTGCAGATTTAGACCAAGCCAGGCATTTAGAATTAGCAATGGAGCAATGGAGCTCTTCTCATTGGGTGTTACCTATATAACACAGTAGAATTTGCCTGCAAATTCTACAGACAAGCCTGCTTGTCTTCCTCTTCATCAATGACTCTTAGCAATTGAGCACTCATCTTTGGGTGTATATTACACCCAAAACTTATTAGTGCAAATTAGGAAAAATACAGTTTAATCCCTGCTAGGCCCTCCACCATCATTTGCATGTTAATAGTAGGATTGGTTGGAGTTATGGGCAAGGTCACAAATTTTTTGGTCAAATCTTTCAAACCAGCCCAGATGTCAAACTGTTGTGGTTTGCCACCTGCGTCATCTCTGCTTGTGTTTGGAAAGTGCAAATTGGTGCCAGAACCTCACGTGCCAGAACTGCTGCCACTGGTACCATACTGCTGCCACTGGTGCAGGACTTACACAATCAACCGCATCCTCATCAATGCCCTCGTCGGCTACCCAAATCTCCCCCTCATCCTCTTCTAATTCCAAAGTGTCATGCTCAATTGGTGTATCACCGGCTGCACTCGGGCTGTTCAGACACACATCATAAGAAATGCTGAAAGGGCCCTTCTTTATGGGTACACTATCAGAATGGTCACGATTACACATACCACTTGTGGATGGACTCTCCTCAGGGATTAGTGTCATTTCTGATTCTAAACATACATTTTTCTCTAATGCCTTACTGTTTTCTTGCAGCTCGGCTTTCACACGTAACAGTACTTGTGCACCACTTTTGGACTCCAAATTACTTGGTCTTGCTTGCTCATGAGTGACCTTACAAGAAGAAGACTCAGTAACATTTTTAGATCTGGCAGTAATAGAGAAAGGCGAAGGCCTCATTCTTTCTTTGCAACTGCATGTGTAGAATGGCATGTTGGCAATTTTTTTTTTCTTGCCATTTAACTTTTCATCAGTTACAGCTCTTTTTCCCTTCAACACGGTTACATTTTTTATTTTTTTTGTTTTTTCCCTGACTTAAAAAGACTATGTACTTTTACATAGGTTTTAACAGATTACGTACAGGAAAGACTACCATCAGGACTGGTGCCAGCACTTGCTTGCTGATCCTGCTCATATGTGGACTGCTTGGAATACATTTTAATGAGACCCAAAGCACTTGTAGTGCAAAATATTAAATATATAGTGCTGCTAGATAAGACTTTCAGCACCAGAAAATTTGTTGTTTCACACTGGGGAATATGGGACACCCCAAAGCACTTTTAGTGCAAAATATTCAATAGATAGTGCTGCTAGATAATATTTTCTGCAGTCAGAAAATAGTTTCTATAGGAGGGAATATGACACCCCAAACAGTTGGTAATGTTTGCAAAAATGCCTCTATCCTCCTCTCTTACTGCTATAACAATTGCTAGAAGAATTGCTTGAAGAATTGCTAGAAGAATTGCAAGAATAATTGCTCTGTCCCTGCTCTAATGTTCCCTGCTCTAATGTTGCTTGCGACCTAACCCTGCTCTCTCCCTCTGTCAAATGGCGATGGATTGCTGTGGAGGCGGGTATTTATGGATTTCAAATATCGCGAGATCTGAGCTCCAAGATACAACGACATCACAATCACGTTTTGCCTCGATTTCAAATCCGAATTGTCGCGAGAGTACCGAGCCTGCTCGGCTCGGTACTCGGATAGGTGAAGTACGAGCGGGTTCGGATCTCGGGAAACCGAGCCCGCTCATCTCTACTGTAAACAGAGATTTTGTATTTTAAGTCCATCTGCCCTACAATAAAAATGTTGATTATCAGACTGTAGAAAAATTCTGTTTTCTGTAACAATAACAATATAATTCTCCAGCTAGTGAGTGCAGAAATGCAGAATGTCAGTCTATCACCATGCTAAACCTGCTTGAATTATCTTTCACTGAATCAATTTTTAAACTTGTGGTATTTTGTATATATTTGAAAGACAAAAGTTGATGTGTGGTGAATGACTGTGCACATTAGGTTTACTGTACTAAATGTATACTACGCAAGAAGCCATACACAAAACAGACTGCATACTGCATTACTTTCCTTTCGCTTATGTTATATCCAAGACCACCGGTTCCTTCCATGTAAAAAGTAACACAACATTCCCATTCTATCTATTGGGGACTGAATTCATGATTTAAAGGTAAAGACATGAATGTATCACTTTTTGGGGAGTTAAAATAATCTAACTTTTTGAAGGAATTAATGTATGATAAAAATGAGTGAGTATACAAAGGATTAAAAAAATGCTTGAGTACAACCATTTAAACCATACTAACTATATTATAGGGTTACAATATTGATGAAATACCTGAAGCTGGTGCTGATTATTCCTTAATTATAAATATTAACAGGTGAAAAAATATATAAAATATTTCTGTAATTGTATTACTATTCAGTAATGTGCTAATTGATGACACTCTAATAACAAAAATATGTGTATCTAATAATGCAGTTAATCCATTTTGTGGTAGTTTAAACAAATGCATAAACCCATTTCACAGCTTGAAATGAGTCAAACTGAACTAGACAAAAGGTCTACACCAACAGCAAGATATCATCTGTTGGTTAACCAGAAAACGTTTCTATAAAGCTACAATAATTATTGAAGCTATAAAGGCAAAACGACATAGATGCAAAGTGTTCCAGTTCCACCTGTCAAATAACAACATATGAAAAGTATGTCTGCTGCTTGACAAATGTTTTTCAAACTATAGAGTTTCAATATAAGCAGCACATTGTGCTTCGTTTAATGTACATAACTGATCTTGTATTCCTTATCGGAAGAAAATATGCAGTATCACTCACAGGAACAGTATGTAATCTATTTACTACATGTATTTGTTCTAGGGTAATGCGAGATATTTGTAGACTTTCTATCATCATTGGCTGGATGAACTGAATTGACACAGTGTGACCAGGCCAGATATGCTAGCTTGCAGGGATGTTCTATAGAAAACCATGTGGGAATTAGAATTACAATATCATGTAGACTTCAGGAGAGAAAAGTTCAAGGAGGAGAAAGTGTTGATAAGAGCATGTGCCATGTCTGTCAGACTATCACAGCTGGACATACAGAACTTTCCACACTTGTTGCACAAATCACTAATACAACATTTTTCTAAAGCAACAGCCACCTAATTATGCTATAGAAAAGCGCAATATATGTGTATATGTGATTCTATTGTCATTTTCAATGTACAATAAAAAGCCTTCACCAGCTTATTTAGGCTCCCCGTCTCTGAACAATTAGTTGTTGAGTTTTTTGCAACCAATATTCTGAATGACTAAACCTAACTCTTATCAACTGTTAGATAGATAGAAATATGTGCAATAGCGTAATGTGAACAAATTAGTAAGGCTGTACACAATGTGCCAATGTCTCAATGAATGGAGATTTTGTGTCTATTTTGAGGAAAGGTGATGCAATGCCAATGTAACTGACTGAACCTGGCAAGAAGTCTAAAACAGAATGAGCAGATAAAAAAGTATCACAGCCTTCAATAAACTTGCCATAATTCATATGTAATATTAGTTTATGTATACATTGCTGTAACCAATGTTAATATAAACGATAAATTCTAATATCTCTACAGATAATTTGCAGGTTCTGATATAAACACTTCAGGTTTCATTATGGAAAACATGACATCCAACTATAAATCATTCCAAATATTAAAATTCAACACTGATTTTTGTGACCTGTACAAAACGCTGTGGCTTTTGTACGTTTATATGATTAAACAATCCTTCCTTTCTTCCTTCCCTTCCCTTCATCTATCCTTTCCTCCATCTTTCCCTTTCTCTTTTTACAGTAACGCGGCCAATTGAATTTCCCCTTCTGTGGCAGTCCCTACAGTTTTTTATTCCCATTCATTAATACTCCTTAGGTGTAATTGTTTTCATGTATTTATAATCTTGATCACTGTATTATTTATGTCTAATCTGTATTTGTATGACAGTATGGCGCTATGGAATCTGTGCCATCCTATAAATAAATAATGGCATAATTCAAAACAAAAATAGGCCCCAATGAACATGTTAACATAAGCAACACAATCTGTATTGATCCTAAACTCCACAAAAGCAAGGATTCTGGCTAGAACTCCAAATTTACCGGCTTCTTCCAAAAATGCTCCCGTACCGCCGAACGTCACTGGAGAAAATCCCGCTCCCTGGCTGACTTCCTCCCCTTTAAATTCATCCTTTCATCCTACAGCTCTGCCCTCTCACTCGCTAAACAATCTTTCTTTAAATCCCTCATCTTTTCCCATTCCTCTAACCCCCGCCGCCTCTTCGCCACCTTCAGCACTCTCCTGGCCCCCTCCCCTCCCCCCTCCCTCCTCCCTGACTGCCTCCGATTTTGCCTCCTTCTTCTCCTCTAAAATCAAGGCCATCCGACTTGAAATCTCCTCCTCCACTCTCTCTTCCACCCCTCCCACTCTTCCGTCCTCCCCCCCAACCACCTTCCTCTCCACTCCTTCCGCCCCACCACCGGGGAGGAAGTCCACTCTCTCATTTTATCCTCCCCCCCACTAACTGTCCCCTGGATCCCATCCCCTCCCACCTTCTTCGCTCCCTTTCCCCCACCACCTGCTCCCACCTCGCTCACCTCTTTAATCTCTCCCTCTCCACTGGCGTCTTTCCCTCCTCCTTCAAACATGCTTTCGTATCCCCCATTCTTAAGAAACCTAATCTCGGCCCCACTTCTCTCTCGAACTATCGCCCCATATCTCTTCTCCCCTTTGCCTCCAAAATTCTCGAGAGGCTCGTCTGCAGCCGTCTCCCCTCCTACCTTTCTGAACACTCCCTCCTTGATCCTCTCCAGTCTGGTTTCCGCCCCCTCCACTCCACTGAAACTGCCCTGGCTAAAGTCACCAATGACCTCCTCTCTGCTAAAGCCAGAGGCCACTTCTCCCTTCTCATCCTCCTTGACCTCTCTGCAGCCTTCGACACCGTTGACCACCCCCTCCACCTTCACACCCTCCAGTCTTTCGGCCTCTCCGGCCCAGTCCTGTCCTGGTTCACCTCTTACCTTACTCACCGATCCTTCTCTGTCACCACCTTTTGGGTCTCTCTCCCCCCCATCCACCCTTCCAGTCGGGGTCCCTCAGGGCTCTGTTCTGGGACCCTTACTCTTCTCTCTATACACCTCCTCCCTGGGTGAACTCATCAGCTCCTTCGGCTTCAGCTACTACCTTTACGCTGACGACACTAAACTATACCTCTCCTCTCCTGGTCTCTCTCCCTCCCTCCTCTCTAGGGTGTCCGCCTGCCTCTCTGCAATCTCCTCCTGGATGTCCTCTCGATTCCTCAAACTTAACTTTGCCAAAACTGAGCTCATAGTTTTTCCTCCCTCTCATACCTCATCCCCTTCTGACCTCTCCATCACTGTCGACAACACCTCTATCTCCCCTGTCCCCCAACGTCACTGCCTTGGTGTCATCCTCGACTCCTCTCTCTCCTTTGGCCCCTACATCCTCTTTCTTGCTAAATCCTGCCGCTTCCAGCTGCATAACATCACTCGCATCCGGCCCTTCGTCTCCCAAGATACCACCAAATGCCTTATCCACTCTCTGATCATCTCCCGCCTGGACTACTGCAACCTCCTCCTCACTGGCCTCCCCCACTCTCATCTCGCTCCCCTTTGACCTGTTCTTAACGCTGCCAGTAGGCTTATTTTCCTTTCTCGCCACTCCTCTTCTGTCTCCCCCCTCTACCTAGCCCTTCACTGGCTCCCATTCCCCTTCA
The DNA here is from genome assembly GCF_038048845.1 of Mixophyes fleayi. Taxonomy (NCBI): domain Eukaryota; kingdom Metazoa; phylum Chordata; class Amphibia; order Anura; family Limnodynastidae; genus Mixophyes; species Mixophyes fleayi. Next base: position 134,216,764 of record NC_134403.1, read on the forward strand.
GAATCCTCTTTAAGCTCCTCACACTCACCTACAAGGCCCTCGCCAACTCCACTGCGCCCTACATTTCCACCCTCCTCTCTATTCATGCTCCATCCCGCCCTCTCCGTTCTGCCTCTGACCGTCGCCTCTCTTCCCCCCTTATAACCTCCTCCCATGCGCGTATCCAAGACTTCGCCCGCGCTGCCCCCTCCACTGGAACAAGCTCCCTCCCTCCATCAGAACTTCCCCTAATCTGTCCAATTTCAAACGGGCCCTAAAAACTCACCTTTTTCTTAAAGCCTTTCTGTCTCCCACTTAACTTCCTACCTTATCTTCTGCCTCTGTCCCCCTACTCTCCCTCTCTCCCGTGCGTCTCTCTGTCTGTCCACCCCTCCCCTTAGATTGTACGCTCCTCTGAGCAGGGCCATCTCTCCTCCTGTTTCCACCACTTCTAACTCTGCTCTCCAGCTACTTAGCCCTCCTCCTCGAGGGTCCTCCACCCCACGTCCACTCTCGCTCACTCCTCCCCCCTGGGGGTCTCCCTGTCTTCCGCACCCTCCTTCTTGGGCCCCGTCGTTTGCGGATCCTCCCTCCCCCTTCCCCGCCCTCTCTAGCTGTGCATTGAGCTTATTGAGTTACTGTGCTTACTGTTTACTGTACTGTGCTGTCTCCCATTGTATTGTAATTTGTTTGTCCCTGTACGGCGCTACGGACACCTTGTGGCACCTTATAAATAAAAATTAATAATAATAATAATAGGTTATATCTACTTAAGCACATTGGTGGCTGTAAAGTCACTAGTTGCAGTCTGCAGTGACTTTGTGTTTCCGTGGGCATGTGTTATAGCAAACAGTATATGTGGATGGAACATGGACACTAGATGGTAAGACATTCTGTATACATGTCCATCCAATATTCACTGTAAATGCTAATGTGTGCTATTAGCAGTTACATCATAGGCTTCAAAGAACCCTATTTGTAGTGACAGTTAAATTGCATTCACCAGTGCTATTTTAATAAAAGACAAAAGGTGCAATTGCCATGAGCACAGCACAATGCAAAGCCTAACTATATACTTGCCGGTCACAGAGTCTGCATTGTAAAAGCACTTAAAAATCTACCTCAGCTCCTGTATTACTGGGAAAACAAGGAAACCTTTATTTCAAAGAGAACAATTTCCTCTTTGAAATTAATGTATGTTAAAAAGTCATCCACAGGAAGAAATTGCCAGGTTTTTCAAAGACGGCATGGACACAAAGATATGTGCCTAGCAGCCTTTTTACACTAGGTCTGTCCTGAGTAACTAAATGACAGGAAAATCTGAGGAGGATTCTTCCTCCATCCTGCCCAGTGATGTTCTAATTGTTGTGACAAGAGATAATGAGCAGTCACCAACTTACACCCATGAGCATCAGCAGGCATGCAGCATGTTTTACAGACACTGTGAGAAATGGTTCTGTGAAATCAAACATTATGATAGGCTCTGCACACACAAGGTCCGCTAATCCCACAATATGTGCATTAGTGCGTAAAAGTCCTTAAATAACATGCTTAAAATAACCCATCTTACTAAAGTGCCTCAATATCTTTTAAAGCTCCTGTCAGGCACGAATAGAGAGGAACACTAACCGGTATTAGCGCCACTGAGCAAATAGGTGCGGAGTCTAACGCACCCCTGGTTTTCGCCAGGGACCCCCGCAAGGAGGTTTGGACTTCACTGCACAGGGTACACAGGTCGCTGTCCTATTAGTCAGTTGCCGGTGTAGAGAAAGAAGGGTCAGACGGTCCGGGTCAAGCCAATCGGTATGCGAGGTACAAAGGGAGAATCCAATAGAATCGTCAATCAAGCCAAGGTCGCAGGAACACAGGAGGGCACACAGAAAGGAGGATGGTCAGCTAGCCGGGTCACAACAGGAAGGCAGAACTTAAGGGTGGTCGAGGAAGCCGGGTCACAACAAGGAGAAAGCACAAGGGAGCTAGAGGCAGGAATCTGTTACTCTGGCACCCTAAGGGCGCCAGAGCCAGGTTTAAATAATGACAGGAGTGCTGGGATTGGAGGAGGCATAATCAGGCACACCGAGTGCCGATGAAAGCATCCCGTTGCCTAGCAATGGGGCGGCCTGGTGCGCATGAGCCCGACAGTACTAGGGGGCGTGGCTGTAGTGTTGCCCGGAAACTGTCCGGGCTGAGCGACGGAGACAGGCGACCGTCCCCGCCGAGAGGAAGAACGGCGAGGACGGCGCCTGACAGCTCCTCTCAATAACAAGAATATGTTATGAGTTTACAGGAAATATAAGGTGATGTTATAGTTAAAACAATATGGAGTTTATTGCAGTTTACCTCATATAATAATTGTCTGAGCACAAGCACTTTGGATATTGCAGTGATCCAAAGAAGACCGGTGAAAACACAGGTTCTGAGGTAATGCAGGAATATATCAGTCTCTGTGGCTATGCATGAATACAACAGTCCAATGCTGGAATATAACTGGAATATATGCAGGAATATAACACTATCTCTGGGGATGCAGGAATATAACAGTGTTTGTGGAAATGCAGGTATATAATACAGTAGTTGCTGTGAAGGCCCTGCAAAGTAAGCAATGATAATTACAGCAGTTTATGCCTGGGGATACTGTGTTGAGCTATATGAATAGCGTGCAGATGCAAGCCAGATATCAGGACCAGCAGACTGTGATTTGCAAAGCCATGTAAGTGGAACTAGGAGACAATATGCTGCAAAGTCAGGTATTAGGAACCAAAAGACAATAAGTTGAAAAGCCAGGTATCAGGTATTGACCTGAATGCAGAGCTAGGAACTGTTTGATGCAAGATCAGGAGCGCACAGAAAACAGATACAGGAACCAGGAAGCTATTGTGTAATTTTATCACTAGCAATGAGTACAGGACAGGTGAATGCTGATTGGAAGGCTGCACTTTACAAAAGTGCAGCCTTCCAATTAGCATTCAGAGGGAGACACACATAAACTGCATAGCAGGTCTAAGTATCAAGCAGAATGCAAAGCAGTTGAAAAGCTAACACAATATCTACAAATATTTAGTATTCAGCCAGTAATATAGATAGTGTACCAACAGGTCAAGCATAGGAAGGAATAATTCAGAACACTATTTTGCAGCTAGCACTCACTAAATCCCTACTGGTGACTCAGAATCCAGTTTAACTTACCCTCAATTAGAAAGCCTTCACCAATGCTTTCATTCCTTACATCTCTGATCTCTTGACAAGTCACACCCCAGCTCGACCACTTAGATCTATCTTTTCCCCTCTTGTAACCTCCTCCCCTTCCCATCTCCAAGACTTTGCCCATGCTTCTCTGCACCTTCGGATCTCCTTGTCTCACCAGACTAGAATCACCATCAGCCTAAAATCCTTCAAACACTCCCTCAAAACATGTTTACCTTCCCCACCTCCTCCTCATCCACTTACTCATGCCTACACTTGAGACCCATTTGCTCCTAATTTCTCTCTATCCCTCTAGATATAAGCTCCTGGGCAGGGTCCCTTCTACATTATATCTGGCACAGCACTAAATATAGTTACACTGCAAACTGTCTTCTTTAAATAAAATAATAACACACAATACTTTTCAATCTTTCCGATGAAAACCAATCATAATCAGACCAGTTTACTTTACAGTTAATGTCTCATAAATTGATTGAATTTTTAAACTTATTTATATACTTATATACTTATACTCAGTATAACATATGTTAATACTCACACCGTTAAGATGGAATTTCCCTCCATGCACCCAGGTTATTTTCCCAGATGTGAATTAACCTAGGCCGCTCCCAATTCAAGACCAGATGACCTCATCTTTTTTAAAGCCAAAATCAGCTACCAGGATTCCTTAATTTGTCAGACAAGGAATGTGGAATTCTTAAGTAACCTAGAGTGGTTTCTAAAGCTAGTCTGTTCTTTATTTTTCTCCTCTCTGAAACTAACAACTAACTCTGTATTTGCACAGTTTCAATAATATTGACACTTACACAAAATACTGAGTTAGCCAATTTAAGGGTGTAGCAATCTACTTGACACATAGGGCTAGATTTACTAACAGGCGTGATGCATGGCGCCTTGAAGCCGCCATGCATCGCGGCGGTTTTCCGGCGGGTTTGCATTGCAAACAGCCGGATTTACTAATGGGCGCATTTCAGCTTCAATTTGAAACAGCCGGCGATGTCACGGCGGGATGTAATGCTCAAAGCCGCCGCCGGCTTTGAATAGAACATGGCGCTTTTGCTTTAAATGACGGCGCTTTCGTGTAAAGGCGGTTTTTTTGAAAATTACACCTGTCTCCTGGCCTGTTACTATTGGCTATTTTCAAACTCAGGAGATTTGACATCACAAGCCCTATATAAACCACTGGCCTGACACTTTTTTCTCTGATAGGGTTTTGAGGAGTTTTGAGAGAGGAGTTAGTTGGTTTGTGCTTTGTGAGAGTTGGTGAGAGTTGGAGTTTGGTGGATTGGTGAGCGATATCTGATTGAAGTGTGAGTAGTCCTGTGGTATTTTTCTGTTTTGTACATTTATTTTCTCTTTTATTTTCTGTCTTGTATTTTTTGTATTTGACTTGTCCTTTGTCTGTGTTACTTGTGTGTGCCTGTCTAGAGAGTGTGTCTGTATTTAGTGTAGTTTGTCCTTTGTGTTTGTAAGTCTTTCTGTGTTTTCTGTGTTTGGCATTTATTTGTCATTATGTCCAGAGATAGGAGGGGAGAACAGGCTGAGGAGAGGGAGATGGAGGTTGAGGGGTCAGAGGAGGGAGAGGGAGAGGTTGAGGAGACAGGACAGGGCAGGAAGACCAAGACAGGGAGGAATGTGCGTTTCTCACATGATGAGAATTGTGTGTTGGTGCACAATATCATTCCTTGCTACGAGGTCATCCTAGGCAACCTGGCAGCCCGGACTCCTCTAAGGCGGCGTCACCAATTGTGGGGGCGTGTCTGTGATTGCTTCAGGCAGAAAAAACATTTTTCACATGTGGATTGCATTAACATTAAAATAAGGGTTAACTATGTAATGCAACAATTCCCATCCTAATTTCTTTGAGGCAACAGTATTCTAGTGGTTTTTTGGAAAGTACAAAACAACTAGAAAAGGAAAGGTGAAATGAGATTTTACTATGCAATCATACTGGGTGAAAAAATAATGGAAAAAAAAAAAAACAGTAGCCTGAAATTTCATGACACTTTGGCCATTTTCTATACACAGTCCTAATGGGTCATTGGACATGAAATAGGCCTTTCTCTTATGGTCTGATTGGTAAAATACCTGAAACAGCACACTGTTTGAACCATCACGCCGCTCACAAGCAGCGCTTTCATTTTGGTCTTTTGAATGGCGGTTTTCCAGCGGCTTTATAAACCCCCTAATAGTAAATCCGCTGTTTGTATGTTGAACATTGTTGAAACCGTCATGGCGCTTTATACAGAGGCGGGTTTGAAAACATCTTTTCTGGTCGTTTGGACGGCGGGTTTAGCCTTAGTAAATCCGGCGATGGCTAAACCGCCGCCAAACCCGCCGAAAGTCAGCGGGTTTACAAACACGCCTGATAGTAAATCTAGCCCATAATGTTTTACTAAAAAACAAATGCAGCATATACAGATAATCAGCATATTTGTTCATGTAATTTCAAATACTCAATGTCCATGGGATTTCAATAAATATTACCTGGTGTGGGTCTACAAATCTAGTAAGGAAACTTGCAGTTGTATATCACCATAAACCAGTGCCATAATGAGGGTGGTGCGGGTGGTGCCGTCTCCCAGGGCGCGAGGCCAAGGGGGCGCAGCAGCCGCCCGCTACCTGCCTCCATACCTGCCTCCAAGAGAGAGAGAGAGAGATTTTTTTCAGTTACAAGTCTTTGAATCTGCAACCCTTAAGTCCCGCAGTGGAACGTATGTGCGTTCCACTGACAGGAAGTTCCGCATTTGGAACGCAAATGCCTCTCTCTCTCTCTCTCTGTCTCCCCTTCCCCCCATGAAACATATTACAATATATTCAACTCCCTTAAACCTACACATATTAACTGCATAATATTACAATACCTATCGCTATATATTTTTAAAATATACCACTAAAGTGCTAGCCACACCCACTTGTCAAATGTCACTCCCACCTAGATGGGGGGCGCCAGTGCCCTGTCTCGCCCAGGGCTACAAAATTTCTAGTTACGGCACTGCCATAAACCATCCAACCACTTACAAATGTGTCCTTCACTTAAATTTCTGTCTATTCAGTCTGGTCAAACATACTTCACTGAAAGTAGCTACACCCAATTTCTCACTGAAAACTCATGTGTAAGAATTTATACACACAATACATTTGATATTAAAATTAAGATAGATCATATTTTTTTTTATATACTACTGTATTAATCACTGATCATTATCTATCGGGAAACTGTATATATTTCCATTCCAAAGTGATAAACCCAAATAAAAATTAAAATTTTCTATTTACATGGAGAGTGGATCACCTTAAGTACTTGGGTATGTCTAGCAATCTACGTAAGTTGGAATGCCTGAATTCGACTCCATTTTTTACTGTTTTGTCTTGATGGAATGTTCTTATACGCTTAGGGCCTGATTCATTAAGGAAAGTAAAGCAAAAAAAAATAGTAACTTTTCACCTTGACAGAACCATGTTGCATTGGAGAAGGAAGTAAATGTAGGGCATGTCCTTGATCAACTTTAAATTTCACTGTACAAATAAAGCTATCAAATATTTGTGTGCTACATGAAAAAATAGCCAGTATTTAACGTAAGTGCAAAATGATAAACTAATTTGCACCCTTTGCATTGTAACATGGTTTTGTCCAGGAGAAAACTTACTCAATTTTTTTCAGGCCCTTATTGTTTGGTGAAATAACCAATTTGAAAAGTCTTCTTCTGATTCTTCTCTACCTATTATAAACTACGCCAATCTTTTTGCCCACCCTTTCTTTCTAGATATTAGTCAGAAAGTGGTTCCATTCAGTGGTGCCATCCTAGATTTAAGCCACATGATTCTCTTCAGACAAAAGTAAAGTAGTTCTGAGACTACCAGACTATTGTATGCTTTACTATACAGCTAAAGTCTGTGATAGGATCTGATTCTGCAAAAATGATGAGTTGTGCACAAAAAATCATTGACTAACCCTCTACCTACCCTTCTCTGGCTAGGTATGACATTAACTATTTGAGCTCCCTTACATAGTTAGGACATATTGTCTATATGGGATGCAGCTATATAGGATGGAGCAAGAATTCAGATCATGCATATTGACTCAGACTCTTGGGAACCCATTCTTTATTCCAGGTAATACCTGGAAAAATATTTTTTTTATAAACATAAAGCATAAATAGCAATAAAATCCCAGGAGACCAGTTTTAAACAATATCAGAGTGCTACAGAGTTTTGTCTCTTTTACACCAGCTGTTTCCATAATTGTCAGACAAATGCTGGAAGTACACGTGAAATTTTTAATTATTAAATCTGCACCCCCTTCTGGAATAAAATTCTTGATATAATTAAGAAAGTTACTTATGAAATGTTACCGAAGAATTCTGTCCAGGGACGTACTTAGGGAGGGTTTCCAGTTGCCTGAAAACACCCCACCACGGACAAAAATTTTGGGATGCTGCAGTACCATGTCTGCAGGTGTACATTACAGCAGCACAGTGGATGCTTCTAAGAGCGGCTGCAGTACATTCTAAAATGGCTAAACTGGAGATGCTGCGTGCGCCCAGCCACAGCAGCTCACCCCATAAACCTTTGAGGGAGAGACTGGGCATGCTGACTGTTCTTTGCTTGCTAGGGGAGTCTCGCTTTGTAAACACTTTATTTAAATAGATTTGAGTTGATTTATTTTAAATATACTGATGAGATGACTAAATAGTTTGTCTTGCATAATTGTGAAAATAAAAAGCTGAGACACCCAGTGACATGTTATTTACCCAGTATATCAAATCCAGCCCAAGTTTGTTTTTCAGCAGAAGATGCAGCAAATATCTTACAAGATCCTTTATTTTTTTTACATATATATATAAATATAGCAATTAATGTAGTGAATCATGTATATATTGAATTGTGTATATTTTTCTTGATATATATAAATACCAAATATAATAATAGTTTAGTTCACAGAAAATGTTTTTAAAGTTCCAATTTTGTTGTTAGACAAAGTTACACTATTTGAATAAGAATTGTTTGTAACTCAAATGTACTTGTTATTTACAGTGCAACAGTTTTACTACAGAAAAAAAGTATATGTTGCACGCTTGCTGTGACATGGTTTGTTTTGCTTTCTTCTGAATTCAATCAATTGGAAACTCCCTTTTAAAAATCTCATGTTTGTCCCTGCTGTCACCCTCCTCTCATCAATGTTTCAGGGACCTAAGTCAGGTCAGCAGTTAGAAAAAGAGATGATCAGACACATTACTCCAGTTAAGGGAGTTTCCATCACTGGAAATCCACAAATGCTCCAGCAATAGTAGATAGCAGACAATTAAGTGTTGAACAATAAATATAAATTAACGTGTTCTACCTGGGATTCACTAATGGGAATCAAGTAATATAAAGCACCTGATATGCTCTTTAAGGCTCATCTTCTTACTTTTTTGCTGTCTTTATCCCACTTATTAGTGGATCTTATGATTGAGGAACTGGATTAAATCCTTTAAGTGACATTTTGATATAGATTAATGCATACATAATGTTTGACTTACTAACAAGATCACTCCAGTAACCCTACTTTGTCCCCCACTCCTAATTTCCCTACTCAGCTCTTTTTTTGTCCTTATTTGTTTGTACACTAAAACACTTGCTTAAATAAATGATAACTAAAACATTCAAGTTAAACAATACTAGCCAGAAAATTATAATTTACATATTAACTCTTGCACTAGCCTACCATTTGCCCAGGTGCTGAATCCTAAATCAAGCTTTAAGCCTAGGCCTAGCTGAAGCCCTGCTCCAAGCTAAACCATAAATCTAACTAAGGCTCTAAAACTATCCTGAGTTCTAAGAGATGTCTGATCTTCTCTACCCATATTCTTATAATATAATAAACCCTCACACAGACAAATCTGTCCCACAAAAGCTTGATATATATTTTACTTTAACATACGTCAAAATGTGTAGGTGACAAGTGCACTTTAATTGTTGTATAGATATAATTTTAAGAATGCCATCTCTCTTCCTGTAGAGCTTGTAATATCATTGTGTCATTTTTTTCTGTATTTGATATTTAATGTGACTAAGTTGTTTTGCTAAGATGAAACTAAAATTATTCATGCCCTCTGTTATAAAAAAACAGCATTCCTTCAAGCCTTCTGTTTTCTCCCATAACTAAATGTAAAGCTTTACCAAAGAATGAACTGATGTATTCTTTATTATTATTATTATTAATATTATTACTGGGAAAGCATGCCATGCACCGAGGGAAATTTCAAGTGCAGGTGGGTATGTCACAGATGTATATTATGAGTGGCAGCATTGATTCTGTATCATTGTGGTGGCAGGATGACATTTACAGAAAGATAAGGGCCGTCATTAAAACATAGCGAGGAGTCATAGAATTGACCCACACAATAGACAGTGATAATAATCCCGGAAATAAAAGGAACATGTGCTTAGTGTTTTCATCGTACACTGTGTACCACTCAGACAAAGAGGAGGCGGAAAATTTTGAATTACAAACCTACATCTGCCTGTAACATTTTGTACTTTAATTATTATGCTAGCAGCTTTTATGTTCACCTGCTGCCACAGACAATTTTATTTTCTCGTTCACGGCTGTTACACGGCTTACCTTGAAATACACAGGAATTTCATCCAGTTTTTTTATACAATCCTTTATGTATTTTATTTCAATGGGATTTGACAGGAAGTGCTGTGTAGCATGTCCTATTATGGTCCTCTCTATACAGCTTCAGTTTTCTTCTCCAAATTTGTCTGTCATCTCGAACACACTCCAAATATGGAGAGTAGCAGAGATGCGGCTTCTTTTCTGAGGTCAAGTACAGCTAACAGCTTTTTGACCACATTTTCAAAAGACCTAGGGCTAGATTTACTAAACGGCGGGTTTGAAAAAGTGGAGATGTTGCCTATAGCAACCAATCAGGTTCTAGCTGTCATTTTGTAGAATGCACTAAATAAATGGAAGCTAGAATCTGGTTAGTTGCTATAGGCAACATCTCCATTTTTGTCAAACCCGCAGTTTAGTAAATATACCCCCTAGAATTCATTTGGGACTCCCCCTTTATGAAACAGAAAACTTGGAATATACACATTGCAGTTTTTCAGGCCATAATTACCACTCTTTAAGTGTCATTTACAAATGCAGAGAAAAGGCAGATGCACAGGGCAAAAAATAATGTCTTCTTCTGACAGATAATTAGTACAGCAAGCATGACTTATTGCCATTATTGATCCCTCATGTGATTTCATAAGAACGCCATACTCAATGCAGTATTTAAAAGATTTAAAAGATTTTGTACATGAGTAAAACCTCAACACATTTAATAAGCATCCTGCACATGATATAGTACTGTTCTTGTCAGCCACCTTTTATTGTAAGCACTACTTCTACTGATTCTGCTTCAATCTAGAGGATTCTAGAGGATGAGAAGATCTTCATCTTGATAACTGCATGGACCATTTATATTAGATGTGAACTGTCTGGCATTTTTAAGATCACTGACACTTTACACATTTGTGCTTTCTCATGTTGCAAATACCGAACACAACAATGTACCTGTATCAATTCTCCTTGTATTGACTACACGGACTAGAAATTTTCTGAGATTCTGAGTATGATATTTGATCCAGATTTGCCCAAATTTGGACAAATAATTTAAACAAACTGGAGAATCAGGCCAATCACAATACATGGAACATAGATAAGTCTAACAACAAACATCAACAAATGTCATGTGAAAGTTGCATTATCCTATTTGTACACAGTAAAATAATGTAACGAATAGTGCCTGGACAGTGTTATTAATAAATGTAAAAGCCACATGTGCCATATAAAATCTAATTATATGCAAACACAAATTCAAAACACAAAAGACAAAATACAAATTAAAATAATTAAAAAAAAATACTAACAGCTGTTATTTTCCACTTTCCATCAAATGAGAATCTTATTTTTTCCTGCAGTAGTCCAAATGGAAATATTAAGTAATAAAAATAGAAGGCCACAATTTTATATAATATAACTGCTACACTAATGATATAGGTACAGCTGTAGGTGTCAGCATACAATCAGCCAATCAGAAGCAGCTAGATAGTGCTGCACCTGCCCTCCCACACCTTCAAGAGACACGCCTCCTGGCAGGTATAGCTGCATTCATGTCTACTGGAGTCGCAATTATGTGAATACACATTTGTTGTAATTGACCTATACTTGCCTGTCACTTCTCTCCCCTGTTCTGCTTCTCCAAGAGTTGTAAGTGTAAGATGTGCCAAAATCTGCATATAGTCATTTGTGTACATATTTTTGATGCACATGTGTTATTTACTGTGTTACTTATGGCTTGACTTTCCAAATGTCATATACATTTACAATTTCCAAATTGACCATAATATTCAAGGATTCATAAACCAATAGTAGATTAGGAAAGCTGAATTCACAGGTATGGAGTAGCAAAATAGGCAAATGGGACAATGCAGCTATATCCCAAGCACAGAACAGAAATGAAGAATAGAATAGTCAGAGGTCAGGCCACTGATCAGAGGTCAGACCAGAGCTCACATCACAAGTCACAAAGACAAATTGTAGCATTAAGTGACATTTCACCAAGAACAATCCAAAAGAATGAGTATGTCAGGATTCCCAATAGGAAAACCACTAAGAAAATGTAAGTGAAATGAACTGGTTTACTATTTCACAAATTACACAGTTACAATAACTGGTAAGGCATTAAATACATTAAATACAAGTCAGAGTAGAGTATGGCAGTTATAGCAAGAGTTACTCAGAAAGCACAAGGCACCAGGTGAGTCACAGGTGTCAGGACTCCAGTGTCAGGCTCTATTTAAATCTCACTCTGGCACCATTAAGGTGCCAGAGTATCAGGGCCCCCTGTTCTCCAGCGTTCTTTGTTCCTGTGCACATTTGGTTCTGACCCGGCTTTCATTGACTCCTCTCCTGGTTCCTGTTTTCTACCTTGGTATTAACCCCGGCTTGCTGACTATTCTCTGGATTTCTCGTGACCCTTGACCTCGGCTTGATTGACTTTCTCCGTTGTACCGCCTGTCTCCATTGGTTTGATCCGGACCATTCTGAACTTTTCGTCACCACACTGGTAGCTGTCTAGGTGGAACTCAACCTGCATATCTCTTGCAGCGAAGCCCACACTTCCTTGCGGGGGTCCCTGGTGAACACCAGGGGTGCATTAGATTCCGCACCTCCTAGTTCTGTGGCGCTAATACAGGTTGGTGTCTTCAGTACACGGCTCTTCCAGCCTGACATGCAGGGGGCACGAAGCACTGGGTGAGTCACAGGTAGGCAGACAGCCAAGAGACTGAATCAGACACAGATGTGTAAGAACTGAAGACACAGGATCTGGATATGCCACATACTGTAGATGCTGGATTGCTTGTGATGCAATAGAATGCAGACATAGGAGCAGGATATGCCACAGACTGTAGATGCTGGGTGGAGCAATAGAATGCAGACAGATGCACAGGATATGTCACAGACTGTAGATGCTGGATTGCTAGTGGTGCAGTGGAATGCAAGCACAGGAGCAGGATATGCCAAACGGACCAGAGTCTACACGGTTCACCACGATACCAGGGAGAAGACAGAGAGAAGTCACAACAAAACCAGATCTGGGTCATAGATGAGGTGCAAAACCAGGACCAAGCAGAGATCAAAACCAGGTAATCAATCAGGATTCATACACAGAAAAACCAGCAGGAGTAAAGGCAACAGATGAACTGGCAAAGACAGTTAGGATCAATCAGGCAGGTTTTTATAGGCCAGAGACAGGTGCTAAGCTTCCTGGAGTAACGAGCTTAGCTCTGGCAGTAGGAGAGTAGTGCAGGTAACACAGTGACCCCTTTGGTGGAACAGTGATACTGCAAGCTGGATACATATAAAGGCAAAGTCCAACATAGTTCTTGGAAGACAGGAGTGCAGAAGGCAAGCAGCGTCCACAGGGAGATGCTGCAGAGCAGCCGGAGGCAGATCATGACAGAATATCAGAGGAGCTAAAAGCTCCTTTCATAAAGCTATAGACACATGGCAAGTCTTTATAATAGCTGAATGGCTTCCTTTTGTTCCTTGCACTGTGATTTGCCTTATTATTTAGGAAAGGAGGGAGGACATACGATATTTAACACATTTTGGACAACTCTGGATCTATTCATGAATTAGTTGAAATCTCAGAATTGGACAAATCGATTCGCCAATTTCTTATTTTTCTTTACTTTAGGCAACATCTGCACTTTTCAAACCCATTGGAAACTAAATGTTTTCTTATTTTGAAGTGTATTGAAAGGATTTCAATTTCTATTGGTTTAGAATCCACGTATGTCTGCTCCACGGCTCAGTTTGAGTGTACACTGTACATGCTCAGACACAGTGGCGGCTGCCCTCTGGTCAGATCACCTATTAGTAGGTGATCCGCTTCTTCTTTTTCTGTTTGCCATAGCTTTGCCCCCCCCCCCCCCCCAACGTGCAGTGTCATCTTGCACCTGCCCAGTGAAAGGTCCCATCATCTTTCAGTGTGAGAACATGATCTGAAGTGGGGAAGATGTAAACTTGTGCTGCTATAAGGCTTCCTAAATGTTTTGCTTCAACTGCAAGAAACAACAAGGCATGGTTAGTTATGTGTTTTGTTGTTTATGTAGTCTGCCATTATTCCAATGATTTGTTTTATACTTCATTGCGGTGGTTGCAACTATCAGTAAATAATGTTACTTGGAGCATCAGCTCTTCGGACAGGTACTTATTTATAAACTATCATTCATGTAGTCCACCAATTTAATTCATTTTTATGTTTTCTATAGGTACTCTATTACTAGTGGGGTTTTTTTTGCCAAAAAAGCTTGCAGTGGTTGCTGTGTGCAGACAATGGGGGAGGGAGTGATTATCCCTAGACTAATCCTAGGTGTTTAAAAGCTCTTAGTATTATTTGCTCTATATATATGGACAAAATGTGAAGGGTCTTGATCATCCATTCACTTAGAAGCTTTATAGAGTGAGGTCTGTTGTATATATGTAATTGTTATTATTACACTTTATTTGTATAGCAGCAACATATTACATAGCACTGTACAATCACAGAATGTTTATTCAATCACTCATTTGCATTCTCTAGGAGCTAAAATTAATAGTTAGGGTTCTGGAGCCCTACAATCTAAAAGTAACATTTTAAGTTAGCAACGTCTACTACTTTCCTGACAGATTTAAGTCACAATTTTAGTATTTTAGGGAGCACATGACTTACAAATCAGGGGTCTGATTCATTAAGGATCTTAACTTAAGAAACTTCTTATTTAAGTCTCCTGGAGTTTCCTTGATAGCTTATTTGTACACTGAAATTTAAAGTTGATATTTGTGTGCTACATGAAAAAACGGTCAGTATTTAACTTATGTGCAAAACAGAAAACTCATTTGCACCCCTTGCATTGTAACATGGTTTTGTCCAGGAGTCTTAAATAAGAAGTTTCTCAAGTTAAGATCCTTAATGAATCAGGCCCCAGGTGCTGCCTATGGCATCAGAATGCCTGGGCACACCCTTGTCATTGTTATAACAAATGCTGAGTGGTTTTTATGTGCACACGTGTGTGTGTGTGTGTGTGTGTGTGTGTGTGTGTGTGTGTGTGTGTGTGTGCATGTGTGCGTGTGTGTATGTTAGGGGGAAGGCAAAGCAAATTTTTGCACCTGGGCCCACAACTTTCTAGTTACGCAGACAGTGTTACACTTCCTGAACTGGGATAGTTTATGTTCAGATCTCTACTACTCACTACTTCATCTCCCCCTGACAAAGCTGCCAGGTGCAATGTAACACATTCAGCACTTTTCTTGGTAACTTCTTGCCATTCACACTTGGGTCTTTGGAGTTTTCTGCAATTAATAATAATGCTCCTCATTGTTACAGATAGTTGAGTATTGCATTTGTTATATATTTCACTGTCTGGACCAGTGCTCATAATGTGCCAGTATATGTCAATATGATATACCGCCACTATTTCCCCATACATGCCAACTCTCCTGGAATGTCCGGGAGACTCCCGAATTTTGGGTAGGTCGGGGTGAGGCTTAGCGAATGGCTGCGTTTTGGAACCCAGTGACGTAATGCTTGCTTTGGGTCTTTTTACCACTGTAAAAAGCTTTGGCTCTTTTTACCACTGTAAAAAGACCCATACAGGCATGCATCACTGGGGCGGGGCCAGAATGAAGCGATTTGTGAAGTCCTGCCCCCTTCCACCCTCCCCCCACACCCCTCTTCAGTGATCTCCCAGAGGGAGCCAGGCAAAAGTAGGTAAGTATGTTTTTCCCACACTGAAGTTGAAGTTTATCACATGCTCTACAGGCAGCGTCTGTGCTGGCAGAGCATGTGAGCATAAGTTTTACTGACTCTAGAGGCACTGCTGCCGCAGGTAAAAGATTGAGGGAGGGTGATTTTGAAGCATGAGCAAATTTGACGTGTGGGATGGGGGCAAAGCTCTAACAATGGAGCAGTGTGACCGATTGACTTGATCTGTCACCTGTCACACTGTACCTTCCTGTATCAACAGAGTAAATCCCTTACTCTGTCGGTTTCAGCAGCACATTTAATTGTTGTTTCTATAAAAAAAAGTCTTGTCCACCTGTTTCCAATGAAAGATTGATGAAGCCTCATTTTGCCAATATGGTTATAATTATGAGGATGCACTGAATGCAAATTATAATCATCCCATGTGATATGGACTGGCAAACATCTACAGTTTTTCATACCTGTATAAAAGACTGTGTGTGTTAAGGAATTTAGATTTTAAGCCCCAATGGGGCAGAGACTGATGTGAGTGAGTTCTCTGTACAGCGCTGCAGAATTAGTGGCGCTATATAAATAAATGATGATGATGATAGAAGAAATGGAAAACAGAACCAAAACTTTTTACAAGGCTGCAATGTTTTTAATCCAATTTGAGCTGCTATCTGGCAAAAACACAAGCCTCTCCTATCTATGCAGTTTATTCGAAGGAAATTAGTAGCTCAGTTGTCTAAAATTTGTAACTACTATTTACCATATTAATACATTATACATATGACTGCTTGTCATAATATAGTCATCTACTCCAGGTAGCTACCTGGATTCTCTATGCTCTTGAAAGTACAGATTTGCATATCACAACATAGTAGCAACATTTAATTATTGGAAAAATATTCTTTATTCTTATCCGCAAACTGTAGAATTAAGTGATTTAGTGAACCAGTTTGTAAGTATATTGCAAACAGCAAAACAGCAAAACTTGTTACAAATAAAACAAAGGATACAGATAAGGGAAAGAAGAAGGGACACATGGATGATAAGAAGAGGTAAAAAGAGAATGACAGTAAGACAATATGGAAAGATGAAGGTACACAAGAAATAGTAGGGAAAATGTAAGTATACAAAGAGGCATGAGAGAGATGTATGGGAGATATTAAGGAATGGGGCTGTAACACAGGGAACATGAGGGAGAGGTCAAGGTACACAGGGACGAGGTAAATGGACACAGGACAGATGGGAGATAAAGGGTCTTCCATCATATAATATGTTTTGTATTATACAAAACCAGAGAAGATATAGGCCTGGTATATCCCATATTATATATGGTACCAGCTGCATGCCAATATAAATGCCCATATATTATACAAAACAAAAAGACAGCTGTTGTCAGCGCTTATCTTTAATACTGCATATCTGTCTGTATCTAGCAAAATGAAAACATGAGGTATTGGTTAATATTTTGATCAAAACTTTTAAGCCTGTATCCCAGCGTCAAGGACACTTCATTCTATGTCGGTGCAAAACTGACCTATATACTTTAAACACCATTAAAATGCAGTTAAAATCCGGTTGTATTATAGAATATAGTGTTAAAAAGCATTTAAAAATATTTTCCCACTGCCAATACATATAGAGATTCTGGGTGATCCCAGGGCCTTGGCCATTCTTTTCAAATTTCTATACTAGCACTTCCAAATTCCGACTTTGAACCACTGGTCTGAACATACTGTTTTAAGACTTTTTGTGTGGTTTGAAAATGCTTTATGCAATAATTATTAGAGCTGGACTGTGGGGGACGCAGAAGCTTTTATTAGTCTCCTTCCTATATATGCATTTTTTATCTACCACCTTGTATTCATTGACTTTGTCTTCTTCAACTATTGTTCCATCTCTAGTTTTTACAACTTAGCCTTCCCAGACTCCAACCACAACCTCCTTTCCTTAAGTCTCACCTTAACTCATGCCCTCCCCTCCTGCACCAAAATCCACACATACACAGCAAAAGCTAAGTACCCTTGACCCAATCCAATTTTAATTTTCACTAAAACAACTATTTTCTCCTAAGATGCATTGTCCTGCTTTAATCAGGCTGCCACTTTCTACAGCAATACACTCCCTTTGACCTTAGAAAATGCAGCCCCAGCTACCACATACTGTGCAGTCTTCGACAATCCAATCCCCAACCGTGGCACACCAAAAAGACCTGCTATCTGCAAAAGTGCTCCTACACTGCAGAGCACCATTGGAGGAAATTTCATTCCACTCCAGACTATAAATTCATCCTTTCATTTTACAACACTGCACTTTTAATTGTCAAAAACATACTTCAAATCTTTCATATCCACCCAATATTCTAACCCACGTCGCCTCTTTGCCACCTCCAACTCACTTCTATGCCCACCTGCACCTCTTCCCCCTTCCTCCATCAAAGCCCATGATTTTGCCACCTATTTCAAAGACAAAATTGTCACCATTAGGCAAGACATTTCCTCATGCCAAATTCCACACACGTCACTTACTCTATCCAGCTTCACCTATATTTCCCAATCCACCCATAATTCAATCTCTGAAGTAACTGAAGAGAAGAGGACTCTGACTGAAACATGCACCCTTTCACACAGGTGTGGTTTATGCATTAATTAAGCAAATAGCACCCCAGCATGGTCAGGCGTGGGAGATCTGGGCATATTCTGGGCATAACAACAACTCTGCCCCATCCGTGGGCTTTTTTAGTGTTTTCTATAGTGTAAGGAGTTGATCACACGTGATGGCTTGTCAGAGGCCACATTATTTTAAATAAAGGTGCCCCTGAGACTATAGATGCCAGGGTGGGGAGATCAGGCACTTTTAGTACACTACAGGTTTATTTTTCTGCACTACAGTGGCTGTGCACCGACACACTCAGTGACATCATTGAGCACTGGGGCAGAATCAGTCCCCCACCTCTTCAAGACCTCCATTGACAGGAAATATCTGTGAGGGATGGGTAAGTATGATTTCTAACTACTTTGAATCCCATTAGTACTAATGACAAGTGGGGCTCATCCTTAGCACTTTATGGCTACATGTGGAGGACAAGTCCTTAGCACTAAAGGGGTAAAAAGGCAAGGTCAATGCTATATGCTACTTAGTGGCACAGAGTGATCATCTCCGCCCCATATTGCTGCATTTCTTTACTTACAGCAGCATTATCTTCCAAAATGACCATTTCACCATAAAGAGGCATGTGTGGTTACCCCATGATTTTATGGGCATAGCAATAATATTATCTATATACAGTACACTTCCCAGTTACAAGATCTGAACCCAGTCAGACATTTATGGGAATAATGTTTCCATCAAAAAGACTTCAGTTGAGTAACTTTCTTGTGGTATAATGATGCTGCTTCTCTGCTGAACAACACCATAAATTGATAGAATTGCTCAATGCCATTACACACACAGGCCATTCTGGCCACACAATGTTGCCCAACATCTTATTAGTTGGTCTTATATTGGTGTTTTCAATTTTGGACACTACTTGTGTTCATTTATGTTATTTTTTTGTATGTACTTTATATATGTCTGTGTACACAGAATGTGTGTTCATTATATATCTTTCTATATGTGTGATAGTAACTGTGTATTATAAGAAATAATATATCTCTCTACACTGTATATTCATTCAACTGTAGAATCATGTTTTTTTTATATGGTCATAGAACTTCTTTGTGGCTTCCGATATACTTATATTTTGCAGTAGGGGCATATAATCCACATTATAATCAATGACTTCTGACATCAGAATTCACTATGATTCCCTTTCTGTATGTTATAGGGATATTAGAGGGAACAGACGAGTCCTCATATAAAGGCTGGAAGCCACTTCTTACTCACAGAAGTACAAGAAGGTAATTATATACAACACCCCTGTATTATACAAATCATTTCCTAGTGACCTATGAAGAGATGACATCAGAATTCACCACGTATACACATTTTATTAACAGGAGTTTATACATACATTTGTATCACTTTTGTGTTATACTATGGCAAACAAATAGTGCTGTAGTTGCAGTATAACAGGAAAAATGCATAAATTCTACTATAATTCAAATATTTCAAGATGCTGAAATCACTGTTGGCATAAGGCACAGGGATCCCCTGCCGATGTTCAAGAAATAAAGCACATACAGAAGTTTGAGATGAAAGAACATGACCTTGACTTGCTGTGCTTACTGTAAATTACATAGCATTAAGCTTTGATATGTCACTGGGGAAAATGCTATTTTATGTTCACTTTCAACTCTTGTTAAACCACGATTTGGTATCAGCTGCAGAAAATTTTGTCAAGTGTAGTCAACACACTCCATTGTGGTTTTTTACACACATTATATTAAAGTGAATCTGTAAACAGTGTAGACATTTTACACAAATATAAAAACTAAGCCGATTTCTGTATTTTTATTTTCCTCCGACAAAACTCTGCATCATGTAGTTCAAGAGTTCTTCATATTTTCAGCCCTGGGCCAAGTTATGTCTTTGCATACGCTTCAGGTCCCATAGTTCAGTATTTCATGAACAATATACTTCCATCTAATTAGTTTACTGATGTGTACAAACAAGTATGCAACCTTTAAAAATATGTATAGGTTAATAATAATTTGTGACGAATACAAAATAATAATATTTAAAATAATAATGGTTGTTTGGCTGGATTTCCCTGACATTCTTTGAAACGTGGGTTTGATCTTTTAGATCATACACCAACCAAAATAGGGATGAAAAACAGTTGGAGAAGCTCATGGAACTTAGTTCTGTTAAGACCAACAAATTAGTGGTGCCTTATGAAGCTCTCGTATTCAGGGTGATGATGACAACACAGAATTTGATCTTTGGTGTTGAAAAGAGCTGTCATTTTACTTATGTTGTTATGGAATTCATTTCCGCACTTACTTTTACTAGGAGCCTCAGCGGAAGAGCTGCATAAGCTCGAACGGCCAACATTACAATCAACTAGAATGGGGTACTGTGGAGTTAAACACATGCACTTCACCTCACCTGCCCGAAGGTAGATAAACTCTTTAAAAAAATACTTTCTTGGGAAGTTTATGGATGTTTTACTGAAGAAACTGATGTTAACACACAAGGGATCTGACATGATAAGTCTAGCAAGGAAATCCTGTTGCCTGTCTGCTCATGAAATGGTTTACACTTATACATTACACAAGTCATTTGCTTACAAGCACTTGTAAAAGCAGAGATACAATTTAGACATATAGATTCTCACCACCATGATGGTTATAATTTCACAATTGATTAGATTTGTAGAGCAAGTAAATCAAAGTAACACATCTGGAACTGTGTAGAAACACCATAGAAACCCTTTTTATGGGAAGTGCTTCTCACTTGATGTACACTCTCAACTTCAGGAGTGAATTTAGCTTTTCCAGGTTGCCTAGTGAGTGGTAGTAAATAGGTTTACACAGAAGTGGAAGTTGCTCAATCAATTTATAGGTTTAAAGCAGGTGTTTGAAATGGTGGGGTTATCCAGAAAGGAACAAATACAGAGATAATCCCCCAGCACACTGCTATAACCATAAAGGATCTGACAATTCTACTTGTACATAAACATGTAGAATTCTCAGTTACACACATTTGTAAATGTATGGTATGCCATACAGGGTGGTCCTAACTCTAAACTATGGTCTCTTTCACCACTGGATCCCTACTTCATATGGCAATATTCTGACATATCACACAATGATATATGATGTTGTACACTATATCCAGAGTAAATAAGGCTCCACCAGTCAAGGCAATGGAATCGTGCTTTTAAAAGCACGAAGGTCAGTTCTATGACCGATCTGGTTGAGTTATATGCGGCATTGTAGGAAACCTGTTGCTCTATGTGTGGATGTAAAAAGGGAGCGAGGAGCAAAGGGCTGAAAGGGGTTGAAGAAAGAAAAACAAATATATCTAATTACATATGTGTATATCTCGCCTTGAGAAAGCGGGTCTCAACAAAATCTGCATTGGCGTTTAGCTGAATGCTTATAGGTAGAAAGTTCTACCTATAAGTAATCAGAGGGTGACAGTTATAAATAGGCAGGTAAGCTCCATTTATTAGATTTAGTGGATCACCATGATCAGAGATAGCAATTCACTGAGAACGGGACAGAGAAATGATTATAGCAGTGAATATTTGATTTACTCTTCAAGTAACAGAGTATTGGTGAGAAATATTACATAACTTATCAGAATACCAATAATACTATGAGAAATAATTAGTATCCATAGCCACTGACTAAACAATACAGAGACATAGTAATAAAATGCATGTTATGATCCAGTATATAGCTGGGGATCTACATTATATTGCTTAATTAATTAACATTTATACAATGGGCTAATTATTCCTTTTAGCGGTTTGAAAACTATATCAAGACACTGAGGATAAGATTTTTAGATATAAGATCTACTACGCTGTGTTTAAAATAAGGGGGATTATATTTTCTACTGAGCTCTCTGAATGTATTATCTGCACTAAGACTCACTGACTACTATAAGGAACAATGTATCAAGAAATATAACATAATAAACAAATCATACTCCATGTTACAAGATCTATGTGGAAAAAAAGAAAGTTACTGATATCTATAATTATACATTAATACCGAATAAAAAGAGTAGTGCAGAATTATAGTTCATCTAACATTATTATCTATAAGAATCAAGGATCCAGAATGAATAATAAACTGATATCAACATTAGGAGTCTAACGATGTTGTTTCATAAATTAAATAATACATCAAATAATATAAAGAACTGGAAAGATATAATAAGAATATCCATGCATTCAGCAATTTTAACCATCACATTTAATTCAATTAATTAATTAATCTTACTTTTCACTAATCACTACTATTTAGCTTATTTTATTTTATTAACTTATTTTCAACAAATATGAAACAAAATTGTTTTTAATAACAAAAGATGAACAATCTTCTAAGAATATACAATTCATGATACACTTTATGTGCACTAGAAAAATAAACTCTATGGTCCTGAGTCATTAAGGAGAGTAAAGCATAAAAAAAGAGTAACTTTGCACTTGGGCAAAACCATGTTGCATTGGAGGGAGAGGTAAATTTAAAATGTGGGGACAGATGTATAGCTGGGGTAGGGCATGTCCTAGATCAACTTTAAATTTCAATGTAAAAATAAAGCTATCATGTATTTGTGTGCTACGACTAAAGGTTGGCTGGGATAATCCTGCCACAACACCCACTGTGGTCTGGATTGACCCAGACACACAGAAGTGTAACACCGCCAAGAGTTTGATCCATGATCACATTATATGGAAGCTGATAATGACCCACCACCTCAGCATCTTACATGCCAAAAAGGCTGACACGTGACCTGAAGACACACTCCCTGCCAGGCGACAGTGTACCAGTTGCTGATTTCAGCACCAGTATTATTGCATGTGCAACGATTTGTTATATGTGAGAAAGATGGAGGGGAGAAAAAAATTACCTTAAATAATAGATTTTTGGGTTCCCTTTAAAATTACACTTTATAGACAAGAAATACTTACATAGTTTCTTAAATATTAATTTTAATAATTTGTTAAGGGCCTGTATTAAAAAATAAACACCTAAATAAAACATGTTTAAAAATTTACAATTCAAGATAATAAAGCATGTAATGTTTTTTAAATATATATTACAATTAGAGAAAAAAACACTATGCAACTACGTATATACATTCCTAAACATATATAGCAATCCTAACGTATGCAAGTATGTGTAAAGGAGTACAACAGTTTAAAAATAAAATAGCAATGGTAATGTATGCAAATGGTTTCAAAGGGTCAGAAAGAAAATTTAAAACATCCGCACATGCTAATGTACGCAATGCCTTTTAAGTAAAATTTAATTTGTTTTGTTGCTAATGAGATGAAAGTTTTATCTACCTCTTTAGTATGCAATGAGGTTTTTTTTTTAAACAATTAAATGGCATAATTGCATCACTCTGCAATGATCTTATAGTGTTGTTTGATTAAATAAGTGGTGTCAGGTGTGCAGATGAACTGGCAATCATCTCATTAGATTATGAGAGGCAATGCCATGTTTAATCATCATGATCAAGTTACACCTGCCCTGGAGTGAGTGTTAACTTTACGTCTGAAAAGAAGCATACCCATGATAGCTTACAATACAATGACAATAATAATAATAATAATAATAATAATAATAATAATATACTTATTACAGATGAACGGTTCGGATTCTGAGAAATCCAACTGAAGCAAGCCCATTAGAAAAATTAAACAACAACAACAATTTAGTGTAAGGTTTAAGAAATAAATATGTTGAAATGCTACAGACACACTAAATTTGGAATGTTAGACTGTATTCATCATGGAGAGTGAAGAGGCAGTAACAATCAGATGTCATTAGATGGACAGAGGTATCAGTAGATATTTAGACAAGTAGACACAATTGTAAAGCGTTACGTAATTTGCCATATAAATAAATGTTGATGATAATAGACGAAGGTGGCCTACTCCCTTACTGAAAAACTTCAAAGACTACGCACACAATACATTTTGAATGTTACAAGGCATTCATCATAGACAGTGAAGCTACAGTAACAGGCAGAGGTCATTGGATGGACAGTGGTGAATGAAAGTCAGACATTTATAAAAGTAAATATATGAAGGTGGCCTGCACCCATACTTAAAACTTCAAAGACTAGTATTATACACTTCTCGATGGGCAGAACATTCATCAGTAGTAAAAACCTGAGCTTGTTTTACTTAAATGCTACAAGTAAGGTAGATCTGTGCCATAATGCTGCCCTTGTGAATCAAACAAGGGAATTCTAATATATATGTCATGTATATCTATATTCATTTATCATGTCCAGTTGGAGATTAAAATGTCAATCTCGATTTATCATTTTGTCTAAGCTCAAGTGTAGTATCTGATCTAGTACAGTTGGTTTGGGATGCTCTGAATGGGCGGGTCCCCTTTATCTGATGCCCATAGGTTACCTGATAATGCAGTGGTGGTGGAGCTAGAAACCTCACCTTGCATAACCCCAGGGTAAAGGTGACTGCCCGAGACTTGCATTGGTCCCCAAGACTCATGTATATAAATATGGAAATTATATAAATAATATTTATATGTTCTATTGGTGAAGTGTAAGAAAAATGGAAAACACACAGTCCAGATAGGCCAATAGCTGCCCTTCCCACACAAATAAGTATGTATAATACTCACATTAATGCAGATTTAGTTGTCAGTGAACCGTATAGACTGATTATGACAAGAGAGGCCCTAAGCCAACCGCACTTAAACTCATGTATTTGTGTGAGTGTCTTTCACTTACCCATTTTGGGTTAAGTCTCCTGCATTCCCAGGAAATAAGATTCACAGGGAGGTTCTTAAGCTTCTCTATATATTTTTCCGCCTGTGGATGCAGTGTCTCTTTGTTTTCTGAAACGAATACCTCCCTCCCGCCCTGTAAATTTACCAGTTTCATTGCATTACTGTCTCTGTTAACCAATTTTGCTTTTTCCCTTTCACAGAGGAGACACAGTAGGCAGGAGAGCATTGCAGTCAGTGACTAATTCATACAGTGCTACCGCTGATTGTTCACAGGCCACTGCCCCTTTCAATGTAACCTGACTCTTGGTACTTTTGTGTGGAGGATCCCATGACCAGCTTTGTATGGGCACGCTACTGTGAGTCCAAAAGGGGTGTAGTCACTCTGACACCAGATTTAGTACCGGTCAATTGTAAAGGATTACATCCTGGGATCAGTGGTGTAATGGCAAAGGATATACAAGGCAGACAAAATAAATGCAGTCATGAAAACAAAGGGTAGAGGACCCTGCTCATTAGAGAGCTTATATTCTAAGTGGAAGAGGGCACAGCTGAAACAAAAGGTGATAGTTTGGCTTAGAGTGGAGATTGGGACAGTTGTGAGGGTGTATTAATGTAACTAGTATCATGATGGATAAGGTAAACTTTAAAAAATAGATGGGTGTTTAGGAAGTCTAAAGATTTGAAGGCTGTGGGAAAGCCTGATTGGGTATGGTAAGGAATTTCATAAGTGTGGAGCAGCACGGGAATAGTCTTTTTAGGCGCAAGTGAGAGCTGGTTACCAGAGATGAGACAAGACGCAGGTCAGAGGTATAACTAATAGGGTGAGAGGGAGAGTATTTTGATATGAGATTTGAGATGTATGAATGGGTGGTGTTGTTGAGGGCTTTGTAGGTAAGGTTGAGTAATTTAAATTGGATTCTGGAGGACACAGGGAGCCAGTGTAGGGATTTGCAAAGTGGTGCTGCAGATGAATAGCAGTGAAAGAGGGAGATCAGTCTTGCAGAAGCATTTAGGATGTATTGAAGTGTGGATATATGGGTATTGAATACCAGATAGCAGGAGGTGGCAGTAGTCAAGCCGGGAGATGAAGAGAGAATGGATAAGAGTTTTGGAAGCATGTTGAGTAAGAAAAGGGCATATTCTGGCAATATTTTTAAGGTGGCTTTGACAGGTCTGGAGAGATGTGAGGAATAAAGCAGAGAGTGGAGTGTGAAACCAAGGCAGCAGTCTTGGGAGACTGAGGAATTTGTGGTGTTATTAACAGTGAAGGAGAATTGATGGTAAATGGTGATTCTGACAGGATGGAAGATAATAAGCTCTGTTTTGAATATGTTGAGCTTTAGGAAGTATTGGGACATCCATGTGGAGATAGCTGAATGACAGTTGGTTCACACAAGATAGTACAGAAGGGGAGAGGTCAGAAGAATATATATAGATTTGGGTGTCATCAGCAAAGAGGTGGTATTGGAGGCTATATATAGAGTAATATAGGAGCAAAAACAGCTCAAAATAACATTATTTTACCTATTTTTCCCAATTTTTAATTAAATCCAGATCCAAAACCAAAACCTTTCACAATTTTTGGGCAAAACCAAAACACGAAAACGTTTTAAAACTAAAACCACATCCAAAACCAGAACACAGGGTTTGCGCACATCCCTAATACTTATACTGTTATACACTTGATATTATAGGAATATTTGCAAATGATAAAAATACTTTATATATAAAGTATTTGGATCTATGATGTATTGGATGATAATAATTTTTCTCACTTTCAAAATTTTGTGATTTATTTGTTTAGGTAACTTTGAATGCCATTTCAGTTAGGCTGTTACGGAATTTCTACATTATTGGTGGTATTTATTTAGCTTACACTTTCATATAATCATGTTTGACTGGTTTATACTAAAAGTGCCTTATTACTGAATTATGTGCAGACAGAGACAATCTTGTTGTTGGATTTTCACCTTTTAATTTCACAATACTTGTTTCATTTTCATTTAAGATTATTGTGAACAAAAAAAAAATACACAATTTTCATCAACCCAAGTTAATGTGATATTGAATGTGGAACATGTAATACTGTACAAACAAATATGAATACTATTTCAAAATACTGTCATTGTGGCTGCAAGTTTACAATGTTCAAATGCTTTGTTTCTTCCTGACCATAACCAAAATGCTTAATTTTCCATTTTTTTCAGCTGTCTGTAGTTGCCATGGAAACATTTTTGTATGGCCATTTTAAGACAGCAGCCCCCTTCCCAGAAATAACAGTAGTTTTGTTCTGTTGTCTCTAATTGTTATATTTCTTAGCTACATTTCACAGTGAATTATAATAATTTTAAATAATGTATTGCAGTTAAAAAATAAGTATTTATCATAATAAATACATATAGTGGCTACTGTCCAGCTAAAAATTATTTTAAAAAATTTATAAATAAGTAGTCAAAATAAAACTGTGAAACATTAAAGCTGAATAATTTTCAAGAAGACAAAATTGCAGATGCTCATCAAACCAATAATAGTAAGTGTAATAAAGTGCATAAAAAGTAATCTTGCTTAATTTCCCTAAGGTGAAATTTTCTGAAAACTGTTTATCCATAATAAAACTGTTTTATAATAGTAAAATGAATTGCAATTGCATGGCTCATTTCCTTACTAATGGAATATACAGTATTACATATGAGTTTTATTAACAACATACTATATTTAATTAAAAAATACTGAATTTTAAGTAATAACTTTTCTTCACTTCTGTTTGCACATTATATTCAATATCCTGCTGGAATCAGTAGAAATTATAATTATATAAGATTGTAAATTGGGTGATTCCATTAAATTACACAGCATTTTTCTACATTGTAGCTGCAATATTGTGTAAATATGGTTTAAAAGCAAACATTTTAATACAAATAAATGTGCAGTAATAATTATAAACTATCTTAAACTGCAGCAGCAATCATCTCTCCAACAGGGAGCTTCTAGTTAGCTGTCTCCTATCCTTAAAAAAAAAAGAAAAATTGAAGAATTGGGTGGTAGATTCTTCCACTGGACTTATGAATAACATTAATACACTATTAGAAATAAAAAAACAATGAGGAAAAGTGTTGTCTTATTCCATTCCTAGTTGCAAGTGTATCCTAGATAGCCAGACTAGACTTCATATAGCAAGGAATGACCAAATCAGAGACTGAAGTGTGACATTTCAATCGTCTTGTAGCACTGACCTAAACAACTGCGCATCATTATGTCAGATAAGTTGAATGTTCTAATATCTGCTAGGCTTACACCTCCATCCCACACAGAGAGATGAAAACTTTTCTAAGGTAACCTGGGATCCCTGCTGCTTCTAACGAAAGGTCATTCTTATTATCCTCCGTAGGAATGATAGATATGTACTAATAATTTTTGGTGACAAGAGCCCATAGGAATAAAGTTGAATGACCCATTGTTCCAGTTCCTGGAAAATTGAATCAGAGGAGGGTTGATTAGTGAGTAAGGTCCCTGCATAGAATAGTATAGTACGCACAAATGTTTAATTTTCTATAAACGGTTGCAGACTTTGCTAAAAACTTAGCATGTATGTTTATAGTAGTCACAAATAGAAATAAACAAGGCCAGTCAGCACATTTGGAGATATAAGTCAGAAATGTTGTTATATGTGGCTTTGATTAGAAAAAACAGAATTCTTAAAATAACCAATTATAATGCAGGTTTTTATAACATAGAATGAGATTTCAGTCTATCTTCCTTCCCCTAAGCATCATTTGCCATTGCACTGTATAATTGTGACAGGGAATCATTGTGCTGCACTGTCAATTGACCACTTACAGCAGAAAACATATTTTATTAGACTTAAAAGGCTGCAAGTACAAGGAAAGGGAACAAAGGACAGAGCCAAGGGGAGACAGCTGGAAAACTGTTCTATCTGCTCTAGTCCCACACATAACTATATAACCAGGGGTGTGCTGCATTCTCCACAGACCTTTAAATAAAATTAAGTCCATTAACAAGACTGCAGCAAAACAGTGACTTCAGTGGCCCAAGAGAGATCACTACTTCCATTCTCACAGCTTGGTATCTTCATTAGGTAGACCAATAACTAGCATAGCTATTTCTATTTATGTTTTAATTTCTGAGGCATTCATTTGCCCAAGCTTAATGCATGCTGAGGGACCCAAAAACACCAGCTCCCTATCTAGCTCCTTATAAAATTCATTTTAGGTTCCCAGGAGGAACTACCCTCTATGTAGCAAGAATGAATCTGCATATAACACGCAGAATCTATAGATGTAAACGTATAGGAGCTTTCACTGTTTTTATTTGTGATAGACCGATAGATAGATAGATAGATAGATAGATAGATAGATAGATAGATAGAATATATTTGCAAATTCTCTGCCAGAACTGAAATATTAAAGATAGATAGAAATATTTATAATAGGAAATGACTTTCCAATCCACTTAAGATATGGCAATACCAAAATATTTTATTTTAGGGTCATTATTTTAGGGTCCTTACAATAAACAGACAGACAAACTATTTATGCACAGATACAAGATGTTCAGGCTTTGCATCTGCCACTATCCAGAGGTCAATTGTGTCACTGCTTATTCATAAGGCAGCAGTCTGTGGCATATTTTGGGGTCATTGCATATTCATATTAGACTCTTTGATGGATTCGGTAGTCGTGTGACCCTCTTATCCATGAATAATTAGAATTCTTTTTCCTTTATCTATTCACACAATGTGCAGCCTATGTAAAACAAGAATGCTTAAGCGTCATATCCTTTTGTCAGTATGGATAAATTCCTTTTATTCTTGTTTTTATGCTGCTTTTACGAGACAAGTATTTATTGTGTTATCCTTTTTTTTTAGCTCTTTATTAAGCTAAAATACATGAACATTAGGGATAAAAATTTGTAACACATTTTTTTAAAGCAGCTTCCTAATTCTCTGCAAGAAAACATGATGCTTACTTGATATTTTTGGTCTGCTGGGCAAATAGGATCCCTAATTATCAAGGATGGCTGTATATATGCATAATGAGGCATATATAATAGTGTCTACATTAGTATTTTAAAATACTCAAATATTTCTGTTTCTGTGGATTTTCACATCATTATGTCCAATTGTGCTTTGTAATAATTGCTATAAAGACCTCTTCCTCTTCAAAGAGCTACTGACAACGTTTTCTGTGTTACCAAAATATCATACATATTAATTTAATGTTAGGTATGAAAGCACTATGCTGTCTTTGAAAATGAACTTGAGGTTTTTAACACTAGGATGTTGACTAAGTTGAAAAAAAGCAGTTGATTATTAAGCCAGTTTATTTAAATATTTTTATTAAAGTTTTTATCAAAAAGACTAACAGACATTAATGACTTACAGTCAAATACAGGCCGCTGGACTATCAATAAGGTATAATATTTAACTAACAATGATATTGCAAAACGCCAAAGAAAAAAACAACATAAAATGCCCAAAGAGTGAGTTTGGGTCTCAGACTATAAAATATCACTTCTTGCAGATTATATTATCCTCATCCTCACTCAACCTCATACAACCCTCTTTAACCTTTATAAGATTATTACGGATTTCGGCAGAGTTTCTAGATTCAAGATTTTAAAATCATAAGTTTTGCCTTATCTTTTAATTTTAATTGGTAGTCAAAAAAGATAATATATATGTGAGTTTCTATAACAGACACCATAAATGACACTTTATCAGGAATATTCCCCATTTGTCCTTATCAAAATTAAAAAGAACATTTTGTTCTGAAGGCCTTTGATAATTTGTGACTGGGTAGGATCACAGTTATTGAAATATATATTCTATCACATATACTTCCTTTTTTTTTTTTTTTTTAAACATATTTTATTAGGGTATTTTTCAATCTTTAAACAGTAAATAACATAAATCACATTGAACAAATAACAAATAAAGAGCTATTGCAAAAAAAAATAGATCAATTTGAATGGTGACAATGAAAGTAGACATTAGGAAAAGAAAAGCTGGGGATAGGAAAGGAAGTTGGAAGGGAAGTCTCCGAAGAAGGAGAGAGGGAGGGCAGGAGGGAGAAGAAAGGCATTTTAGTATGGTGAGGGGGAAGGGGGGGGAGGAAGTTAGGCATCTGGCCTGGCATCTAGATGTATGTATCATAGATACTCCACATATGGTGCTAACCTGATATTGGAGACATCAGTTTTCACACTAATCAGGTCCTGGTTGGTCTGCTCCATAAGAGACGAGCCAATTGTTCCAGATTGCTTGAAATTTGTTGGGGCGGTCATTAATGATGCTTGTAATATGTTCACAACGGTAAGTCTGCCATACTTTGTTAATGACTTCAGGTAACGCGGGGGGTTCTGGTTGTTTCCAGTTTGCCGCTATTGCACATTTGGCAGCGTTGAGTATATGGCTTACCAGAGCCATTGTATATTTATCAGTATCTGGTATGGGTCTATGTAGTAAGGAGTAGGAGGGGCAGGGAGGAATTTGTATAGAGGTGACTCTACGGATTAAATTATGCATTCTTTGCCAGAATCCCACAACCTTAATGCAGGACCACCAAATGTGTTGAAATGAACCTTCTTGCCCACACGATCTCCAGCACAGACTAGAGGAGTCAGGGTATATGGCTTTCAGGCGGGTTGGGACCAAATACCATCTATACAGGAGCTTGTACGAGTTCTCTTTAGTACGTACACAGATAGAGCTTTTAGCAACTCGCATCCTGATCTTAGCCCATTCCTCTACCTCTAGTTCCAAGTTAAGATTCTCTTCCCATTTTAGTTCATAGCGATCTTTCACAGGTTGACAAAATGCCACCAATATGCTGTAGAAGGTGGAAATTAAACCAGTGGGGAGGGATTTAGCTCTACAGAAAGTTTCTAAGGGCGTAAGTTGGTATATGAGCTTGAGTGCTGGCATGGATTGATATAGGTGTCTTAATTGGAGATATTGGTAGAAACGGGCATGGGGGATACCATATTGTCGTTGTATGTCTGCAAATTCAGGGAATATCCGCATACGCGCTATATTATTATTATTATTATTATTATTATTATTATTATCCTTTATTTGTTAGGCGCCACAAGATTTCCGCAGTGCTGTACACCATACAAACAGTACACTATACAGGGTGAAACAGTACAAAAAAATAAACAGAGATACCAGTACTTCAGGAGCTCCAGGCAGGTTAAAGCAATAAACACGGAGCCGAAGAACAGGTGAGGAGACAGGAGGAAAGAGGGCCCAGCTCAAGTGAGCTTACATCCTAAGGGAGGGAAAACAGAACAGGCACAAGGGGAGCCAGATGAGGCAAGGGAGAGAGCGAGTGGAGGAGATGAAGGGGTTATGCGGATGGTTGGTAGGCTTTAAGGAAGAGGTGGGTTTTCAGCGCACGTTTGAAGGAGCACAGAGTAGGAGAGAGGCGGATGGAACGAGGGAGGTCATTCCAGTGAAGGGGGGCTGCACGGAAAAAGTCTTGGATTCTGGAGTGTGAAGAAGTGATAAGAGAGGAGGAGAGGCGGCGATCATTGGCTGAGCGCAGGGAGCTGGCAGGAGTGTGTATGGAGAGGAGGTTAGAGATGTAGGGGGCAGTAGAGTGGGAGAGAGCCTTGTATGTGGTGGTGAGGAGTTTGAAGAGGATTCTATAGGGGAAGTGAAGCCAGTGTAGGGCGAGGCAGAGGGGGGAGGCAGAGGAGGAGCGGCGTGAGAGGAAGATGAGTCTTGCGGCCGCATTGAGTACAGATCGGAGGGGGGAGAGATGTGAGTGGGGGAGGACAGTGAGGAGGAGGTTGCAGTAATCCAGGCGGGAGATGATGAGTGCATGGATGATAGTCTTGGCAGCATCCTGAGAGAGAAAGGGACGGATGCGGGCGATGTTGCGAAGTTGGAAGCGACAGGCTTGGGCAAGGGAGTGAATATGGGGGGCAAAAGAGAGAGTCGAGGGTGACACCCAGACAGCGGAGTTGGCTGACAGAGGAGATGGTGGTGCCGTTGACGACAAAAGAGAGGTTATCGTGGGATGGAAGTCTGGACGGAGTTCCGTTTTAGAGATATTGATTTTGAGAAAACGCGCAGACATCCAGGAGGAGATGGCGGAGAGGCAGTCAGATACACGAGAGAGGAGGGTGGAAGAAAGATCAGGGGAGGAGATGTAGAGTTGAATGTCGTCAGCATAAAGGTGATACTGAAGACAGAAGGAGGAGATAAGAGCACCAAGGGAGGAAGTGTAGAGCGAAAATAGTAAAGGGCCAAAAACAGAGCCCTGCGGGACTCCTACAGGGAGAGGGTAGGGGGAGGAGGAGGAGCCGGACGTGGATACAGAGAAGGAGCGGTTAGCGAGGTATGAGGTGAACCAGGCGTGGACAGATCCAGAGAGGCCGAAGGAGAGAAGAGTTTGCAGCAGGAGGGGGTGGTCCACGGTGTCAAAGGCTGCGGAGAGGTCAAGGAGGATTAGTAGGTAGAAGTGACCCTTGGATTTAGCCGATAGGAGGCCGTTAGTAACCTTGGCCAGGGCAGTTTCGGTGGAGTGAGGAGGACGGTAGCCAGATTGGAGGGGGTCGAGGAGAGAAAAGTCCGAGAGGTGTCTGGCGAGGCGGCAGCAGACAATCCGCTCCAGTAATTTGGAGGCATAGGGGAGCAGTGAGATAGGGCGATAATTAGCGAGAGAGGTGGGGTCAAGACTTGATTTTTTAAGGATAGGAGAGATCAGAGCGTATTTAAAGGAGGAGGGGACTACACCAGAGGAGAGTGATAAGTTGAAGAGGTGTGCAAGGTAAGAGCAGACGGTGGGAGAAAGATAGCGAAGGAGGTGGGAGGTGATGGGATCGAGCGGGCAGGTGGAGGGAGGAGAGGAAAGAATAAGGGAGCGAACTTCTTCCCCTCTTGTGGGGCAGAAGGAGCACCAGAGTTGGTTGCTGGAGGGAGGCGAGGCGATGAGGGTGGCGGGAGAAGGGGAGGAGGAGGTGTTCCGTCTGATGGCCTCAATTTTGGATGAGAAAAAGGTGGCAAAGTCAGTAGCGGAGAGGGGGGGCGGGACAGGAGGTGGAGGGGGAGAAAGGAGGGAGTTGAAGGTGGCAAAGAGGCGGCGGGGGTTTGAGGATTGAGAAGAAATGAGGGACTTAAAGAAGGATTGTTTAGCGAGGGAGAGGGCGGAGAAGAAAGAGGAGAGAATGAATTTAAAGTGAAGGAAGTCAGCCAGGAAACGAGATTTCCTCCAGAGGCGTTCAAACCTTAGGCCAGAGGCGTTGAACCTTAGGCCTTGACAGGACCAGTGCTGGGAAGAGGAGTGTTGCTGTCCCGGCGGAAATGCTGAATTGTTCCACAATGGGAACATGGCTTCCGGGTTTCTTAGAAGTTCAAACGTACGAGTACTGTAATCCCATATCTGGAGCGAGAAACGGGTGGTAGGCGAGAGTAGAGAGAGTGGCGGTCTATGCTTGATTGATATCCACAGTAGTGTGTAGGGCGAGAGTAAATGTAGAAGGTGGGCCTCAATGTCTACCCAGAGTCTTGTGAAAGGTGGAGAGTGGAATAGGACTAACTGGGTCAGATGTGCAGCTATATAGTATTTGGAAATATTTGGGAGGCCTAAACCTCCTTCGCCGGTAAAGCGTACAAGCTCGCACCCGCGGTCGCCTGCCAGCCCAAATAAATCTGGCAATTTGCTTCTGGAGTGTTTGCATCGCAAGAGAGGGTACTCGGATAGGCAGGGTCTGGAACAGATAGAGAATTTGTGGTAAGAGATTAATTTTTACAGCCGTTATGCGGCCGATCCAAGAAATGTATAATTTCAAGGTCACGTTTAAGTGAGTCCAGGATTCGAGGAAAGTTGGCTGTGTACAGTTGGCTATATTGAGAGGTTAGGTAGATTCCCAAGTATTTGAGTTTATCGGGTTGCCATCGGAAATTTGTGTGGCTCTTCAGGGAGTCTAATATGTGGGAGGGTAGGTTAAGAGGAAGAGTTTCCGACTTGTCCACATTGATCTTGAAATTAGATACCGCGCCATGTTCATTGAGTTCTCTTTGAAGTGATGGGAGGGAGGCTAGGGGATTGGTAATTGTGAGGAGAATATCATCTGCCTACATTGATATCTTGTAGTCAGTCGTCCCCACTCGAATACCAGAAATCATTACATTGCTACGAATACGCGATGCTAGCGGCTCCATTGTGAGGGCAAACAGCAAGGGGGATAGTGGGCAGCCATGTCGGGTACCATTTGTAATAAGAAACGGAGACGACGCGGCGCCATTGGCTAGAACCACAGCTGAAGGATTATGATAAAGGGACGCCAATCCGCGTAGAAAACAGCCTTTGAATCCCATTGCCGCAAGGGTAGCTCTCATAAAAGGCCACGAGACCCTGTCAAACGCCTTTTCTGCATCTAGAGACACCACCAGAGCTGGAACTTGATCTCGGTTTGCTATCTCAATTAGATCAATGGCTCGCCTAGTATTGTCAGCTCCCTGCCGAGTGGGGATAAAACCTACTTGGTCTGGGTGGACCAGGGCAGGGATTACTCTGGCTAGTCTGTTTGCAAGTAATTTGGCAAACAGCTTTAAATCCACATTCAATAGTGAAATTGGTTGGTAACTCTCACAATGGCTAGGTTCTCGTCCCTCTTTAGCAATAACAATGACATCCTCTCTGGTGGTGTCTCTCTGAAACTTTTTACCACTCAGAATTGCATCAAAAAGCGAGAGAAGCATTGGTGCAAGATCAGAGGCAATTTTTTTGTAGTATAATGCCGTCAGGCCATCTGGGCCTGGTGCTGCTGAATTCCTAAGAGTCCTAATGGTCATCTTGATCTCCTTTATCGTGATGTCAGCATTTAAAATTGATAGCTGCGCGGCAGTAAGGCGGGGGAGTGAGCAAGTATTAAGATAATCACGTATTTGCACGTGAGGAGTATCCAGAGAGCATGCCAATGGGGGGAGATTATATAGCTGAGCGTAGTAGGCGCTGAATCTATCAGCTATCGATTGGGGGTCATATAATGATTGCTGTGTTTGATCTTTAGTGGATACAATGCGATTACGGGTCCGTTTGTTTTGAAGCCTACGAGCAAGCAGTGTGTCAGCTTTGTCCCCTTTTTCATAATAGCATTGTTGTAGCCATTGAAGGGTCTTGGCCGCCCTTGAGGCCAGTCACATATACCTCCTTTTACAATCCTGGTTTTGGTATTTACTGATATACAAAATATACTTTCCAAATTTGTACAAATGGAAAACCCCTTAAGAGTTAAACAATGATGCTCAAAAAATCAATTAAAGCAGGTGTGAGAGGTATGTCTGACTCAAAACACTACTACTGGGCAAGTTTTCTTATTCAAGTTTTCAGGAAAAAACCATGTTGCAATGCATGGGGTGCAAATGAGTTTATTGTTTTGCACATAAGGACAATACTGGCTGCTTTTTCATGTAGCACAAACATTCTTGGTAGCTTATTTGTACAAGTTTAAAGTTGATCTAGGACATGCCCTACCCCAACTATAAATCTATCATCACATTTTAAATTTACCTCCCTCTCCAATGCAACATGGTTTTGCCCAACTTGCTTACTTTTGCTTAACTTTGCTTAATGAATCAGGCCCATTAGGTACTGTGAATATTGTGACCAGAGACAATATCTATGATGAAGCAAACAAAATAATTAGATAAAGGAATTGGCTGTGCGGGATTCTCACAAAAGCTAAGCCAAAAGCTGTGCCACTTTTGAAAGAGTAGTAAAGACTGCAAATGCATGATGGATCTTTCTACCAAACAGCACCCATTTCTGTATAAATTGTTACTACTCCCCAAACACAAGAAGTGAAGGTCTTACATTTTGATCAAGGATACTCAGTTTTGTCTGCAAAAAGTTTGAGTATTGTAATTTCTGTATTTGCTGATAACATTGAATAAAAACTTCAAACACATGCTTTTCTGCAATACAGAGGTTCAAGGATCCACGTACTAAGAGGTGGATTAATAAACCTTCTAAAATTTGTCTAGTGAAAATAGAAACCACCATCCTAATTGGCAAAAAAACACATAAAAAATTGTAAACAACATACTTTGCGGTCAACATTATGATTACCCTATGGAGACTGGATCAAAACCATCCAAGGTAACTATACTTAAGACCTGGGTCGTAGTTTTGTGCACAGTGTGAATACGAGCTACAATTCCCATTCATGGGATTATGAATTTGTTGTGCAGAGTAAAAGGACTGGATATTGTGGCTTTTGTATATTGCTAAGAAGCATACAGTACATGTTGCATCTATTCATGCTGTACATCAGAGGAGTGGTAAACAGGACACTAACTCCGAATACAGACACAGATTAAGTTTGTGCTATATACACCTGTAAGTAATGTTTGTGACACTATGGGCCTGATTAAAGTCTGAACGCAACTTGCACGTTGACGCTGCTTTCCTTACCCGTTTCTCATGGTATATTCCTGATTACCGCAACTGATAACTGTTTAGGAAGCCTTTTATGTTCGTTCAACTTGATTTATAAGCACGTGAATCTCTGTGTATGTAGATGTTTAAAAATGGAAAATAACTTGCGCCACTGGTTAGTCGCACAATCAGATCTTTTGGTTTCTTGGATTATGAAAAGACGATTGCGTACTGTGTGTTTTTATATATATATATATATATATATATATATATATATATATATTGTGGAAATGGGAGTGGTTTGCCATAGGCCTCTAATAGTGGAATTAGCTATGGTGCTAACTGTCTGCAGGTAAAAGGCTGCAGACCAAGTTATATACAGGTGTAGCACTGGGCTTAAGTTCAGTAATGTACAGGTCAGAGACATGTTGTAAAGTAAATGTAAAAAGTAATTTACGTGCATGCTTTAACGTGTTTGTATCCACAGAGCTGATAGGGGTGTCTGTGCTGATTAGGCGTTACAGAACACCTGAGGAGCCATCCTTTAAAGACAAGGTGGGAGTGTCGCCTGTCAGTCATCCAAGCCTGTGGGAGGAGACATCTGTATTTAATCCTGGAGTTGTGCCCTTGTCAGAGGTGACTGACGCTGAACTAGTTGGCCAGTCAGTAGTGAGCTGGGCTATGTCTAGTTAGTGTTTAGGGTCACCAGGAGGTGCAAGTAAAGGTATTGCTTGCTGATGTCATCCTGACAGAAGTGTTATTTATTGTGATGCCAACAATAAATATGTTTGATTTAAAACAAGAAGTTTCGTGTTGCTGATGTGTACTGGGTATTCTTGCAACAGAAGGTGACAAAAGTGCCAAGAGAAGGGTGCGGTTTTGTTACAATATCTATAATATAAAAGCCTAGTGGCGTATGTCTGTGTGTGGAAAAAAAAAAAAGTTGCAGCGCCACCTGCTAGGCGGAGTTATACACTGACCTACTAAATTCTTAGCATTATCTACTATATAAATGCCTAGTGGCGTGTGTGGGGAAAAAAACCAAGCTGCAGCGCCACCTGCTGGGCAGAGTTATACACTGACCTATATATTTCTTGAAGGAGAAGTGACAGTTGGGAGTGGTTGGTGGTTGCTGGGGGTGACAGTGGGGAGTTTTTAACACCTTAAGTAGCTTGATGAAGGATGTGGCGATAAAGATGATGGATGAGGTGATGGAGAAAAATGATGAGGTGGTGACATGTGGACAAAACCACGTTAAAAAAGGGCGCTTGCGTCGGGAAGTAACGCTCTTCCCCTGAGGAGGCCTGGGCTAGGCCCAAATGCATGACAAGAACCTTTTTAACACCTTAAGTAGCTTGATTTGACTAGAATGCATGAGTATCATGCACGGGTTAACTTGTCTAATATATAAAAGAAAAAACTATTTTCTCAGAAAGGGCTCATCCAATTGACCTGAAATTTGGTATACTGACATTATTTGACAAAAAAATTAGAATAGTGAAGTCAGTTAACTTCCATCATCACCCCTTCTCCCCGTGGGAGGGGTAGTAAAGGCTAAATTTACGAGTTGAGGGCTCAAACTCATTTTCGTGAGGGCGCTTGCGTCGGGAAGTAATGCTCTTCCCCTGAGGAGGCCTGGGCTAGGCCCAAATGCATGACAAGAACCCTTTTAAGACCTTAAGTAGCTTGATTTGACTAGAATGCATGAGTATCATGCACGGGTTAACTTGTGTGTATATATATATATATATATATATATATGAAACACTGCTCACCTTCAACAATCCAAAGTCATTGTGGTCTTTGTAGTGTTCAAATATAAAGTAAGTATTACATACATAGTGCAGTATACAACCGAACCCTGCACAAATGAAAAGTTGCACTCACCAAAACCTGGTGTTCAACAGTACTTTTATTAATCATGCACCTTCAGACCTACATATATCAAGGAAAAATGTTTCTATTTATGAAATAATTCAAAAGATAATAATGCAATAATTTCAGTGCAAATGTTACTAAAAAGGAGATGCAGTTATAGTGTCCAAGACAAATAATACCATTCTAAAAAAATGGATATTACTCTAGAAACTCCACTATAATCTTTTTAAATAATTCAGAAATAAGAAGAATTTTTACTTGAACTAGATGGAGAGAGGTAAGGGCCGTGCAAGTGTAGGTAAAGTACAGTAAGGGCGTGTCAAGTACTGTGACCGATGTATACCTGATGCAGACATAGATGCGCCCGTCAGGAAACAAGTTACAGGTACTCTACTCCTGGTGTAAATTATTAACTAGTAATGATGATGATCATCTGAGATGTGTCCAAATTGCATCCAAATCTACATAATCTAGTACATTCTAGAAAATTATAGCTAGGATCTGACTGGATGCTATGGGCAGCATCTCCACTTTTCCTTTTAGAAGGTTTGATTAATCCACCCCTTATTGTGCAGGTAATTTACAAAAGAGCAGCACAAGTGCCAATTTATAATGCTTTGTGCCTATTAATTCTTGACTACATTGTGCAGCGCAGTAGAAAAGTGAAAATTAATGAAAGATTTATTATATGGAAGAATAGTTCTTTTTCTGGTGAATCAACTCAGAAATCTTTTATTAGTGGTTAATAAAGTAATTTAAAAAGTCTCTTTAATGTTAATATTAAGATATCAGATTTATTTTTTTTCCTTCAATTTGTTATTTTTGACATTTTATACTCTTTGTTGTTCAAAGCAAGATTTTAGAAGAATAATAAACAATTATGGGTTTTTTTTCTTGCAGGTCAACTTGAACCAATTTACTGCTGTAAGAACAATGAACTCCATGGAAATAAGCTGACATGTTTTAATCATCTGTTTGGGAACCAATGTCAAACTTCTTCTAATGGAATCAGCTACAGAAAGTTGGGATTCTTCGGAAGGAAGCATTAAATTCCTGTAATTAAAGATCATTTTGGTTTGACAGGAAACAATTGTACTTGAAAAGTGGGATATCCCAATAGGCATTTGTTGCCTTATACTACAGCTAACAAGGTCTTAGTAAGTCGATTCTTCATCCACTTTGGAATGCTCTGCTCAAAGGACTATTACTTCACAGGGAGTTATTAGGATTCTGATACTTCTCACTTTTGACTGCATAGGCTAGTTACAAAAAGTGGTGCTAGTGCCACCATTGTTTCTTACATACTTTTCCACATTTTCATCATCATCATCATCATCATCATTTATTTATATAGCGCCACTGATTCCGCAGCGCTGTACAGAGAACTCACTCACATCAGTCCCTGCCCCATTGGGGCTTACAGTCTAAATTCCCTAACACACAAACACACACACACACTTGGGTCAATTTGTTAGCAGCCAATTAACCTACCTGTATGTTTTTGGAGTGTGGGAGGAAACCGGAGCACCCGGAGGAAACCCACGCAAACACGGGGAGATCCTACAAACTCCTCACAGATAAGGCCATGGTCGGGAATTGAACTCATGACCCCAGTGCTGTAAGGCAGAAGTGCTAACCACTTAGCCACCGTGCTGCCCATTTTTATGACATTCCAGTCCAGTTTAAACACTAGATGAGCCTACCAAGATTAAAAGTGGTGTGTAAATTATTGTGATATGTGTTTTAATGTTGTGGTGAAAATATAATGTAGTTTACTCCATTAATTGTGAACATGCGTTAATACTATAATGAGGATGCAAGAGTTTTAGTGAGAGGAAGGTATACCACCATAAAAATGCAAATTGAGAGTTATAGTGTTTGTTAATTACTGGTGCTCCTCAATGTTTCAGAGGTTCAGATCTCAACTTCACACTCAGTAGCAGCTTCAGCAAACTAACGATGACCTTCAATGTTTGGAGAGACAAGAAATATCTTTGGGAGGTGCACTGAGCACAAGTGTATACATTGAAGTCTGAACTTCTACCCCATTCACTAAATATACATTTCTGCTTCTTTCCCAAAATACTGATCATTTTATCCTTCTTTAGTGATGAGGAGTGATCTTAAATGTGTCAGTTTTGTGTGTTTGAAGCTTGCCGTTTAAACGAGAAATACATTTGCAATGCACTCTGTCTAATATAATATTCTTCATACAAAAATTGCTATCTGCAATAAAGCAGTCTCAGGAATAATGCACTATTTAAAAGAAAAATAAATAATTATTAATTAAAAATTGGGCAGAGTGCACTATTCCTCAACTACTCCAGATGGTCTTCCGGCCATAGTGAAAATCATAACACCTAAAACACCCCCCGCCATTGAAATGGAATAGAACAGCAATGTTATAGTGGAGAAACAGCAGTCAATGAATTGTGCCAGATGTCCAAACACCATATGCTCCATCAGTACTCTACAAAATAAATCATGCTAGAGAGTTTCATTGTAATAAATATGCTATTTTGTGTATATTTTAGGGAAGTTATTGTAGTGCCCCCAATCCTAATAACATCAGATCACACTCATAGGGTACATGTCTTGATATAACTTCTCTATGTAGACTTAACTAGAAGTCAGCTTACCCAGAAGGAAGCAATACAATGATATATGGAATAATGAACCCTATTGTAAATCATAAAGTTATTAAAAGTCACAAATGCATTTAATGACCACACTGTATTAGAGGCTAAAGCCATCTGATGGGTAGCATAGATGGGTTAGCAATAGATAAATTAATTCACTATAGGGGACATGTTTCTCCTTATTATTCATAATTTTAAATAAAAATATAAAACAGAAATGGCGGCATAGCGTACTGACAGGTATATATATAAACAATTATTAGAAAACAGATACACACAGATGCAAGGATTGCCAAGTGCATATTACTGTGTCTTTATAACAGGTTTTCTTATATTGTTAGTGCTCCTCCTTGTTGTGCTAGTCCAAACAGAAGTGACAAAAAAGTCATCCAAATAGACAGCCACAACTTGATATAATATAGCTGTGACATTATTGAATGAAGCTGGAATGGTCAAAACACAAACAGCCAATCAGAAGTGGTTAAATAGTGCTGCTGGCGGCTTCCATCTAGGGATGTGTCCAAGTCTCATTAGGTTGCATTTCCAAAGGTGCATGTCAGACTCTGAATGCAGGATGATCTTTTGTTAATCATTTTGCCCTACAGGACAATTAAATTCAGTGTGCCAGCTTGATATTTAGTCAAATTTACTTTTTTTCAGAGTATATATATTTTTTTTTTTTATCTCATTTTGCTGTAAAAATATGCTTGACAATATTTTAAGATTGGGTGTTAAGGGTATCCATGTACTGGAAAAAGTATGTGTCATCTGGGAATAAATAGCAATCTCTAGAACACTGTGACCAGCTGAGATAAAGTGTAAAGCGTTTATGTGTCGTCAAGAGTTACAGAATTAGAAAAGAATGTGTTTTTACCTCTTTGAAATGCCGTATTTCCACATATTGTCAGGCCACATACTGTACATACCGTTTCAGTCTAAAGTAGTAGATGCTCTATATATACTTTACGCAATGAGTATTCACAAATTCACATTCTTTTAATATTACAACAGGTTAGAGGAAACTACTCCTTTAAGGTATTCATTTCCAGTTCTGTTTGCTAGTGGCCATCTGCGGAGGCGGTGGAAGAAAATATAATGACAATAACATCAGCAATCAATAATTATTTAAATATATATATATATATATATATATATATATATATATATATATATATATAAAAACCCTATGATTTATCTAATGGAATGTATGAACTGGCTCTTGTTAGTTACAATATATATTATAAATTAGTGTATCAAGTGTATCTACCACTTCCATGCCTGATCGTTATGTCATCTGGTTGCCAGATATAATCCTGGGTTATGCATAATGCAGACCAATCTCTATAGCTTCATCCACTTAACCTCACCGGGTTTCACACTTCCAGCTTCAACAACTTTTATTTCTGTTTATGTAATATGTCCATTGAATTCATTTGTTTATATTTCACTACTTGATTCTAGTCGAATGTAGAACTTTTTATTGCATAAATAGCACACATTTTCCCAACCAAACTTCCACTCATGTGCCCAAAGTCTCACCCAATTCAATTGAAATGCCGGATTACTGGACCTCATATGAAATGTGGCAGGTTTGGAGAGTAGAACATTTGGACACGCAGCTATAAATATAATATAAAGCATTGGTTACACAAATCAATATTATGTTGTATAATATTGTGTTATAGCAGTGTAATGTACACTATAAAACATATATATATTTTTATTTGTGATAAGCTCTAAAATTGGAAAATGACTTATTTAGATTTTTTGCAGCAATAAATCCTCATCATTTTGAGAATTACACAGACTGCTGCTATACAGACAACATGGTCTACATCCTGTGAAGAGTTTGTTACATTTAATGGAAACTTCATTAATTTCTGTTTGATGCCATAAACATTTTTGTTTCATATATAAGTATGTCCAAGCCTACAACGTTCCCTCAAGAGTTTAACAGAAGCTCCAACAGAAGGAGTTCATTACGTTAAACTATAATAACAAATATGACTTTTTTGGGGTCCAGCATTCTTTCTATTGTATGCAACTGTCCAGTGATGCTTTACGCAGCAGTGTTATCAAAGCCCCTCCTTTCCATTTGACTTTAACCAGGTGACATCACTGGAGCCTTAAAACTAGCAAGGAACCCGTCAGCACTGTGGGTGCACCAAGATGGTGACCAGTCCCCCACAGAGACAGCACCCACCACCCCGCTGTTTTTTATCTTAGTAGTCTAGAAGGAGGGGGAGCAACATTTTAGTCTGAGATTGTGGTGCTGTGCATTGACATCATAGCCAATCACCAGTCTCCCAGATCACCACTGACATTGAGGAGCAGGTGCTAACAACTTCACAAGTAAGACGCTGCCGACTGTTCCTCCTCAGTCAGTTGCAGGAGCTCCATTTGGTGGCGCCCCAAGGACATTAAAAACACTGTATGACTGACATCATTCACTCATTCAGTGTTTAAAGCACCCTCTAACAGGAAACGTTGGATGCCTTGCAAGTTTCAGTATTATTTTTTTATTTATTGCACTATACCCAAAACTGAATTTTCAGTTTGAATGGCGTCATCCTTTAACATTTGTGATTTCAATTTATTTTCATAAACTACTGATTTTATTTTACTCATGTCTGGCTCCTAGTACTAAAAAATGAAATGTTGGATCCTTTCAGAGTTTACCTTCAGTATTTAAGTGCTATTTAATCTTCTCTGTCATCAGATTATGTAGTAATTTTAAATACTGTAAAAAGTAGACATTTTAGGTTATGTAATAGATACGTTATAGGGTCTGAATTATCAAGACATGTATCTGCCGATTTTGAGTGTATCGTACACAAAATCACTCTGAGCATGTCCAGGTCCGCTGCGTCTTCGTACGCAAAGGACACTTACAACAGCAAGTCATTTTCGAGGAGTGAACAGGGGCATGAATGGACATTTTGCCATAGTCACTGTACAGTAAGGGTGTAACGATACTGCTGGTATTATCTGAAGTCCAATAGCGAGTAGATATCCAGCGAGTAGTCAAACGTTTGCCTGATCAGTACACAAGTGGGTAGTCAAACGTTCGCTGGGTCGGCACACAAATGGGTAGTCAGACGTTTGCCAGGTCCGTACACAAGTGGGTAGT
This sequence comes from Mixophyes fleayi, assembly GCF_038048845.1. Lineage (NCBI taxonomy): Eukaryota > Metazoa > Chordata > Amphibia > Anura > Limnodynastidae > Mixophyes > Mixophyes fleayi. The sequence goes on from NC_134403.1 coordinate 134,261,668, forward strand.
CAGACGTTTGCTGGGTTAGTACACAAGCGGGTAGTCAGACGTTTGCTGGGTCGATAAACAAGTGGGTAATCAGACGGTTGCCAGGTCCGTAAACAAGTGGGTAGTCAGACGTTTGCTGGGTCAGTACACAAGTGGGTAGTCAGACGTTTGCTGGGTCGATACACAAGAGGGTAGTGAGACATTTGCCAGGTCTGTACACAAGTGATTAGTCACAGAAGCAAGGAAGTGTAGCATGTAGCAGGAGCTGAGCAGGCAGAATACTCAAGCACATGTCTGATCTAGGAAGTGCCAATTATAGGTCCAAACAGGAAACAGGATCCCAGATGGTTTCTTCTTGATACCATTCTGACCATCTTGTCAGTGGGCAGCACAGTGGCTAAATGGTTAGCACTTCTGCCTTACATCGCTGGGGTCATCCATTCAATTCCCGACCATGGCCTTATCTGTGTGGAGTTTGTATGTTCTCCCCGTGTTTGTGTGGGTTTCTCCTGGGTGCTCCGGTTTCCTCCCACACTCCAAAAATATTCTAGTAGGTTAATTAGCTGCTATCAAAAAAATTGACCCTAGTCTCTGTGTGTGTGTGTGTGTGTGTGTGTGTGTATGCTAGGGAATTTAGACTGTAAGCTCCAATGGGGCAGGGACTGATGTGAATGAGTTCTCTGTACAGCGCTGCGGAATTAGTGGCGCTATATAAGTAAATGATGATCATGATGATCTTGGATAAAGGCAAATCTAAGGTCAAGTTTACGAATACAGAGGTCTCTAGTGGTCGGAGGTGCAAATATCAGAATAATTCCTTACAATGGGCATGCTAAACTCAAGCGCACAGAGCCATGTCCGAAACAAGCGCTGCACGTCTCAAAGTTACTTGGTTTTCTGCCATATCTCTTGCATAGGGCTATTCTAAGTCCTGAATCCTAGTGATAACTGTATCATGTTTTTGAAATCAGGAGCAACTGTAAAAATTTATTTTATGTTCAGCAGACATTAAGAACATCCTAATAAATGTATTTCATGGAAAAAAAAATTGCAAAAAAAAATAATATTGTTTTATAAACAACATAAGTATTGGAAGTATCATGCAGTATCTTATGTAGTAGAGTACATGCATGCACAAAGCCGAAATACGTTTATTTAATACTAAAATCAGGTTGCGCTCAGAATGCATGTCTTGATGAATTAGACTCATAGCATTAAACATGAGAACATTGGTTTTTATTGGCATTCATATTAAGTATCATAATAAGCATATTGCCATCTGTAGCTTAGGCTCATTCTAAAGGCAGTAAAGGTCTACTTTTTATTGCACCGGTTTCCAATAATTATAAAGTTATATGAGGTGTACTGATGCTGGGTATGTTAACAAGTATGTTTATGTCAATGAGGGAGTTATTTTACGGTTATAGTAAAAGAGAACGCAACACACTATTTGAAACACTAGATGGATTTTATCCTTTGTAAATCCTCGTAGTAAATTGATCCCGCCAATATAGTAAATGTGGTCATCTATATGAAATTGTGCTTTATTGAATTCCATTAAACACTTTATATGTTGCCCTTAGAGGATATGTAATAAGATTGTAACTGTTTCTGTGTGTAAAATAATTCCTTATTGCACATGGCCTGGATGTGAAACATGTAGGATTCTTACATTTTCAACACATCATTTCCCGGTAAATGACAGCACAGTGTAGTAGCTATTGATTTTCTGTTTTGAAAAATATATAAATGGGATAGTAGAAAAAAAATATTTATGTGTCCAAGAAAAGATGTACTGAAACTATTTGGTACAATAACTACTTCATGGTTAGAGTAAAAAGAAAAAATATAGCCAATTATGGTATTAGAAATATATTTACACAGATATCATTAAGTGCATTTTTTTGTGTGTATTAAATTGTATCTTTATTGAAGTCATTAGAGGAAATTCTATTGTTTGAACCACTTCTGTTCTTTTTATATGGAGTGTGGAGAGAGTGCGCAGGAAGAGTGACGGGTTCCCCCAATCATTCATTTATTTTACAACAATTTGCCACCTCTTTATCTGCAGTGGTAGAGGAGGCGAAGACAAAAGAAGGAAGAATGGGGGTCTGTGTGGAGTGTATGGCAATTAGAGATGCTCATTGACCCCCGTGTTTTGGTTTTGTTTTTGGTTTTGGATCTGGATTACCTTCGTGTTTTGGTTTTGGTTTTGCAAAACCGCCCTTGCGTGTTTTGGTTTTGGTTGTGTTTGGTTTTGTTTTGCTATTTTGATTAAAAATCAATGTTTTTGGGCCTAAAATAACCAAATTTAGTGTTCCACCTGTTTGTAGGATAAGTAATATAATTGTAAAGCTAATAAATTATCCAAAAAACAGTTTCATTCCTGGTAGGCCTTCATTAATTCTACACACAAACCAGATTGTCTTCCTCTACATCTATGAATATTTGCAATGCAGCCATCGTCTTTAGATGTATATTACACCCTACACTTATACTTAAATATGTAAAGAAATGGACAAAGGCAGTTTGGTTTCTGCCTCTATAGGCCCCCTACAGTTGTTGTAAATACAAAAAAATTCTGCCGTTATAGACCGTACAATATTAATAGAAATGGAGAAAACCAGTTTGGTTTCTGTCTCTCTAGGCCCCCCTCCACTTGTATAAAATACCCAAAAATTCAGCTGTTATAGACTGTACAATATTAATTGAAATGGAGAAAGCCAGTTTGGTTTCTGTCTCTCTAGGCCCCCTCCACTTGTATAAAATACCCAAAAATTCAGCCGTTATAGACTGTACAATATTAAGAGAAATGGATAAAGACAGTTTGGGGTCACTCTGTGTATGAAACCCTACCCTTAAGGAGAAATTGCCCAAACAGCAGCCTTTCAAGACGGTACGTGATATGGAAATACCCCAAGTGCCGTTCCTCTTTGGGGGTAGATTGCACCCTACACTTACATAGAAAGTTTTAAAAAGATGTTATTGTCATCATCTTCAGCTTCATCCTCTCCCTCATCAGTGTGTACGTCATCATCACAGACTATCAATTCATCGCCGCTTGAATCCGTTATTAGAGAACAGTCAGTGCTTGGATGTCTTGGATGGTGAAGGCCTTCCTTGTGGAAGATGTAGTTCATTTTTATAAACATAATTTTCTCCACATTTTTGGGAAGTAACCTTCTTTGGCAATCACTGACTAAGTTCCCTGCTGTGCTGAACACTCGTTCAGAGAACACACTGGAGGGTGGGCAGCTTAAGTATTGCAAAGCAAGTTTGTACATGGGTTTCCAAATGGCCTGCTTTTCCTCCCAGTAAGGAAAGGGACTGTCTGACATTTCCATATCAATTACCTCTTGAAAGTAATCCTCCACCATCCTTTGCATGTTAATACTCATATTGGATGGAGTTATGGGCAAGGTCACACATTTTTTTGAAAAATCCTTCAAACCAGCCCAGATGTTAAACTGTTCTGGTCTGCCCTCAGCGTCCTCCCTGCTTTTTTTGGGAAAATTAATTTTTTTACGAGCAGCAGCTGCTTGAGAAACTGATGGAGGTCATGTCGTCAAGCCAAGGCCCAGTTCAGCAGACAACTTGCTGAGCAATAGCTCCTTGCAAAATTTCACATCTCGTTCATTTTGAAGCAATGACTCAATGTAGGTCTTAAACCTTGGATCAAGCACAGTGGCCAAAACGTTCTGATCCGAGCTCAAGATCTTAATAACTTGAGGATCATTGTGAAGCAAATTAAGTACTTGATCGACAAGGCCAACATACTTTGCTGAATTGCTTGCTTTCAGCTCCTCCTTCAGTTTCTCAAGCTGCTTTTTTTCAATAGTCTAATTAAAGGAATGACTTGGCTCAAACTAGCAGAGTCTGCACTCACCTCACACGTCACAACTTCAAAAGGTTTCAGCACCTTGCACAGCACTGAAAGGATTCCCCACTATGCAAGACTGAAATACATGCCCCCTCCTTTCCCAATGTCATGGCTTATGCAATACGCTTGGATGGCTTTGCACTGTTCCTCCATCCTCTGCAGCATGTACAGGGTGGAATTCCACCTAGTTACCACCTCCTGCTTAAGTTGGTGACAGGGCAACTTAAACTGCTCTTGGAACTGCTGCAATCTCCTACATGCTGTGCCGAATGCCTGAAATGGCCTGAAATCTTACGGGCCACCGAAAAAATCTTCTGCACCTCACTGTTATTTCGTAGGAAGCTCTGCACCACCAAGTTGATGGTGTGAGCAAAACAGGGAATGTGCTGGAAATCACCCAGCTGTAATGCTCGCACTGTATTGTTGGCGTTATCAGAAATGACATTTGCTGGGGAGAGTCCAAGTGGTATAAGCCATGTATCAATCACATCTCTTAGTTTGCGTAACAAATTGTCAGCTTTATGCCTGTTAGTGAAGCCGGTGATACAAAGAGTGGCCTGCCTGTGACAAATGTTACGTAGTGGTGTACATGCTGCTGCTGTTTCTGCTGGTGAAGGTGAATGACCAACCCAGTGGGCTGTCACAGTCATATAGTCTTTGGTTTGGCCACTTCCACTTGTCCACATATCTGTGGTTAAGTGGACAGTGGGCAGAATGGCATTTTTCAGCGCAATCTCTACATTTGTACACACTTTTTGGTATAGTTGTGGAATAGCTTTACGGGAAAAATGGTGTCGCGATGGAATTCTGTAACGCGGACACAAAACCTCAATTAACTGTGAAAAACTAGCTGCGTTTATTGTGGAGATTGGACGCAAATCTAACACTAACATGGCAGCCATGGCGTCTGTGATTCGCTTGGCGACTGGGTGACTGCTGTCATATTTGATTCCCCTAGCAAATAATTGTTTCACAGTTAATTGCTGAAATGTAGGACTTCTCATTTTCTTGACCAGCCTCTGGGCTGACGATTCACCCCCAGCAGCAGCAACAGCAGCAGCAGTGGGACTAACGCTTTCTTTAGAGGAATCAATTAGAATGCAGGAGTCATCCAGCCTTAATAAGTCGGATGCAGGGCTAACTCCGAGTGCTACTGCGAAAATTGATAAGGATGGTGTGGTGGGTGTATTTTGTAGCCATCGGGATGTCGGTGTCCGGAGGGTCTTAGCTGATGATGGAGTGCTGGTATTTTTTTGGGAAGAACTTTCAGCTTTTCCCAACACTTTGCCATGAACTCTAGTTAAATGGCGTAACATAGACGTGGTTCCAAGATGGTTAAGGTCCCTCCCTCGACTGACTGTGGCTTGACATACACTACAAATGGCTATACAATTGTTGTCTGCATTTGGGTAGAAATAATTCCACACATAATAAGTGGATTTTTTTGTTTTATGGCCAGGCATGACAATGGCCTTTTTCTTGTCACGTGCCAGAACTGCTGCCACTGGTGCAGGACTTACAACTTTATCCTCATCAACATCCTCATTAGCGCCCTCGTCGCCTACACAAATCTTCCCCTCATCCTCTTCTATTTCCAAAGTGGCATCCTCAATTTGTGTATCACCGGCTACACTCGGGCTGTTCAGGCACACATCAGCAGAACTGCAGAAAGGGCCCCTCTTTATGGGTACACTAACAGAATGCTCACGATTAGACATCCCACTGTTGGACTCTCCACAGGGATTGGTGTAATTTCTGATTCAGAGCAAACAGTATCCTCTAATGCCTTACTGTTATCTTGCAGCTCGGCTTTGACGCGTAACAGTAGTTGTGCACCACTTGTAGGCTTGGTAACATTTTTGGATCTGCCACTAATAGAGAAAGGCGTAGGCCTCATTCTCTCTTTGCCACTGCGTGTGTAGAATGGCATGTTGGCAAAAAAAAATTATCGGCACTTAACTTTTCCTCAGTTACACTTCTTTTTCGCTTCAACGCGGTAAAAAAAATTTTGGGTGTGTGTTTTCTTGCCTGATTTCAAAAGACAGTGTCGTTTGACATCTTCTTTCCCAGATGACGTACTGGGAACACTACCATCAGGACTGGTGACAGAACCTGGTTGCTCATTTTGCTCATATGTGGACTGCTTTGAATCCATTCTGAGCCCAAAGCACTTGTAGTGCTACAAATTGTTTTTGACACTGCTGCAAAATAGGAGTTTTTTGACAGCCAGATAAATTTCTGCAAAAGAATGGGGGACACCCCAACAGCAAAAGGGAGTGCTAAATATATTTTTTTACACTGCTGCAAAATAGGACTTTTTTCACAGCCAGATAAATTTCTGCAAAAGAATGGGGGACACCCCAAAAGCAAATGGAAGTGCTAAATATATTGTTTTTACAGTGCTGCAAAATAGTACTTTTTTCCCAACAGCACTTGGGAAAAAAACCCTCCTCTCTTCTCCTCTTACTGCTGTAACAACTGGTATTAAGCTTACAATAGTATTGAATACAATCAATCACTGCGCTGATATAGCCAGTGTGACCTAACCCTGCTCTCTCCCTGTCAAATGGCGATGGATTGTTGTGGAGGCTGGTATTTATGCTTTTCAAATCTTGCGAGATCCGAGCTAAAAAAAAACGAATACGTCCCGATGACGTTTTGCCTCGATTTCAAAACCGAACGGTCGGCTCGGTACATCTCTAATGGCAATAGTGCAGTGAGAGAGCAAGAGATTCTGTGCAGGGTGGCTGGACTGTTTATTTGGATCTCTACATTAGGGCTAGAAATGAGATTCTGTACAATGGGTGTGTAATTCCACATATAAGTTTTGATTTCATTTTCATATAGAGCTGCCCGTTGCCACATTTCAAAATTTTATGCCAAAGTTGCTGATACCTTGGGGAAGGTGGATGTCATAAAAAGGGAGCTCAGCATTGAAAATATGGTGTGCAGCCTAAAATTAAGTACTGCTGCACTGTTGCTCCTCCCTTTTAATTCACTTCTGCATTCTGGGTATTAAAAAACGTATGACCTCACAAAGACTAAATAGGTAATATAAAAAGATGTAGCAGTATTCTCCTCAGTGCTCCACCCGGCTGGTTTTACCTGTCACCCAGCTCTTGGAGCCCAACATAGTCCTATTAAAATAGAATAAACCATTGTTTCTCCTAGTAGAACAGGCACTATGTGAGCACTGCAGCCAGCAATGTGTATTAGACCACTGACCACCAGTCTGACCATTCCTGGCAGGTGTGGGCAATAACCTCCAACATTGTTCAATATTATTACAAAGTATTACAACTGCCCCAACCAGACTACTTCTTAATGTCACCCAGCTGGCAAAAAGTTATTTGGAGAACACTGTATAGTGTCACTGAGAACATTACAAATAGAGACATCACTAATGACATCTTAATGAGCGATGGCTTCAGTATAAATGCTAATACAATTGGAAAATGTATCTGATAGTATCACAATGAATGACATAATTGATGACATCAATATAGGTGATATCATGATTTAAAGAATGTCATTGATGGCATTACATTTGGTGGCCACAAAAAAGAGGGACATCACAATATGTATTAAAACTGATATCACTAAAGATATCAGCACTGAAGTATCACAAATAAAGACAGTAGTATTTTGAATGAGATGAGCTATGACATTGCAATAGGTTATACTGCTGAAGAAATCATTGACCAAATCAGTATAGCTGACTTCACAATGACAGGTATTTGATGGTATCAATGGCATCAGACTGAATGCCACAATGTATGACATCATAACCTTAAACTATAGTAATAACATTACACTTAGTGCCATCATTGTTGATATCACAGTAGATTATATCAACAACAATACTACAATGGGAAACAAAAAATGAAAAAAATCACAATACAAGAGATACTACCACTGATATGAAAAAATTAATCATATCGTAACGCAAATAAAAAAAGAGAGGTGAAAGAATAGCGTGTAACATCAGAGAAAACATCAAAATGGATAAAATGACTAATGACATAACAATGGTTGGCACAAAGTTACACAGAGAACATGTGGCACATCCTCAGATAGGGGAGGGCTGGCAAATTTTAGCCTGGACGCAAGACTCAACTCAGCACCTTATTAAGTACATATTAAAAGAAAAAAAATGCAGGTGGCCCAGTGACCCAGGCTAGTAGGCCACTATGGGACTGGTTCCGAGGGGCAGATGCCCCCTGCCTCCCAGCCCAGCCAGCCCCTGTCCTCAGATGAGGCAACTGATTGCATCTCAATGGTTGACATCCCTGATGAGATCACAAATGCTTTGTAATGTCTGACACTCAAAACTTATTTGTGAACTCCTGAGACCTGACTGAGACCTGGCTATTTTAACAATCCCCATTTTCATAAGACACTAATACTGCTCCAGGTCTTCTGCTTTCAGGTGTTCACTAAGAATATTACTGTCACGCACCGTACCTGCTTACCTCGCAGTCGTGGCCCCAGGCTCCTACCTATCCCCTCCTGCAGCCGCTACCATCCCTGTAGCAGCACTGCACTCCGTGCTGTCTCGAGCCATCTTACCAGCTCCTAAGTGCCAGATCTTCAGGTCTCCGTACCTGTTAGGGCGCTCCTTCCTTTGGCTCCTGTTTTCCTTTTGTTTGCTGTTGTGTTTTTCTGCAGACCATTGTGCCCCCTATAAAATCCTGCACCAGGGCTTCCTAGCTCTTCAGGACCTCAGTGCTACACTTCTCTGCAGACTAGTGCAACCCTGTGCACTCTGAACCTCCTATCCCACTTACCTTGTTGTCAGCACTTCTTCCACCTGCTGTATACTTCTCATATACTTCTATACTTCTTGTCGCGTTCCAGACAAAAGTGAGAGTACAGCAGAGTATAGACAATTTAAAAGTTAAGGTTGGAAACAGATGTCCATGAATGTATAGACTTGCATAAGAAAAATTAAAGCACTCAAACTTTAGAAGCTTTAGTAAGTTTAAATAGTCGGCTCCCATTCACTGTATCTAAATTGTTTATAATACAAATATCTAGTATCCAAAATTGTGTATTCATATAAATGGGCACAAAATAATGCTTGCTTGACATTAGCCAATGGAGGTCATTTATGCAGTTACATATATTGCATGGCATAATTTCTCCTTTTTTTTTTTTATTGTTGCACAGATACTTTGCACATCACCTTCAAATAACATTTACTATCACATTTGGACAACAGGTTCACTGAAAATTAGGGCTACCTTTATTTTAGGCATCGCAGGACTGCATAATTTAGTACAAAGCAATTTGAGTGCAATGGGCACACAGAAATTATGTGTCACATAGGATGTTGCAGTGATCATGATCTCTTATAATATTAGTGACACTAGTTTCAAAAATGTGTAACACAAAAAAGGTTGACATAGTTAATGTGAAAGCCTAGTCATGTGTTATGATATTAAAGTTGGAGAAATCACTGATGACAACAGAAAGAGAATATGAATGATGATCTCAAAATTGAAGACATTATAATAACTGACATAAATTATGACATCGCAATGGGTGACATCAAAGATCAAAGGGAGTGATATCATATTGTCATATCACTGACAACAAAATGATTGACACTAGTTATCACTGATCACATCAAATATGTGACTACACTGATGACATCACAGTGATCCAACTCTGATTATAATGAATAACAAGACAGATGGTATCAAAATAGATAACAACACAAAGGGTGATATCATTGATGAAATTACAAAGGGTGACATCACAATCAGTGAAAATACTGATGATAGCAAAATTAACATCAATCATTAGATAGAAATAGATGATCATTAACAATACTGTTGATGTGAAAATTAGTGTTATCACTGATCCCTGGATTACATCACACATTAAACTAAATAATGTTGACTTCTGAACGGGTGATATAAATTGTATGGTATTATCAGAACGACATCAAATCAGAATAACATCACTGATAACAGCAGAATGAGTAACATCAAAAGAGTGATCCAAACGATATCACAAATAATTATTTCACAACTGAGGGCACCCTAAAGGTCATTGTGTCACATTTCAACCTTTTAACCTCTTCATTACATTGTTAATTGTGCTCCTGTAAATGTAGTTTCCCATATAAAGTTAGATGAAGAATGCAACAGATGTCTTTTGAAAGAATAGGCTGACATATCACCTTTGACATCTGTAAGTGTAAAATTAAAGCCATTCTATGGGGGTTATATGACTCTCCAACCAATTGCTAAACCAGAAATGCCCCCCTAAATCTGCCATCTCCACCGCACAAAGTTCACTGAAATATCTTGTCCCTTAATACAAACTCTGATCTCCAGTTTGACACATTACAAAAGCATTAATGTGACTCACCAGCAGTGTGCCAGGAATGTCCCAATTCATGTTTCTTCCATCAGAAAGAGCAATATTTGCTGTCATTTTATGCATTTATTCATTTACAATAATGAATGATATATGTATACCCCTTGTTTTAGCAAATGTGCCTGAGCAAAACATTAGCTTTACATACAGTATACAATTGTCCAAACAATTGTGTAGAACAAACAATACTTGCTTTTTAAAGTCAGTGTGCATCTAATGTAAAACCACAGTTTTAGTGAATATGTACGCAGTGGAGATAACGAATATAGACATGGTGCTGACACAATTATATTTACACATTTTCAACATAACTGTTTGTGTGCATGTACAATTTGTAAATTCATAATACTTCAGTTGAACAAGTTATCCCATTGTTGACCGTTCTCTGTCCACCCCAAGCGCCTGTATCTGAATGTTTCAAATTGTACATTTTGGACCATAATATTTTTGTATCAAGCAGTACCATGACATTCCACAGAAGAATGTTGTACAATTAGATCATAGTGGACAATAGAGAAAAGTATACTGTATTTCTGTACATATATAGAGTGGTACAAATTCTAAAGCAGTTAAAGTGCACATGAAATCTGAAGGTGATACTTTCTGAACATAAACAAGATTCTGGTACGTACTACAATTGTCAGGGTTTCATGCAGCTAATTTCAACACTAAATGAAGTTGTTACATTATATTGCCCAGAAATAGTATTTTTACAAGTGACATAAAGTTACATTACTACATTATGACAAAAAGGACCCAGACATGAAGGGGGAAAGCAGTTTGTATTTATTTAAATCCATATAAAACCTGCCTGGAAATGTGTGCATCACATTTACTGAGCTCTGCAAACTTACAGGTAAATCACATTACACTGATCAGCTAAAACTTTAAAACAACATTAATACCACTGACAATTAAAGTGAATAACATTGATTATCTCTTTACAATGGCACCTCACAAGGGTGGGATATATAAGGCAGCAAGTGAACAATCAGTTTCTGTAGTTGATGTGTTGGAAGCAGGAAAAATAGGCAAGCGTAAGGATCTGACCGACTTTGACAAGGGCCAAATTATGATATTTAGACGACTGGGTCAGAGAATCTCCAAAATGTCAGGTCTTGTGGGGTGTTTCCAGTATGCAGCAATTAGTGTCTACCCAAAGTGGTCCAAGGAAGGACAACCAGTTAACCAGCGACAGGGTCATGGGCACCTAAGGTTCATTGATGCGCGTGTGGGGAGTGAAGACTAGCCTGTCTAGTCCAATTCCACAGAAGAGATAATGTAGCACAACTTGATGAAAAGGTTAATGCTGGCTATGATAGAAAGATATCAAAACATCCAGTGCATTGCATTTTGCTGCATATGGGGTTGTGCATATGGAGTTGTGGGGTTGTGCAGCCCGGTCCGATTGCACATGCTGACCCCTAGCCACCACTGAAAGTGCCTACAATGAGCATGTGAGAACCAGAACTAGACCATGGAGCAATGGACCATGAAGCAATGGAAGAAGGTGTCTGGTCTGATGACATCATGTGTAAGGCCAGGTGCATGTGCATCATATACCTGGGGAAGAGATGGCACCAGGATGCAATAGTCAGCAGAAGCAGTGTGATGCTCTGGGCAATGTTCTGCTGGGAAACCCTGGGGCCTGGTATTTATGTGGATGTTACTTTTTTTTTTAACTGAAAAAGTTTTTGCAGTTAACACAACAGTAGGTCATAAACAAGGAATCTCATGCCTGAGGGTACTGAAATATGTTCATAAAATAGCAGATTCACATCAACACTTCAAACCTCCTAAAGTTGTATGCATAAAATTGGCACACTCTGGTAAACCAACACTTACAGTCCCATAGTTTGAAATTTGTCTTTACAGCAAGGTCTCATTGTTTTAGCTAATAGCTTGTACTTATACATTCGCCAGAAACACCTGATGATGACTTAACTAGATTGCTGGATAAGTCAACTGATTGTGATAATGATTATGTGTAGACCATTTTTAGCGCTCTACACTGTTGAAGGTTCAACAGATGGTTGTCTAGTAATACAGAATACATAGAATACAAGCATGCCCAATCATTTCACAGGACAATGTATACAATGCACAATGCACATACACATGATGGAAGAACTACTTTACTGCCAGACCTTGATGAGTTAAAACAAATTTAGTATGTGACTTACAAAGTGCCCTATAAAGAAAAAAAAACAGAAGAAAAGGAATAGGTGAGTGTAATGATAATGATAAGAAAACTGTTTTCTTAGAAAAATGTCAAAGTGTAATATGCATGTACAATATGGTAAAGTTTGATTTTTTTCTATGGAAAATTATTACCTGTTATTAGAGAAGACCCTTACAAATTTAGGTAAAAGGCAGAAGTAGGAGAAATGGGCAAGGATTTCAGCCTCACTGTGGCTGTAAAACATGCCACTGCTTCTACAGGAAAGACATTGAATAACACACTTTTCAAATAGATCGTCAACTAAACAAACCTTCCCTGTAACCCAAAATGTTCAATCAAATGACTACTTCTTGCATGGCACACACACTCCTTTGGTGCCACTAGCCCAAGCGAATACATCTGTTACTTGTACCGTACAATGTTTGATAAGCATAGAAACCTCTATGTTTCTATTGAGATCTTCTGAATTCTCTTCTGTTCCACTATCATCTAAAACTATCACTGCTGTAGGTATGTCTAATCAGTATTTTATCCACCCTGTTTCTCAACCTCTCTCTGTGATTAATGGGACCATGCTTATTTTACTAAGTTCTACCCCTGTGGGCCTCCTAGGAATATATTTCATGTTCCATTAATTTCAATGCACTTTTACCAGGTGAACATAAGGTACTGGCCGTTGTTGACCAAATTGTACTAACTGTATAAGTCATCTGAAATATAGAAAGAGTTGGCACCTCTTTCTACCTTCTTTGTGGGCACCAGGGCCGCCATCAGGGGGGTACAGGGGGTACTGTTGTACCGGGCCCGGGCTCACCAGGGGGCCCGGTACAACAGCTTAGCACAGACTTACCTGGGGCCCGCCGCTGGTCTCCGCTATTCTGTCTTCAGCCTGGCTGTCACCGTGACAGCCAGGCACCAGGATCCGATCGCAGGGGTGGAGAATTCATTCCCCCTGCGATCATGTCCTCTGCCTGTGACAGATCACATGATCGCAGGGGGAATGAATTCTCCACCCCTGCGATCGGATCCTGGTGCCTGGCTGTCACGGTGACCAGCGGCGGGCCTCAGGTAAGTATGTGTTGCTCATGGGGAGGGCGCTCATGGGGGGGCCCGGGTGGCACGGGGGCCCGTACTGGGCCCGATTTTTTCTGAAGGCGGCCCTGGTGGGCACAACACACTAATAAAGTATTCCAAATTCTTACTGCACAACATGTGAAAATTTGTTTGATACTCAAGAGCCATTAAGTTCCCTCAGTATCCTTTTTCGCCTTTAGCTGATAAAGATTTAGGTCTAGAATACAGGACCCTTTGAAAAAAGGTATAATTATTCCTAAAACATCACCTTGTAACAGCCCTTTAATTCCTGTAAAAAAGGCAAGAATACATACAAGATGAATACAACAAAAAAAGAGATATAGATAGCGCTAGTAACAACAGCGATCAAGGTAAATAATTCAAAAATGTATAACATATACACATAGATGTTACATAAAGTCCATCAAACACTTCTCTCGTGTACAAGCGGCAGCCAATTCTAGCCAGATACCAGATGGTTGGTCTGGGAATTGTTATTTCTAAAATAAAGCAAAAGCAAGGCGCCTCATAGTGTATTATAGTAGGTATAGTGGAACCTAAAGATGGAATATATGCGTACCAGATAAAACTTGTCAAATGGCCTTATTGGATGGTGGATCCTCACTTATATCAGAATGTTCCTCTGGATCTCGCCACACATATAAGAATAATGCAGAGACAGGTAATAATAGTGTAGTGCTTCTATATAAACTCTGGTGCACCTCGTGAAGATCTTTCGACACAAAATCACCACTCAGTGAGCAAAGAAATACAGAGATGTAATAGAGTGGCACTTAAGAAGGGGAAACAAGATCTCATCCACTTTCCCAGATAATCCAATATAAAATATGCGTACCCGATATCGAATGATCATCAACACATCAATGATATATGATGAAAATTATCCCCTTAGATACTTTGAAATGTCCTCCTCACAGCAAACAGACAGGGTGTGTCTGTGTCAGTGCAAAAAAAAAAGAATACATACAAGGCCTTTCTATACAAGGCCTTATAGCTGTTAACAAAGCTGCATTATCTGCTTTTCCTGTTACCAAATCCAGCAACTCTTCTATCTGGTATAGTAAAATAATTTGATGGTGGTTGACAATTCCTGTTTGCATCCTATCAGAGGTACCAGCATACCTGGATTACAGGACATTTTTCAGGCTGCACCCACTCAGTGGAACTCCCATCATTGTACAGCAAGACTCCCCTTACCTCAAAACTTTCAAGCGATCTATGAAAACTCATATTTTTAGGCAAGCTTACAAAATTCCTGAGCCATATGCTTAGCAGCCCCAGTCTCTTCTACCTGATTACCATCACACACTTCACACAAATTTACATTTATTACACTTCCATATTAAAAAAAACATCTGACCCCTGACTAGATCACATCACCAAACTAAACCCAGCATTACTAAAACCAACAGAAATCCTGCAATACACTAATAATGTACCTGTGATCCCAGGTCCATCTAAGTTCATAGGTCTCATAATTGCATTGCCTGCTTTGGTTGGAGTTATACCCTTGTGTCTTAAAGATTAGCCGTCCAGAAATGTATAGACTTACATAAGAAAAATGAAAGCATTCAAACTTTAGAAGCTTTAGAAAGTTTAAATAGTCGGCTCCCATTCACTGTACATTGTGTATTCATATAAATGGTCACAAAATAATGCTTGCTTGACATTAGCCAATGGAAGTCATTTATGCAGTTACATATATTGCATGGCATAACTTCTCCTTTTTTTATTGTTACACAGATACTTTGCACAATATGTTTGGATTTTTGGAGGACAGAAATGCACATTTCGACAAAAGTAAAAACATCACCTTCAATTAACACTTACTATCACATTTGGACAACAGGTTCACTGAGAATTAGGGCTACCTTTATTTTAGCCATCACATTACCTTTTTGATTTCACATTGGTTTATGTGTGCATCAAGATAAGTATACAAGTCTCAAGTAGAGATGTTCACTGACCCCCGTGTTTTGGTTTTGGTGTTTGTTTTGGATCTGGATTAATTTTGTGTTTTGGTTTCAGTTTTGGCAAAACCGCCCTCATGTGTTTTGGTTTTTGATCCCTATGTTTTTTCTAAAATCCCTATTTTTTTCTAAAACACATAATTTGGCTCTTTATTTGTTCCTACATTATTATTAACCTCAATAACATTAATTTCCAGTCATTTCCAGTCAATTTTTGTCAAGTGATAAGAACACTGCTACCCCTCCTGTTTCTGTATGAGCAATGGCACTGAGCAATGTCACTGGAGAATGGAGAGTGACAAGAACACTGCTGCCCCTGTTTCTGTGAGAGCAATGGCCATGGATCTCCTGGGGAGGGAGGTACTTATGTAATCCAAAACCCGCAAGATCCGACAACGCAACAATGTCGTTTAGCCTCGATTCAGATCCCCCAAGTTCGGGTGGGCTCGGTTTTCAGAAAACTGAGCCCGAGCATCTCTAGTCTCAAGCAACAAAGAAAAAGCTTTTACAGCTTTTTCAGTTATATATAAATTCTATGGACTAAATGTCACAAAATAGTGATAGTCATAGTTATAGTGGTGTATATATATCGTGTGAATAATTGCTTGTTGTTAACAAGTAATAGCATGTGAAGGGAAAATCTCTCGATATGATAGTACATTTATTTTAAATGGCACAAATACTCAAATCCAACACATTTTGTTTTTAATATAAAAAAATTGCTCTAATTTTCTCTTTTCTCTTCAGTTTTCAGTTTTGTCACTGTAATGGAGATGCAGATCCGATTCTTAGTTTAGATTTGCACAGTTAAATATACTGATTTTGAAAATGTGAAACATTAATCCAGATTACATTTGAAAATTATAATTATTATTATTTATATTATTATTATTAAATGTTGTAAAATCAAAGCAATGCATTACATCAATGCCCCTTACTAGGTAGGGTGAGCCAACCTAAATTAAGCTTTATTTGTTTGCTCTTTCAGTTTTGTTTTTTCTTTCAGTCACACAACAGCCTGAGAGAACAAAATTAGAATTAATCCTCTTATGTCCCTTCCAGGAATTGGCTATGGAAAGCTTGAAAGTAATAGAATGGTGCTGTACTTTCTATCCCTGGAAATCCTTTCAACATGATGGCAATGTAAATGGAACAGACAGCTAGACAAGTTTCTATGGAAATACCAACGAGACACACTAAAGTACTTTGCTTAGAAGCAGGGGAGGGCTGGCAAGTTTTAGCACGGGGGGCAAGATGCGACTCAGCAGCTGATTTTAATGGAAAAAAAATGCAGGTGGCCCAGTGACCCGGCCCAAGGTAGCCCACTATGAGACCGGTCCAGGGGGAGCAGATGCCCCCCTGCCCCCCTGCCCTGTCTGCCCCTGGTTAGAAGTGATCTACTGTAATAACAGCTTTGTCTGGTTCTGTGCGGCTCATAAGATCAACTTCCTTTGAGTGATTTCTTAACTTTCTTTAAGTTAATTCTTCCTACTATAATTTCTAATTTGCCAAACCAGACATTTAATGTCTATGCATTCTGTGCTAGTTTATTGGAGCCTTAGGACAAAGCAGAGACTTTTTGAGACCCTGAAGAGATCAGCAGAACATTCATTCTCTTCAGTCAATGAAATGGTTTTCACTTCACTCAATTATACTTTAGCATTTTACTTGGTGAAAACCACTTATAGATGTCAAGTAGAGATGAGCCTATTGTTTGCACATTGATCTTGAAGACACCGTTTAGACTACATATCAAATAGAACCATAATTCTCACACCATCAATAAACAGCCTCATAACAGAAAAGAATTAAAACACAAAAATCGTGCTGCAGGCGGGGCATTGTCAAGCAAGAGGGGGGGCAGTGTGCTGCACTGTCAAGTAGGGGGGGGGTTAGTGTGCTGCAGGGAGGGACATGTTCAAGCAGGGGGGGCAGTGTGCTGCAGGAGGGGACATGTTCAAGCAGCAGGGGGGAACAATGTGCTGCAGGGGGGCACTTTGTTAAGCAGGAGGGGAATATTGTTAAGCAGGGAGGCACATTGTCAAGCAGGGGGGGGGCGGTGTGTTGCGGGGGGACATTGTCAAGTAGGGGGCGGTGTGCTGGGGGACATTGTCAAACAAGAGTGGCGGAGTCATGCGGGGGGGCGACATTGTTAAGCAGGGTAGACAGTGTGCTGCAGGGGGAACATTGCCAAGCAGGGGGTGCGGTGTGCCACGGGGGGGGGGGGGGGCAATGTCAAGTAAGGGAGGGACATAGTGATGCAGGGGAAGTAGTGCGATGGGTCAGTCTCAAAAGTTTTTTGTTTCCATATCTAACACTTGAAAACTTTCCCTCTAGAAATACTGTGTTTGCCCATGGACAGCAGTGGAGTCTGGACAGCATTCTATATCACTGCATCTGGACCGCTGGAGGTGGTAAAGCTTTTTTTTTTTTTTTTTTTTTTTAACAAAAGTGAAGAGTGTGAGGGTCTGGGAAGTGGGTATTTGGTGTGTGTTGGGGGAGCGGTAGTTTGAAATATTGCCAAGGACACCGGGAAACCTTGTACTGGCCCTGAGTAGAGGACCTAGCAAGTAACCAACACATTAATTACAAAAGGGTGGCTCTTAGCTCCCTATTCCTCCTTAAATTTGTAAGATTATTTCACTGCTTATTATTATACACAGTTTCTACTATTAAACTGTATTTCTACTTTAACTCTTGTGTGCACATTGATCTTGAAGACACAGTTTAGACTACATATCAAATGGAACCATAATTCTCACACTATCAATAAACAACCTCATAATAGAAAAGAATTAAAACACAAAAATCTGTTTTTAAATGAAGAACAATCCCAATTATATTCAAAATACTTCCACATGCTTCCATGACTTTTGTCAGACTTTCTGATCGTTCTTCTGATCAAATCAGTATTATTTAATTGTATCATAATACAATCACTGACCATTTCATTATAATTTAATAAGTGATACTTTGCATTCTACAGGAGATATCATTATTATTTTTCAACTATATGCGTGTTTGAACATTCATTATGTATTCATTATTTCACACATGTATTATATATGAACAGCAGTACCCTAGATTAGTACTGGATGCCTTTTCAACTCATTCATTTGTCCTATTTGTACCACAAAGGTATAAATATTTTAGTCTTAGCTCAGTGTTATTTTAATGATATTTGATTGAAGCAATAGTATTTTCCATATAATCATGGGATGGCTCTCACATGAGCAGCGTACTTTTGTGTTATAGTACTTTTCAAATTAGACCCTTATAAGCTTTCAGTGTGCTATTTTTAATTACTTATTTATGTGTGTTGAAAGTCCATTAAACATTTTTGTTGCCTACTATGGCAAATCACGCATGCTACATCCCTTTATATTGAGATTCGTGTACAAAGGACCAAATAGGTCAGTTGTATAATATATTATAATAATATTTAATATTATAATATAATACATTTTCTAATGTTAAACTGGTGTGCATATTGGTTTATTTCTAAGTCAGTTATTTTACAGTCTGTTTATTTCTAGGTTGGTTACTCTGCAGATTGCTTTAGCCTTGGTCATGCTACATTCGCTGTGAAGCCACGTTTGTGCTATTTTTTGTGTATTTGTGTGCAGCTAGTAGTCATGGTGTAATTGGTGTGCTGTCAAAAATGTTATCATTGAAATAGTCCTGCTGACACAGGTGTATGTTATGCCATCTCCACTGTATAGTTATCTTGATTGTCTCCGCTATGTAGCTAAGGCTCATAGTGACATGTTAGTAGTCAAGCTGTCTCTCCTATGCAGCTAGTAATCAAGATCTGACTAGAAAACAAGCAAGCTGTAGAAGCTGGATATCATTTAGGAAGCGCAGCTGAGGCACACCAGAAAATACTTTGCACCAGTTCATCTTGATAGTTCCACAAGTCCACATCAAAGGGCATTAAGGCAGAGAAATCTTTAGGAGGTGCAACGTGTAAAAGTAGAAACATGTAATGACCTCCCACCCATTTCAATTAATAAATATTTCAGTTTTCCTCCTAAAATACTGCTTGATTTAGTCTTAGGATCCCATACTTGTAGTGTCCATGCTATAATGAAACCCCTCCCAGGATGTCTAGCACTGCGGCTGGTTGACGCTTCGGTTGGAGGGAGGGCAAACTTCCCAATTTTTATTTATTTCTTCGTTTTTGCTTTAAACAGTGAACTGTTTTGTATCATTAAAAGCATAGGACTTGGCAAGATTGAAAAACGCACACTCTCCATCCTTTTGTCTGAGTTTAATACTCTCTGCAAATGGAAATCTCTCTCTCGCACATCTCCATAAAACAAGGACACTAGTGTGCCTGTACTGTACTTCCTACACGAGGAACGCTTCCACTCTGCCGAACTGCTCCCATCTACTTGTGCAAACAACTGCTCACCCACAAATGCAGCCATCTTGCTCCTGCAAACCAACAAGCCTGAAAGATTGTCTTATTGACACTTTTTCTTTTATCTTGAAGCTGCTACTAATGAATTACAGCTTGCAGTGTCATGAATCTAACATGGTAACACGAGTTACATATTTTATGATCTAGTGAGCAGAGGCGCTTCCAAACTATCTTCTCAGCATCAGGCCCGGCGCTCCCATTAGGCAAGGTTAGGCAATTGCCTAGGGCGCCGGGCTCTGCAGGGCGCCTCAAAATTAAAAAAAAATGACTATGGTCATTTAAAACGGAAATCCACGGGGAGTAGAGGAGGGAAGGGGCTATGAATCTTACCTGCATGAAGCTGCTCCTCTCTGCTCTGTCTCCTCCCCTCCGCTCACTGACAGTGACAGGCCGTGATGATGTCATCATCATGGCCCGACAGTGTCTGTGAGTGGAGGGGAGAAGACAGAGCAGAGAGGAGCAGCTTCATGCAGGTAAGTTAAAGAAAGACATAGGGAGCTGAGGGGAGGGAAGCGCAGCGCCAATTTTGACAGGGGGCGCCGATTTTTAAAGGGGGGGCGCCGATTTTTAAAGGGGGGGCGCTGATTTTCACACTATGCCTAGGGCGCCAAGGACCCTAGCACCGGCGCTGCTCAGCATCCATGTTCACTGTTCCACCCGTCATTCCTTTGCTATCATGTACCTGGGAACCAGCTTAAATTCTGAAATACAAAAATGTTCCAGTTGAGTGGCTGCGTTAGGGCACAGCCATATAAGTCCGTCCTTCCCCAAAGAGATATATTTGGCAAAGGAAAGATTGAGCTAGATATACTAGAAAAATGATTGCTTCATGTCTAAACTTGCTGTATTATAAAAACAGGACATAGCAAAAAAATCTTTGTGGGATTGCAGCTTTAGAGAATGATAAAACAAATAACCACTAAAGTATTCAGCACTTAAATTAAAGTGTCTGATTAAGTACTATCAGTTAGTGCTCACTTACTTACATACTGGGGGTGCACAGTATCAGTCTGGTGTGGGTTGCTGGGTTGCAAGATGTGAAAGCTCCAAGTATATGAATGAAACACTCGACATCTCTTCTATATCATGCATGACACATTTCGGGAATCTCTAAAAAGGAGATGGATAAAGAGAGCCTTGTATAGAAGAGTTTGGCTTGCATGTGATTGGTTGAGTTTATTTGGAAGGATTTACAAATATAAATGATATCTGTGCATTAATTTTAAGTGCAAGGCAAAACAGGTGAGCAACTGCAAATCTCTAGACTGCGAATTTCAACCTGTGGC
Source organism: Mixophyes fleayi (assembly GCF_038048845.1). Lineage (NCBI taxonomy): Eukaryota > Metazoa > Chordata > Amphibia > Anura > Limnodynastidae > Mixophyes > Mixophyes fleayi. The sequence continues at coordinate 134,282,870 of NC_134403.1, forward strand.
ATGAGAAAAAAAATGCCTGAAGAAAACTCCACAAAGCAGGCAATGAACGCTCATGAACTTAGTGGTATCAAGAGCACAGACCACGTGAATCATTAGTGAACCAGTTAAGTGAATCATCCTTCTCCATGATCTGGACACAGTGGCAAGTGAACATGTGGTGCTAACATACAGATCTTTACTGTCCTGAGTGATTGTTTCCAACAGTGAAGGTTTCTGTTGGTTCTGTAAAGTATTGTGGAACTTGGCATGATATGTATGTAATCATTCCCTTAGAAGGCAAGGTCTATACAAATTGCTACTTGATTGTACTGAGTGATCATTTTCACCTCGTGTTGCAGCATTTCATTCTTGATGAGAAGAGTTGTCTTCTATGATGACCATGCCTCCACACAGAGCACATGTGTTTACCCAATGCTTCGATGAGCACGGACCCCATGTTATCCCTATGTCATGGTATTCTCACTCACCAGACTACTTTTCATGGACGCTGGATTTTTAAGCACATAATTTTATTTGTCATAATATTTTTTATTTGGCTGACAGTCCACTGACTGGTATGTGATCTATCACGGTCAGTTGTAGATTTATTTAATAATATTGGCAAAAATATATGAAAATGTGCTATCTTAGATATTGATTTTTATATTTATGTGGAATATAATTTTAAATTAATAATCCATATGTAGTATCAACATAAACTGTACATGTAAAACTTTTCCCACATTTAAATCAGCTGGTATGGTGTTCTGACATAGCCTTGTTACAAAGTCTCCATTACTAATTGATTTTGTCCTTGATGAACATGATTACAGCGAGGTACTGCTGTGGAGTCAGTTTATCTATTAGCACCTGACCTAGAAAAACAAAAGGTTAATGTAACTGGGAAATAAGGTCTATAAATCACATAGGGAGAGCAAACGTTTCTGCTGATGTGTAGTGAATGAAAGCTAGAATCTGTGATACAATACATTAATGTAATGATCCTAAAATCATCACATTATTTGTATTAACTAGTTTAATAGGACACAGGATAGGTATGTAATGCATGTTTACAGAGTGTACAGTAAATGTACTGTGTTGATGTATAGGGAAATAAACACTCAATGGCTGTGAAGGACCTTGCGAAGATATCACATTCCTCAAAGCTGTATACAAGTATTCTCTGTAATACGCTTGTTATAAATATAATGGAATTTGGATGAATTCAAGTAATCAATATAATCAAGTTAAGGTATATAAGAATGTTCAAATGCATTGTTTCTTGTTCACACTCTTCTTTAGAGTGCTGCACCCATGCTTGCATGAAATAAAGGAGCAGACATTCTGGATCTTTTGACTTATGACTTAAACTTCAGACTGATTGCTAAAAACAGTTGGTGCCATGACTCGGATTCCACAAAACAGCTCTCTCTCTCGAAGGATGATAATTCCTAATCATGGGACAGGAATTGACTGCAGCTGCAATTTAAAGGTAAGCTTTATTGCATTTTCTCCACTTCCTGTTTTATAAGATAAAGTTTTATTGACTTTGACAGGTGTTGCCTTACCTGGAAAATGACCCTGACTTCTCTGGGTAAGATTCAAATGTTCTTCTTTTATACACAACTGCAGATATTTGTATTACTCATTGTGCTATCACAGTCTGTATTTGTACCTAATAAGTTTGTCTGAGCCTTGCATTGTTGAAACACCTGTTGAATGAAAGGAGACCCCTGAGTGTGACAAGAAAGGAGTGTGTTTGTGGGGAGACAAGGAAATAACTTTCTCCCGATCCATGAGGGGCCAGTAAGTGACCTTAACGGCTCTTGTGTGTGACAAAGGTCATCTGCATTTTTGTGATCTGACTACATGCGGCTGACACGGTCAGATGACAGATTAGGGAATTTTGTCACCTACTGTCAAAATCGTCCACAGATCCAAATAGCAGAGTCTGCACACTTGTGATTTTGTAATTTGTATGTAGAAAGCCCTCTTACTGGACGCAGTATCAACGTTCCGCTAAGTGCAGATGTAACTAGGCTTACGTCCTGCCAGCGTGCAGACGCTCCCGTGTGACTAGTTGCTGGTATATAACGAATTTCTGCGGGTCACAAATGGTGGCAAGCCAAGCGTTGATGGAATTACCAGAGAGGACACCAGTGGCAGTTATGTACAGAAAGTATGGGTTGAATTCTGTGAGATATTTGTGTAAATAGAATAAAAAAGACTCAAGATCATGCTAACTTTCCTACAACAGGTTCATTTGACCTGCATGTTTTGGGACAATTACAAACTGTGTTGTACAAGGATGTAAATGAATGGAAAGCGTATACTAGTTGGCTTCAGATACCATGTAGTCTCATCCCACCCCCCGTATGTAACATAAACCATGGTGATGAAAGAAGAAAGGAAAACAGACAGATTTTACCCTGATTTACCCACTGCCCCTGAGGAAGAAATTATGCCTGTTTTGCCTGCTATAAACCGCCATAATCCTTTGTTACATGCCGCAGTGCAAGTACCACTTGTTGAAAAGGGCCAGGTACTGGGTTTGGGAGAGGCAGCAGGGGGGTGTTGCTGGCACTACAATATCCCCCCAATCTACTCACTCAGTTACTGTTGATTAAAGTAGAATAACACCAACCAATATTCAGCCCATAGGTATTATTTGGAGTAGAGGATCAGACACAGATATTCCCTCTTCCTCTGTCCCAATGTATACTTTGCGTACTGTCACCGTACCACCAGCTCCAGGACCTGTAGCCCCGCACAATGTAGAAACTCAGTGGACTATACATGTCCCTTGGTCTGCCACTGAGCTTCGTAGTATCGTACAGGAATGCCTCCCATAAAAAACTGATGCCCTAGTTTGTACTATTTACTTAATACGGACATACAACATTCATAAGCCCATAAACAGGGACCTGCTACAGTTAGTTACTACAATCTTTACTAAAGGAGATGTAGGCACATTGTTTCTGGAGCTGGGGTGGACTGCAGATAGAAAAGGTGATGTAAAAACTCAAGATCAATTAGACACACAGTGGACACGGTTCACAGGTGCTGTAGAGAAATGATTCCCTCCTAAAATTGATTGGATAGACATCATCATCATCACCATTTATTTATATAGCACCACTAATTCCGCATCGCTGTACAGAGAACTTATTCACATCAGTCCCTGCCCCATTGGAGCTTACAGTCTAGATTCGCTAACACACACAGACACACACATAGACTAGGGTCAATTTGTTAGCAGCCAATTAACCTACCAGTATGTTTTTGGAGTGTGGGAGGAAACCAAAGCACCCGGAGGAAACCCACGCAACACAGGGAGAGCGTACACACTCCACACAGATAAGGCCATGGTCGGGAATTGAACTCATGACCCCAGTGCTGTGAGGCAGAAGTGCTAACCACTGAGCCACCGTGCTGCCCACATCATAACAGTGCACCAAAACCATAGTGAGACAGTAAATGAATATCAATCTCGTTTTCACATATGACTACGTCCTGTAGCGGACACGCAGATATATTTGACTAAACTGAATTAAGACCCCTGATAGTAACAGAATTTGAAGAGGGTCTTAGGGCCCCTATTAGAGACCGCCTAAAACTCTCTTCTCCTGCTTGGAAAGTTAAACCTTTAGTTGAACTTTTAGAAGAGGCAAAACAACATGAAAATAACATAGAAACAAAGAGGGACAATGCTTCCACTAAACTGATGAATATGCACCTAAGAGCAGCAGAAGCCACCTGTAAGATGGCTGCTGCAATTAGACGAGAAAACACCCAAGTCAGGAGAGGTCACCCATGGGCAGGACTAGGATGACTGATATAATATGTTATAATTGTCGCAAGAAATTGTAGAAAGCCCAAACAACAGAGGGCAGAGGCTCCACCTACTCAACATCAACAAGATGCAGAGTCAGACGATGACCTCATGCAAACAGAGACCCAATGATGGGATCTTGCAATTCCCCTCTGTCCCCTCCTCCCTTGTGAAAACTCTGAACTTACTGTTCAACTTACTATAGCAAGGAGACTACCCTTTTTTAGTGGACACGGGAGCTGCTAGATCACTTATTTCAGGTGGCTAAAAAACCCCTCACATTACAGGAAACTAACCCTGCACAAGTCACTCTGGGTCTTTTGAGCGCTGAACATTCCTTCCTAGTGGCTGTTGATATACCAGTTAATTTGTTAGGACGTGACCTGTTGTGTAAATTAAATTGCACTGTTTTTTGTACTCCAGGTGGAGGATACTTGCAAGTCCCTGAACAAAAATGAACAGCAAGTACAAGATTTACTATGCCCCCCCCGTTTCACTTTTTGCCTTACTACAGACCACTTATTCCGCCCTTGATTCTGAGGCTCAGGATATGCTTGCACGTGTCCCTTCACAGTTGTGGACCACATCCCCTACGAATGTAGGAAAAATGTCCAATATCTCCCCTGTAAACACATCCTTAAAACCTCACACTGCCACCCAAAATACCACAGTATCCACTTAAACCAGAGGCAGAACTAAGCATCTTTCCAGTACTTCAAGTGTTACTATCACACTATCACAATTATGAATTACCTTTTTCATTGTTTTTTCACGAGTACATGGAATTTGCTGCAGGAGTCCGCACACAGCGACATGATGATCATCAGAGACCTGTAGCATATTACAATTGTCCTCTTGACCCTGTTGCCAAAGCACTACTGGTCTGTCTGCAAGCAGTAGCTGCAGCAGCTCTACTTATTGAAAAATCGACTGACATTATTCTAGGCTCTTCTTTGTTTCTTTAAGTTCAACACATTGTAGCCTCACTTCTCACTGTCAGCAAACATGTCACATTACCTCCTTCCGTCTCACCAAATGGGAACTGACCCTTCTGGCCCCCAGTAACATTATACTACAGAGATATAATATACTGAACCCGGCTACACTGATGCAAATTAATGATACTGGACAGTATCGGGGGAGGGCGGGGGGTGAAATAGGTAATCCATCACATGGTTGCTTACAAATAGTTGAGTAAAATTTTTCTTCACGCCCAGATTTCACTGAGATCCCTCTCCTAAATGCAGATCTGACACTTTACGCAAATGGTAGTTTCCACAGATCTACTAATGATGGCACTCTCATATCAGAATATGCAATAGTCACAGATTGTGAGATCTTAAAAGCAGAAGCACTCTCACCTCTGCATCCCACACAAGTGGTCAAACTTATAGCTTTGACACAAGCATGTAAACTAGCAGAAGCAAAGACAGTGGCGTTGTACATGATTTCGGGGCTCTCTGGAAGCTCCAGAATTTCCTTACATCAAATGGCACCCCTATTGCACATGCAAAAGCAGTAAAAGACCTCCTAGCAGCCTTACTGTTGCCTAAACAAATTGTGGTGATTAAATGTCAAGCACACACATCAGAGCAGGATCAAGTTTCAAAAGGAAACTGTAGGGCAGATGCAGCTGCAAAAGCAGCATGTGAAAAAAGCTTGATATCCAGGTGATGTTAAATGTTGTTATGGTACCTGATGAACAGACTTTAATATCTATGCAATCAGCTTGTACTCAATAGGAAGTCTCCCGATGGAAGGATGGGGGGACGTATTACTGATGCCCAAGGAATGTGGCGCAGTAAAGAAGGAAAACCAGAAGCACCTAAGTCCTTCCTACCTGCACTGGCTGAACTGATTAACCCATGTAGGTAAGACGGACATGGTAAGTCTAATAGAGACCTATTGGTATGCCCCTGGATACTCTACCTTTGCTACTAAACATTGTGAAAGCTGTCTAATTTGTTTGAAGAGCAATCCAGGCAGGCCAGGGCACACAGAACCTTCTCCTGACCCATCTACTAAAGGACCCTTTTTAGATAACACAGATTGACTTCATCCAACTTCCTAAAGTGTGTATGTTACAGTATGTATTGGTATGCATAGATTTGGTTTCAGGGTGGATAGAGGCCTATCCCACTGCCTCACAGACTGCATGTATAACAGCAATATTAGTGCAAGAATTTGTATGCAGGTATGGGATACCCCAGGCTATCTCCTCTGATCTAGGAACCCATTTTACTGGACTTGTATTTAAAAAGATGTGTGATCTTTTAGGGTAAAAACAACTGCATACACCCTATCACCCACAGGCTAGTGGGAAAGTTGAGAGGTACAATGGTACTATCAAAGTTAAAGTTGCTAAAATCACCCAACAGACTGGTCTACAATGGCCTGAGGCACTACCTCTTGTGTTACATGCTATCAGAACACCACCAAAAGGGCCTCTGAACATCTCCTCATACGGAATTTTATTTGGGAAACTCCCAAATCTGGTGTTAAGACCAGCCTTAGATTTGGCTACAGTCCAGGATGTCACAGTGAAATATTTGATAAAAATGACTAATTATTTGAAGGAGTTGCAAGTATCCAAACCAAAGCTGCCTTCCATAAGCCACTCCATGAAAGCAGGAGACATGGTAATGATAAGAAGTTCCTTACGTTCTGGTTCTTTAACAGATCAATGGGAAGGTCCATACAAGGTACTACTGACATCATCTACTGCCGTGAAAGTAAAGGAGAAGCCGACATGGATACACGCCTCTCACTGTAAGAAGGTAACTCCTCCTAAACCAGCAGCTCAAGTGGATGAGATCCTGTCAGACAGCCAAGACTTGCGCAGTCCTGTTGTACCTGATTAAGAGAAACCACCTAGGCCCTTTTGGGGACATAATAACGCCCCCAACGTTAAGACGGCAACAGGCTACTCCTGGGGGCTCAGAATGGGCCCTGCCTTGAAGTGAATCATTACTTTTTGCCTTCTGTTAGTGTGTTAATATTGCCTGTGTGTGTCTGTGTGTGAGAGTGGGAGCCAGTGTGTTAATATAGCGTGTGTGTGTGTGAGAGTGGGTGCCAGTGTGTTAATATAGCGTGTTTGTGTGTGAGAGTGGGGGCCAGTGTGTTAATATAGTGTGTGTGTGTGTGTGTGTGTGTGTGAGAGTGGGGGCCAGTGTGTTAATATAGCGCGGGAGGTAGGCTATTTAAGTGCAGATGGGGGCCAATTATTTGTAGGGTGATGGTGGGGCTATTTAAGTTAGTAGTGGGGCCTAATAATTTAAGGTTAGGTGACGGAACCTTAAATTAAATGCTGCGGTGGTTTAGTGATATTAATTGAATATCAGGCTGATTTTGGGGAGGAGGGCTATTTTTTAAATGTGAATATTAATTATTTAATGTCGGGCATGGTTGTATAAAATGGTTATATTTGTTAAACGTAAATAAATTTCATTTTTTGCTGGGGCTGTTTGTAGGGAGGGAAATAGGTTTATATATTAAATGTGAATATTATTATTTTAATGTGGGGATTTTAGGGAGGCCTAATTATAAAACATGGATGCTATTGATTTAATACTGGGGCTGGTTGGAGTTTTCTAAATTTTATGTATCCATTTTTTCCCCAAATAGGGCATCCAATATTCCAGGATATAGACAATCAGCAAATAAGCCAAAGTAACCAGCAGCCACAAGTAGTGAAAGAGACGAAAACAGGTAGGAGAGAGCAGGATTGTCTGCAACTGTCCGAAATCTGGTGGGACAGTCCCTGAATTTCACTGTGTACTGCTCATGAAGGCAGAACTTTGTGCACCTAACAGTAGTGTACACAGTATTGCCTGTGTACTTGTCTAAAATAATAAACATGTTACATCAAAGGGGTTACCCCAGAGCATTAATCCAGCTCTGGGCCATGACAATGCAAAAACAAGCCATTTTGCTGGCAAAAACATCAGGTTTTCAAAGCAAACAGGCTTTTTGCATTTTGATAAATCCCATTATAATTAGCCAGATGTGTAAAAAATAAATAAATAAATAAATAAAATTATATATATATATATATATATATATATATATATATATATGCATTATTTATATTTATTATTTAACATAGTTGATGAGGTTGAAAAAAGACACCAGTCCATCAAGTTAAAACCATTTTGGATCTCCTGCGATCCTACACTTATATTTGAAATTGGTACAGAGTAAGGAACCGCCAATCTGTTTCAATTGTGAAAATCCCCCCAGACCCAATATTGCAGTCCTATTTTTACCCTATATCCACTACTATCCTTCATTTTAATTAACGGTCGTATCCCTGGATACAGTTTTCTACTAAAAATTTGTCTAACCCTTTCTTAAACATATCTATTGAATCTGCCATCACAACCTTCCCTGGCAGTGAATTCCATATCTTGACTGCCCTTACTGTAAAGAACCTCTTCCTTTACTGGTTGTGAAATTTCCTCTCCTCTAAACTTAGGGGTGACCGTGTGTCCTGTGTATGGTCCTTTGGTTGAAAAGTTCCCATGAAAGTTCTCTGTATTGACCCTTAATGTATTGGTACATAGTAATCATATCTCCTATTAGACGCCTCTTTTCTAAAGTAAATATGCCTAAACTGGCTATCCTTCCTCATAACTTAATGACTCCATTAGCCTTATCAATTTTGTCGCTATTCTCTGAACCCTTTCTAGTTCCAAATTATCTTTTTTATAGAGTGGTGCCCAGAATTGTACTGCATATTCAAGATGAGGTCTTACCAATGATGTATACAGTGGCAAAATTAAGCTGTCTTCCCTTGCATCTACGCCCCCTTTTATGCATGCCAATACTTTATTTGCCCTTGCAGCTACTGCTTGACATTGAGCACTATTGCTAAGTCTACTGTCTAGGAGCACTCCCAAATCCTTTTGCATTATTGATTATCCTAACTTAATTATATTTAATTTATAGATTGCGTTCTTGTTTTTGATCCTAAATGCATAGCCTTACATTTATCTATGTTAAACCTCATATTCCATTTAGCCGCCCAATCCTCCAGTTTATTTAGGTCCCTTTGTAGAGAAGCTACATCTTGCTCTGATTTTATTACCTTACAGAGTTTAGTGTTGTCTGCAAAAATAGAAACTTTACTCTCTAAACCATCACCAAGGTCATTAATAAATATATTAAAAAGGAGTGGCCCCAGCACGGAACCTTGAGGTACTCACTTAAAACATTTGAGCAATTAGAAAATGTTCCATTTATCACAACTCTCTGTTCCCTATTCTCTAACCAGTTTTCGATCCAAGTATAAATGTTGTTTCCTAGACCAAGTTCCCATATTTTGTAAACCGACCTCTGGTGTGGCACTGTATCAAAGGTCTTTGCAAAATCTAAGTAGACCACATCTACTGTGCAGGCCTGGTCTAAGTTCCCACTAACTTCCTCGTAGAAACTAATTAGATTAGTTTGAAATGACCTATCCCTCACAAAACCTAAATACTATCCCTTAATATACCTTCCGGTAGTTTTACCCACTATTGATGTCAGGTTTACAGGTCTATAATTCCCCAGTTGTGATCTCGTCCCCTTTTTAAACAACGGCACCACATCCGCTATTCACCATCCGCTACTAAGCCTGATAAGATTGAATCTATGAAAATTAAGAATAGCGGTCTACCTATTTCTGAGTTTAGCTCCATAAGAACCCTTGGGTGTATGCCGTCTGGACCTGGAGCTTTATTTATCTTAATATTCTTCAGTCGCCTTTGGACTTCTTCCTCTGTCAACCAAGTATTAATTAATGGTATGATTTCATTTCCATTTTTATGTATTATTCTTACCATTTGTTCCTCTCTAGTAAATACTTGTTACGATTTAAATGCCTTAGTCAATATTTGCACAGGCTTACCTAGGGCGCGGAGTCTAACGGCCTTCTGGTTTTCACCAAGAACCACCGCAAGGTAGTGTGGGCTTTGCTGCCGAAGAACCGTAGGTCGCGGCCCCCAGGTTAGCCTACTGACGTAAGGGAAAAGGTTCTAAGTGATGGATTGTCAGACAGGCAATATGATAAAGAGATGCAAGTATAGGCACTAACCGTGAATTTCAGGGTTTGTAGGTCTGGAGCAGTAACCGGTAGATGCACGGAGTCAAATGAGAGTGTAGCAGGAGATGGGTCCAGGAACACAGCCGGGTCGGTACACAGGAGATAGCAGGTATATGGTGCCGGAGGAAAATCCAGAGAGTAGTTGATAACACAGCCGGGTTGGTACACAGGAGATATCAGGTATACGGTGCCAGAGGGAAATCCAGAGAGTAGTTGATAACACAGCCGGGTCAGTACACAGGAGATAGTCCAGTACGTGGTGCCAGGGATAAGTCAAAGAATAGTCAGGTCACAGCCAGGTTGGTACACAGGAGTAGGAGGAATAGAGGGATATACAGGGAGCAGGTTCACAGGAGTCAGGAACACAGGAACTGTTAGCCAGGAACAGAAAACACATTGCTCTGACACAGGCAGCGTTTCAGAGCAGAGAAGATATAGCGGTTTGAATTCCCCGCCCAGGAGTCACATGATCAGCTGCAGGAAGAACCCGGAAGTGCGGGGTCGCCATCAGGAGAAGCGCTGCACGGATCAGATACCGCTGCTAGACCACGCTGACAGCGCAGCGGAACAGGGATCAGGTAAGCTCATAACAGTACCCCCCCCTTCAGGGGTGGCCTCCGGACAACCTATAAGGCTTTTGAGGGAACTTGGTATGGAATTTCTTCAACAGACGCGGAGCATGAAGGTCTTGTGCAGGAATCCAAGAACGCTCTTCAGGACCGTAACCTTTCCAGTCAACCAGGAACTGCAAGGAACCTCTGGAAATCCGAGAATCTAGAATCTCCTTCACCTCAAATTCCTGATCTAGCGCAGAAATAGCAGCAGGAGGTTTTCTTGAAGAGAAGAATTTGTTAATAACAAGTGGTTTGAGAAGGGAAATGTGGAAAACATTGAGAATCCTCAAGGTAGGAGGTAACTTTAATCTAAAGGCCACCGGATTAATGACCTCTATGATCTTGAAGGGACCAATAAATCAGGGAGCGAATTTCCTAGAGGGGACCAACAAGAGAAGATTCTTCGTAGACAACCATACTTTGTCACCAGGAGTAAGTAGTGGAGATGGTCTTCTTCTTTTGTCAAATGCTCTTTTACTGATGGCAGAGGTGTGAAGTAATTTGCGTTTAATAAGATCCCACCTAGCCGAGAAGTCCGATAGAAGGGAATCAACTGCAGGAACTCCAGAAGCGGTTAACTCTTTGAAGGGTGGAACTTTAGGATGAAATCCCTGAAGAGCAAAAAAGGGAGAAGTGGAGGTAGAATCGTGTGAATTATTATTGTGAGCGAATTCTGCCCAAGATAATAAATCGACCCAATCATCATCTTTAGCTGAAATGAAACATCTGAGGAATTTTTCCAATTCTTGATTCGTCCTTTCAGTGAGACCATTACTTTGAGGATGATATGCAGAAGAGAAATTTAACTTAATTCCACAAAGACGAGAAAAGGCCCTCCAAAATGTTGCCACGAACTGAGTTCCTCGATCAGAAACGATAATATCTGGACAGCCATGTAGGCGGAAAATCTCTTTAATGAAGAGTTGAGCCAGAACAGGAGCAGAAGGGAGACCTTTTAATGCCACAAAATGAGCGGCCCGGGAAAGGCGATCAGTGACCACCCACACTACTGAGAACCCTCTGGAGGAGGGTAAATCTGTTATAAAATCCATGGAAAGATGACTCCAAGGTCGATCCGGAATTGGCAGAGGTTGCAGCAGACCGTATGGAGGTTGACGAGGGACTTTATTCTGAGCACAAGTGGAACATGCCATCACAAACTGTCGAACGTCTGAGTGGATAGATGGCCATCAATAACCACGAGAGATAAATTCCAAGGTTTTTTTTATACCGGCATGACCAGAAAAAAGGGAGGCATGAGCGCATTTAAGGAGTTTTAACTGGAGATGTGGAGGAACCAAAGTTTTCCCGTGAGGAACAATAAAGTGAGTGGGAGTAGTAGCCACAATACATTCTGGATCTAGGATGGGTCTAGAACCCTCTTCTTCTGTATCCATAGAGTCAAAGGAACGAGAGAGAGCGTCAGCTTTCTTGTTCTTGGACCCTGGTCTGAAGGTAATGATCACATCGAAGCGGGAGAAAAACAGGGACCATCTGGCCTGACGAGGATTAAGACAAGATGCAGTTTGTAAATACAGTAAGTTCTTGTGATCTGTAAAAATGGTAACAGGAAACCTGGCTCCTTCCAAATGGTGTCTCCAAGCTTCCAGGGCTAGTTTGATAGCGAGAAGCTCTCTATCTCCAATGCCATAGTTTTTTTCGGTAGGCGAAAAATTGCGAGAAAAGAAACCACAGTGGGAAAATTTTCCAGTAGAATTTTTCTGAGACAAGATAGCTCCCACTCCAGTAGAGGATGCGTCCACCTCAAGGAAAAAAGGGAATGAAGGATCTGGTTGCTGAAGAATGGGAGCCGAGATTAAAGCTTCTTTAAGGTACTTGAAGGCTTCCACGGCCTCCTGTGGCCAAGTTTTAGCGTTGGCGGACTTCTTGGTCAAGGAGGTGATAGGGGCAATCACGGAAGAAAACCCCTTGATAAAGTGGCAGTAGTAGTTAGAGAACCCCACAAAACGCTGGATGGCTTTGAGACCTACTGGTTGGGGCCAATCAGAAATTGCCTTTAACTTCTCGGGAGCCATCCGTAATCCGGAGCAAGAAACCACATGACCAAGAAAAGGAAGACACATTTTTTCAAAGACACACTTGTCCAATTTACAATATAGATGATGTGAGCGAAGGCGTTGAAGAACTAAGGAGACATGGTGGCGATGAGTAACCATATCAGGAGAGAAAATCAGGATATCATCCAGATAAATCACCACAAATCGATACAGGAAATCTTGAAAAATCTCATTGATGAAGTTTTGAAAAACGGCAGGGGCGTTGCAAAGTCCAAATGGCATAACTAAGTATTCGAAATGCCCATCATGCGTATTAAACGCTGTTTTCCATTCATCACCTTGTTTGATACGGATTAGGTTGTAAGCCCCTTTCAAGTCAAGTTTAGAAAATATAGAAGCTCCCTTGACCCTATCAAAGAGTTCAGAGATCAATGGCAAGGGATACCTGTTCTTCTTAGTCATGGCGTTGAGACCACGATAGTCTATACAAGGACGCAGTCCACCGTCTTTTTTTTTTACAAAAAAGAAACCGGCTCCTGCTGGTGACGAGGAATTCCGGATAAAACCCTTGTTCAGATTCTCCTAGATATATATGGACATAGCATCGGATTCGGGTAAAGATAAAGGAAATACCCGTCCTCTGGGTGGTATCTTGTCCGGTATTAATTCAATGGCGCAATCCCAAGGTCTGTGTGGGGGTAACTTGGAAGCCTCCTTCTCAGAAAAGACATCAGAAAATGAACAATATTGAGGAGGTATACTGGAGGATGTGGGAGAACTGGCCATAGCGGGTTTATGAATCCTGGGAAGACATCTGGAATGACATCTTGGACCCCATGCAAGAATCTCAGGCTTCTGCCAATCCAGAGTGGGAGAGTGAAGTCTGAGCCAAGGTAGGCCTAGAATCACAGGGTTGATGGCCTTCGGGATGACTAGAAAGGAGATTTCTTCAGTGTGTAAGGCTCCGATGCGTAGAGAAAGGTTGACAGTTCTGTTCTTAATGGATCCTCCAATAATACGGCTGCCGTCTATAGCTGTAATTGCGACAGGTGGATCCAATGGTTGCGTGGGTAAGGACAACCTCTCTACGATGTCAGCTCGTAGAAAATTCCCCGCTGCTCCGGAGTCAATGAGAGCTGGAAAAGACAGTTGTTTATCAATATATCGCAGAAGGACTTGGATAGAAAAACTAGAATCCACAGGAGAGGGAATAGACCTACCTAACTTAGCCTCTCCAACGTCAGTTAGGTTCGGTCGTTTCCCGGACGCCTTCCACACTGGCTTAAAACATGACCGGGTTCTCCGCAATAGAGGCACAAACGGTTCCTGAATCGCCTCTCTCTTTCCTCCTGCGATAAACATGCCCTTCCCAACTGCATAGGCTCTTCCTCAGGAGTAATTGGATTTTGAAATCGGGGTGCCAAGCGGAATGTAGATCGGCGGGAACTTTCTCTCTCTTGAGTGCGTTCTCGGAACCGGATATCAATCTGGTTACAGAGGGAAATCAATTCGTCCAGAGTAGCGGGTAATTCCCGGGCTGCTAACTCGTCCTTAATATGATCTGACAACCCTTGCCAAAATGTGGCCACCAAAGCTTCGTTGTTCCATCGTAGCTCAGCCGCCATAGTGCGAAACTGGAGTGCGTACTGGCCCAGAGTAAGAGTACCTTGACGTAGACGGAGAAGTCCAGAAGCAGCACTGGAGACACGTCCCGGTTCATCAAAGAGGCGTCTGAAGGTTTCCAGAAAGGTGGCACAATTATGAAGACTAGGGTCATCATGTTCCCAGAGGGGAGAAGCCCAGGCAAGTGCTTGACCAGATAATAAGGAGATAATATAAGCAACTTTAGTTTTCTCTGTAGGAAAGTTTCCGGGCTGCAGTTCAAATTGAATAGCACACTGGTTCAAGAACCCTCGGCATTCCTTGGGATCCCCATTGAACTTAGGTGGGTTAGGTATGCGGAGTTGAGAGGGTTCTGGAGCAGATACGGCAGGGCTGCTCTGGACGGGGGCAGGTTGGGGGGCCGGAACAGGCGGAGGAGTTGGAGCTGCCACCTGAGCTGCTTGAAGCATATCCAACCTGTTAGACAGAGTCTGCAAAATCTGTAATAACTGTTCTTGATTCTTCCCCTGGTCTTCAACCTGGGCTGCTAGGTGATCCAGTAATACCCTAGCGGTGGGATTCCCTGAAGTATCCATCAGTTAGATAGGCGGGGTCAGAGCAAACTGTTACGATTTAAATGCCTTAGTCAATATTTGCACAGGCTTACCTAGGGCGCGGAGTCTAACGGCCTTCTGGTTTTCACCAAGAACCACCGCAAGGTAGTGTGGGCTTTGCTGCCGAAGAACCGCAGGTCGCGGCCCCCAGGTTAGCCTACTGACGTAAGGGAAAAGGTTCTAAGTGATGGATTGTCAGACAGGCAATATGATAAAGCGATGCAAGTATAGGCACTAACCGTGAATTCCAGGGTTTGTAGGTCTGGAGCAGTAACCGGTAGATGCACGGAGTCAAATGAGAGTGTAGCAGGAGATGGGTCCAGGAACACAGCCGGGTCGGTACACAGGAGATATCAGGTATACGGTGCCAGAGGGAAATCCAGAGAGTAGTTGATAACACAGCCGGGTCGGTAAACAGGAGATAGTCCAGTACGTGGTGCCAGGGATAAGCCAAAGAATAGTCAGGTCCCAGCCAGGTTGGTACACAGGAGTAGGAGGAATAGAGGGATATACAGGGAGCAGGTTCACAGGAGTCAGGAACAGAGGAACTGTTAGCCAGGAACAGGAAACACATTGCTCTGACACAGGCAGCGTGTCAGAGCAGAGAAGATATAGCGGTTTGAATTCCCCGCCCAGGAGTCACATGATCAGCTGCAGGAAGAACCCGGAAGTGCGGGGGCGCCATCAGGAGAAGCGCTGCACGGATCAGATACCGCTGCTAGACCACGCTGACAGCGCAGCGGAACAGGGATCAGGTAAGCTCATAACAATACTGAAGAAAAGAAAGTGTTTAATACCTCTGCTTTTTCCTTAGTATCATTTATCAATTCACCCATCTCACTTCTTGGGGGTCCTATACTATCTTTTTTAATCATTTTGTCATTTATATACTTAAAAATCTTTTGGGGGTTTGTCTTACTTTCTTTTGCTACTTGTTTTTCATTTTCTAATTTAGTCAATCTAATTTCCTTTTTGCATATTTTATTACATTACTTGTACCTACGGAAGGACTTCTCAGACCCTTCAGCCTTAAACAATTTAAATGCACGCGTCTTCCTTTGCATTTCTTCCCTTACCTTTTGATCTAGCCATATTGGTTTAGACTTAATTCTTTTACATTTATTTCCCATAGGAATGAACTTATACGTGTATGTTTCCAACAACATTTTAAAGATAGACCACTTTTCTTCCATATTTTTTCCTTCAAAAATTTTGTCCCAGTCTATGCACTTTATAAACTCCTTTAGCATATTAAAATTTGCTTTTCTAAAGTTTAAAGTCCTAGTTGATCCTTTATACCGTTGCTTCTGGAAACTAATTTCAAATTAGACCATTGTCATACCCTGGGGACTCGCTAGCCGAGACCCGGCTCACTCATCTCTCCGGTGCTCTGACCGCTCTCCGCCGGCGGCCGCCATCTTGGATGGGTCTGCGCATGCGCAGACCCGAATTCTGTATTAAGCCTTTTTTCAGCCTGCTATTGGATGAGGGATTTCCCTCCACTATTTAAACCTGCCTCTTCCTCTCCTATGAGCCTTTTCTTAGGTTCAGTTTAGATTCTCCTAGTGGATGTCTCCTCCAGTCTGAGCTATCCTGCAATCCGCAGATCCATCCTGCAATCGGCAGACCACTCCAGGCTCCATACAGCTTTCCGCTATCCCAGCGGTCATCCTGCAACCCGCAGACCACTCTAGACTCCATACAGCTTTCCGCTATCCCAGCAGTCATCCTGCAATCCGCAGACCACTCCAGGCTCCATACAGCTTTCCGCTATCCCAGCGGTCATCCTGCAATCCGCAGACCACTCCAGGCTCCATACAGCTTTCCGCTATCCCAGCGGTCATCCTGCAATCCGCAGACCACTCCAGGCTCCATACAGCTTTTTTTCAGCCTGCTATTGGATGAGGGATTTCCCTCCACTATTTAAACCTGCCTCTTCCTCTCCTATGAGCCTTTTCTTAGGTTCAGTTTAGATTCTCCTAGTGGATGTCTCCTCCAGTCTGAGCTATCCTGCAATCCGCAGATCCATCCTGCAATCAGCAGACCACTCCAGGCTCCATACAGCTTTCCGCTATCCCAGCGGTCATCCTGCAATCCGCAGACCACTCCAGGCTCCATACAGCTTTCCGCTATCCCAGCGGTTATTTTGCCATCCGCAGACCACTCCAGGCTTCACACAGCTTCCGCTATCCCAGTGGTCATCCCTGAAAACCCGCAGACCATCACAGCTCCAGGCTGCTCCGCAATTCCTGCGGTCATTCCTTAAGCCCACAGATCTATAACTCACTGAACTCAGTAGATCCTGCCTCACTACCAGAGGACCGCGACCTGCATGGTGGTGCAGTCCATACCACCTTGCGGGGGTTCCTGGTGAAGGCCAGCCGCTGCGTTAGACTCCACACCTCTGGTGAGTGCTAGTATTGGCAGGTCAGGTGTCTGTATTCCAGTTTACCGTGACAACCATATTATGATCACTGTTTCCCAAGTGTTCCCTTAAATGAATATTTGATATTACGTCTACATTATTTGTTATTACTATGTCCAGTATTGTCCGGTTCCTATTTGGTTTCTCTACTAATTGGGACATGTAATTGTCTTTTATCGTGCTCAGAAACCTATTTCCCCTAGCTGTACCGCAGGTCTCAGTACTCCAATCAATGTCCAGATAGTTAAAATCCCCCATAATTAAAACTTGACCTAGTTGTGTAGTCTTTTCAATTTGCTGTAGAAGTTGGTCTTCCTCAATCATACTAATATCTGGCAGTTTATATAATATCCCTATCAGCAACTTCTCTGAACTTTTTCCTCCGCTGGATATTTCCACCCACAATGCCTCTACATTATCAACAATATTCTCATAATAACTTCCTGCATACTTGGCTTTAACTCTGGCTTAATATAAAGACATAGTCCTCCTCCCCTTTTAATTACCCTATCCCTCCTGAAAATAGTATAGCCTTCCAAGTTGACTGTCCAGTCATGTGTATCATCCCACCAGGTCTCCGTAATACCTATAATATCATACTGCTCATTCATTGCTACTAGTTCTAACTCCCCCATTTTACCTGTCAGGCGTCTTGCATTTGCAAGTATACACTTAAGTCTATTGCCTCCCTTAGGTATTTCTTTTTGCTTTAAAAAGGGCTTCTCCTTATTGGCTATGCTTCCCTTTCCCCCCTCTCCACCCCCTTGACTCGAGCAAAATTCCTCCTTACTAGGGATGTGCACCGGCCACTTTTGGTGTCTCGTGTTTTGTGTTTTGGATTCGGATTTGCTTGAGGTTTTGGGTTCGGATTTGTTTCGCAAAACACCTGACGAAAGGTTTTGGTTCGGATTTAAGGTTTTGGATTCGGATTTATTTTGAAAAAAACATAAAAAGTGTTAAAAACAAGTTTTTGGGTTTATTTTCACTCCTACGCTATTATTAACCTCAATAACATTCAATAACAATCATTTCCACTAATTCCCAGTCTATTCTGAACACCTCACACCTCACAATATTGTTTTTAGTCCAAAACGTTTCACCGAGGTAGCTTTCTGGACTGCATAGTGCAGTGGTCCCGGTACACAATTTGGTACCGGGGCCACAATACCTCCGCCTTCAAATGGTCTGAATCCACTGCACAGCTGCCTGCTCCTACATCCTCTGCAGCATATACAGGGTGTAGTTCGAGCGTGTCAATACCTCTTGTTTTTGACGATGACAGGTCATTTTCATTAATTTATGATTTGGCAGCAACAGTCAACGTTGTTTAATATCTGATACGCCTCTATCTGGACTGCATAGTGGAGTGGCCCCGGTACCCAATTTGGTACCGGGGCCACAATACCTCCTGCAACTTTCAAGTGTAGTGTTTATAATTTATAAAAACTACAGTAGTTATAGCACGTCAATAACTCTTGTTTTAGACGACCATGGTACAGAGCATTCATCATTGAGATCCCATCAAGTATGTGAAAGACAGACAGCGTTGAAGTGTTATTTGTTGACTTTGTTAACCAAAAAATTGTCGATGTTGCAAATATTCGTGCAATGAAGAGTGACTTTTTAATTTAAAGGCTCAAGCTTTCAAGTGTAGTGTTTATAACTTATAAACACTACAGTAGTTCAAGCACGTCAATACCTCTTGTTTTAGACGACCATGGTACAGAGCATTCATCATTGAGATCCCATCAAGTATGTGAAAGACAGACAGGGTCAAAGTGTTATTTGTTGACTTTGTTAACAAAAAAACTGTCCCTGTTGCAAATATTCGTGCAATGAAGAGTGACTTTTTCTATTAAAGGCTCAAGCTTTGAAGTGTAGTGTTTATAACTTATAAACACTACAGTAGTTCAAGCACGTCAATACCTCTTGTTTTAGACGACCATGGTACAGAGCATTCACCATTGAGATCCCATCAAGTTTGTGAAAGACAGACAGGGTCGAAGTGTTGTTTGTTGACTTTGTTAACAAAAAAACTGTCCCTGTTGCAAATATTCGTGCAATGAAGAGTGACTTTTTCATTTAAAGGCTCAAGCTTTCAAGTGTAGTGTTTATAACTTATAAACACTACAGTAGTTCTAGCATATCAATACCTCTTGTTTTTGATTATGACAGGGCATTTTACTTTTGGTTTAATTTGTTGAATTTGTTTTAATTTTGTTTTACTTTGTGCTCATGGCAAACGACTGTTGAATAGTCACATAATGGCAAAAAAAGAGTTGCAAGATGGAATTGTCCTTGGGCCCTCCCACCCACCCTTATGTTGTTGAAATAGGACATGCACTCTTTAAGAAACCAATCATTTCAGCGACAGGGCCTACCAAACAACTGTGGCTGAAATGATTGGTTTGTTTGGGCCCCCACACCAAAAAAGCTATTCATCTCTCCTTGTACAAACTAAACAGGGTCTACTGAGGCAAGATGTCGTCCTCATCCTCAACCTCTGATTCCTCTCCCCCTACAGTGTGTACTTCCTCCTCCTCACACATTATCAATTCATCCCCGCTGGACTCCACAACCACAGGTTCCTCTGTACTATCTGGAGGGCAGTGCTGTACTTGATTGAGGAATTGATAATTCATTTTTATGAACATCATTTTTTTTTAACGTTGTGAGGAAGCAACCTCCTTCGCCGCTCACTGACCAGGTTCCCCGCTGCACTAAAAACTCTTTCCGAGTACACACTGGAGGGGGGACAACTCAGGTAAAATAGAACCAGTTTGTACAGGGGCTTCCAAACTGCCTTTTTTTCCTGCCAGTAACAATATGGACTGTCTGACATGTCTATTTGGATGGTGTCAGCAAAATAATCCTCCACCATTTTTTCTATTGTGACAGCATCCAATGCAGCAACAGTAGACATGTCTGCAATGGTTGGCAGGTCCTTCAGTCCAGACCAGATGTTATCAGCATCCCCGCCAGCGGCTC
The DNA here is from genome assembly GCF_038048845.1 of Mixophyes fleayi. Taxonomy (NCBI): domain Eukaryota; kingdom Metazoa; phylum Chordata; class Amphibia; order Anura; family Limnodynastidae; genus Mixophyes; species Mixophyes fleayi. The sequence continues at coordinate 134,303,024 of NC_134403.1, forward strand.
TTTTAGCAAAACTGAGCTTTTTCCTCGCAGCCACAGATGTGGAAGAAAATGAGGGTGGAGCTGTTGGCATTTCACGGTCCTCTTCAGAGGACAATCTCCTGACCAGCAGGTCTTTCCATTGCTGCAGACTTGTGTCCGCCGGAAACAGAGACAAAACATACGCTTTAAACCGAGGATCGAGCACGGTGGCCAGAATGTATTCCTCTGACTTTAAAAGAGTGACCACCCTCGGATCCTGCCAAAGCGTACGAAGGGCTTCATCCACAAGAGCTACATGCTTGGTGGAATCGCAATGGTTTACCAGCTCCTCCCTCACTTTCTCCAGCTTCTTCTGCAACAGCCTGATCAGGGGAATCACCTGACTCAAGCTGGCAGTGTCGGAACTGACTTCTCGTGTGGCAAGTTCAAACGGCTGGAGAACCTTGCACAACACGGAAATCAGTCTCCACTGCGCTTGACTCAGGCGCATCCCCACTCCTTTGCCTATGTCGTAGGTGGCGGTGTAGGCCTGAATGGCCTTTTGCTGCTCCTCCATCCTCTGCAGCATATAGAGGGTGGAGTTACAGCGCGTCACAACCTCTTGTTTGAGGTGATGGCAGGGCAGGTTCAGGCTTTTTTGATGTGCCTCGAGCCTGCGGTAGGCACTGGCAGAATGCTGAAAGTGTCCAGCAATTTTGCGGGACACCGCAAGCATCTCCTGCACACCCCTGTCACTCTTGAGGTAATGCTGCACCACCAAATTAATGGTGTGGGCAAAACATGGGACGTGCTGGAAATTGCCCATATGCAATGCCCGCACAATGTTACTGGCGTTGTCTGACACTACAAATCCCCAGGACAGTCTAAGTGGGGTAAGCCACTGCAAAATAATTTCCCTCATTTTCTCTAATAGGTTTTCAGCGTTGTGCCTCTTATTAAAGCCTGTAATACACAATGTTGCCTGCCTTGGCACGAGCAGACATTGTATAGATGCTGCTACTGATGCAGCTGCTGCTGTTGCTGCGGAAGGGGATGCATCTACCCAGTGGGCTGTCACAGTCATATAGTCCTTTGTTTGCCCAGAACCACTTGTCCGCATGTCCGTGGTTAATTGGACAGTGGGTACAACCGCATTTTTAAGAGCACTGAGGACACTTGCTCGTACTTCTCTGTACATCTTTAGTATCGCCTGCCTAGTGAAGTGGAATCTCGACGGGATTTGGTACCGGGGACACAATACCTCCATCAACCCTCTAAATCTCACTCCACTGATGGCGGACACCGGGTGCACGTCTAACACCAACAAAGCAGTTACAGCCGCAGTTATACGCTTTGCAATAGGGTGACTACTATCGTATTTTGTGGTCATGGCAAACGACTGTTGGACGGTCAATTGTTTTTTGAAAGACGTAGCGGTCTTACGACTTCCCCTCTGGGAAGATGACCGACTAACAGCAGCAACAGCAGCAGTGGCAGTAAAAGGCGTACCACTGCAGGATTCCTCGGATGAATCCCGTATAGAGGAGGACTCAGTCTGGCTGGTGACATGGCCTGCAGTACTAAATCTGATGGAGATCGTGGAGGAAGTTGACGAGGAGGGTGTTGGTGGTGTGTATCCAACAGAACCAAGGGATTTAGGTGTCCCTGTACTGATGACGGTACTAGGCCCAGTTCCTGAACTAACCACTGAACTATGAAGGTTATTCAGGTGACGTATAAGGGAGGATGTCCCTAGGTGGGCAAAATCCTTACCCCTGCTTATTTGAGCTTTACATAAGCTACATATAGCCATACATTGGTTGTCCAGGTTTGGATAAAAATAACTCCCGACCGAAGAGGTGCATTTTTTGGTCTTCTGACCAGGCATGACGATGGGCTTTTTCATCCCATGGACATCAGCTGTTTCCCCCCCTGGTGCCTCATTTACAATAACCACATCACCATCCTCATCATCAAGTTCCTCCACAGCGCCAGCTACATCAATAGCCTCCTCCCGGTGTACAACATTGACACCTTGATTATCCAAATCTGGATCTATACTGTGGGTGATCCTTCCAACATATGCAGAGGGTGTGCTGCAAATGCTGGATGGAGTCACCTCTTCCCGTACAGTGATGGGAAGGTCAGGCTTCACAACCACCAACACCCTTGGACTCGCCTTGAGGATTTGTGATGTCATCTGTTTAGAAGGCAGAGTTCTTTCCTGTTTTGTTGTTGTTGCTGACAGCATAACTCTCTTAATTTTTTTGTAGGGGGGGAGGAGGAGGGCTTAGATCCTTGGGTGAAGCTGGACCAATAGTCATGAACACGGGCCAGGGCCTAAGCCGTTCCTTGCCACTACGTGTCGTAAATGGCATATTGCCAACTTTACGTTTCTCCTCAGATGATTTTAAGTTTCTCTTTTTGCTACTTTTTGAGAACTTGGGCTATTTGGATTTTACATGCCCTGTACTAGGAGATTGGGCATCGGGCTTGCAGACGACGTTGATGACATTTCATCGTCTATGTCATGACTAGTGGCAGCAGCTTCAGCATTAGGAGGAAGTGGGTCTTGATCTTTCCCTACTTTATCCTCCAAATTTTTGTTTTCCATTATATGTAGCACAAGAAAGCGTACCCCTAAGCCACACACACTCGGCAAAGCCTTTAAAAATTATATGCGGCACATGAGAGTAGCACTGGACTTATACTGCTGAATCAGTGAACTTTGTAATAGCAGTACCACTGGACTTATACTGATGAATCAGTGAACTTTGTAATATAGCAGTACCACTGGAATTATACTGCTGAATCAGTGAACTTTGTAATATAGCAGTACCAATGGACTTATACTGCAGAATCAGTGAACTTTGTAATACTGCAGAATCAGTGAACTTTGTAATATAGCAGTACCATTGGAATTATACTGCTGAATCAGTGAACTTTGTAATATAGCAGTACCAATGGACTTATACTGCAGAATCAGTGAACTTTGTAATATAGCAGTACCAATGGACTTATACTGCTGAATCAGTGAACTTTGTAATATAGCAGTACCAATGGACTTATACTGCAGAATCAGTGAACTTTGTAATATAGCAGTACCACTGGAATTATACTGCTGAATCAGTGAACTTTGTAATATAGCAGTACCAATGGACTTATACTGCAGAATCAGTGAACTTTGTAATACTGCAGAATCAGTGAACTTTGTAATATTGCAGTACCACTGGACTTATACTGCAGAATCAGTAAACTTTGTAATATAGCAGTACCAATGGACTTATACTGCAGAATCAGTGAACTTTGTAATATAGCAGTACCAATGGACTTATACTGCAGAATCTGTGAACTTTGTAATATTGCAGTACCAATGGACTTATACTGCAGGATTGTTTTTGGATATTTTTTTTTAATTTTTTTTTTTTTATAATTATTTATTTTTTATTTTTTTTATAACTTTTTTTAAATAAATTTATAACTTGGGAATAATGGGGAAATAAAAATGCCCTTAGAAGGACAGAGCACAGGACACAGCACCACTGGACTGAACAGGACACAGCACAGGACCCAGCAGCACCACTGAACTCAGAAGGACAGAGCACAGGACATAGCACCACTGGACTGAGCAGAACACAGCACAGCACAGCACAGCACAGCACGAGATATAGCAGGACAGAGGACCACCTAACACAACCTCCCTCTACATTGATCAATGCCCGAGTGAAGATGGCGGCGGCTAGCGGGGAATTTATAGAATACGAGTATCGCGAGATCCGACAGCGGGATTATGACTCAGAGCCTCGGTTTCAGTTTTGCAATTGGCGGGAATACCCGGATCTGTCTCGGATCCGGCTCGGATCGGCAACGTTCGGGCGGGCTCGGATTTCAGATATCCGAGCCCGCTCATCTCTACTCCTTACTACTCTCAATGTCTATCCCATAAATACTTGTTTGCCCCTACCCCCTGAAGACTAGTTTAAAATCTCCTCCAACATTCTAACCATCCTCTCTCCTAGCACAGCAGCCCCCTCCTCATTCAGGTGCAATCCATCTTGACAATATAGATGGCAACTGCCCGAGAAATCAGCCCAGTGCTCTAAGAATCCAAAACCCTCCTTCCTACACCAATCTTTTCGCCACACATTATCCTCCGTAATCTCCCGCTGCCTCCCTGGACTAGCCCTTTGCACAGGTAGTATTTCCGAAAATACTACCTTGAAAGTCCTTGCCTTAAGTTTGCGACCTACGTCCCTGAAATCATTCTTTAGGACATCCCTTATTCCTCTAAGTCGGTCATTGGTACCAACTAGTCATTACCAGCCCCTCCCAACAATCTGTCCACCCAATCCGCAATATGCCAAGCCCGAGCACCCGGTAGACAACACACTGTTCGGCATGCACGGTCCCGTTAACAGATTGCCCTATCTACCTTCCTAATAATTAAATCCCCTACCACCACAATCTGCCTGGGTCCCTGAGTAACTTTGGTCCCCTCTATGCTGGAGAGACCGTTCCACTGGTTGCTAGAGTAAGCAGTCTCAACCACCTCTACCAATTCTGAACTGCGCCTTTTATTTATTTCCAATTCTGAACTGCCTTCCACAATGTCCACATTACCTCTTTACAAAACAAAAAAAAAATGGTGCAAGAAACATCATGCCACTAGATGGGTTATGGCCAGTATCATAGCTAGCTAAAGAACGATGTCACCTAACAATCTCCATCTCTTTTCCGTTATATGACGTATGCACAACTAACTGGTCTAAAATTGCTTTATTGCAGCTAAGTACAAATCATATTTAATAGTACACTTGTCACGGTCGTCTGAATTTCTTGATCCGATTCGGGACCCTTGGGACTAGCTGGAGCAGGAGTGAAACAGAACTTAGCAGGGGAATGAGCAGTCTAGAAATGTTGACAGGAACAGTGCACTAGTAATGCAGACAGGAACAGTGCACTTTGTAATTCTGACAGGAACACTGCACTTGTAATGCAGTCAGGAACACTGCACTTGTAATGCAGTCAGGAACACTGCACTTGTAATGCAGTCAGGAACACTGCACTTGTAATGCAGTCAGGAACACTGAAGCCAAGAACTATCCTCTGGAGAGAAGTGTGTTGTTCTGGCAATGAACAGATCACAGCAGCAGGTTTAAATAGGATGTCCCAAGCAACTATTGGCTGATCAGTTCATGTGATCACAGCTTCTGAATCTGGTTGGTTTGGAATGATCACCTGACTGCATCCAAGATGACCGCGCCCATGCAGCAGAACAAACAGTATGTGTTTGTTTACAAACGAAGGTGTGGAGAACGGGAATGCTGCAGATGACCAGAAGGGATCCAGGTAGCCGTGATATGACAGCGGCGGATGAGGTAAGTGCGGCTAAGATCCCGATTTGTGACAGTACCCCCTCCCTTACGAGTGGCCACTGGACACTTAGATTGGGGCTTAGTTGGAAACTTGCGGTGAAATTTTTTGATGAGAGATGGAGCGTGAACATCAGAAGCTTTGATCCAGGCCCTCTCTTCTGGACCATAGCCTTTCCAGTCGACTAGATATTGTAAGGTTTTATATCGAAACCGAGAGACCAAGATCTCTTTAATTTCATATTCGTCACCATGTTCAGTCTGCACTTCAGGAGAAACCAGTTTGGGTGTATAAAACCGATTTAGCACCAGTGGTTTTAAGAGAGAGATATGGAAGGTGTTGGGTACCCTGAGGTAAGATGGTACATGTAATTTGTAGGACACTGGATTGATGACTCGGGAGATGTTAAACGGTCCAATAAAGCGAGGAGCGAATTTCATAGATGGAACTCTGAGGCGTAGATTGCGAGTAGACAGCCAGACTCTGTCTCCAGGTTTCAAGCTTGGAATGGCTCGTCGCTTTTTGTCGGCCTGAATTTTGTAGCGTTGGGATGCTTTAAGCAGAGATTCCCGTACCTGGCGCCAGTGGCCTGAAAAATTCTTTAGGAAAACTTCAGAGGCAGGTACTGAGGCTGTAGGAAGTGGAGTAAACAAGGGTACCCTGGGGTGTAGGCCATAGACCGTATGAAATGGAGTGGAAGCAGAGGATTCGTGATAATGATTATTATGAGCAAATTCTGCCCAAGGAAGCAGATCTACCCAGTCGTCTTGAGAAGAGGATATGTACAAACGGAGAAATGTTTCTAGGTCTTGATTAACTCTTTCCGTTTGCCCGTTGGATTGGGGATGATAGGCCGAAGAGAAGTTTAGTTTGATCTGTAGTGCTTGGAACAAGGATCTCCAGAATTTCGCCACAAACTGAACTCCTCTATCTGAGACGATTTCTTCAGGACACCCATGGAAACGGAAGATCTCCTTTATAAATTGCTGAGCCAGGATAGGTGCTGAGGGGAGTCCACGGAGAGGAACAAAATGCGCCATTTTAGAGAATCGGTCAACGATGACCAAGATGGTATTGAAATTATTAGAATTGGGCAAATCGGAAACAAAGTCCATAGAAATATGGGTCCAGGGTTTGGTGGGAATAGGCAGAGGCAAAAGTTGACCAGCTGAAGATTGTCTTGAACTTTTATGTTGGGCACAGCTGCCACATGTGGAAACAAATTGCTGAACATCCTGATGAAGCATAGGCCACCAGTAGCTTCTCGATGTGAAAGATTGAGTTTTGCGGATGCCAGCATGACCGGCAAATCTGGAACAATGTGCCCATTGGAGCAATTTTTTACGCAGATTCTCAGGAACAAAAGTTTTCCCCTGGGGAGGTGTATTGTCGGGTCTACTGACTGCGATGCTGAGTGGGCTGATAATAGGCCGTGGATCCACAGTGATGGAATCTTCCTCTTTTACCATAGAACGTGACAGAGCATCGGCCTTGCGATTTTTGGAACCGGGACGGAAGGTGACATGGATATCAAATCGAGAAAAGAATAGTGCCCATCGGGCCTGACGTGGATTCATGCACCGTGCAGTTTTAAGGTAGAGCAGATTCTTGTGATCCGTGTATATTGTGACAGGATAACGAGCTCCCTCAAGTAAATGTCTCCACTCTTCAAGCGCCAATTTGATGGCAAGCAGCTCTTTGTCCACTATGGCATAATTTCGTTCAGCTGGTAAAAATTTTCGGGAGAAGAACCCGCAGGGATGCCATTGCTCATCAGCTGGTTTTTGGGAGAGGACTGCCCCTACTCCGACAGATGAGGCATCAACTTCCAAGTAGAATGGACAGGTTAAATCTGGTTGCCTGAGTATGGGAGCAGAAATAAATGCTTGTTTCAGAAGTTGAAAAGCAGATTGGGCTTCTTCAGACCACTTGGCAGGATTAGCTCCTTTCCTGGTGAGGGCGGTGAGGGGTTATACTACAGTAGAGTAGACACGAATAAATTTTCAATAGTAGTTAGCAAATACCAGAAATCGCTGTACTGCCTTTAGTGTAGATGGTTGAGACCAGTTAAGAATAGCTTGCACCTTCTCTGGGTCCATACGGAGACCAGTGCCCGAGATGATATACCCCAAGAATGGAATGGATTCAACTTTGAAGGTGCATTTTTCAAGCTTGCAATACAGTTTATTCCTTCTGAGACAGCTGAGGACCTCTTTAACATGTCTGCGATGGGACTGGATATCAGAGGAGAAAACGAGGATATCGTCCAAATATACCACAATAGTATGGTACAGTAAGTCCCGAAAGATTTTGTTTATGAAATTCTGAAAAACCGCTGGGGCATTGCTCAGACCGAATGGCATGACAAGATATTCGTAGTGCCCATCCCTGGTGTTAAAGGCGGTTTTCCATTCATCGCCACGCCTGATACGGATCAAATTGTAGGCCCCACGGAGATCCAACTTCATAAATATTTGGGCACCTTTGACTCTGTCAAATAACTCTGTGATGAGGGGCAGAGGATACCGGTTCTTGATGGTAATGTCGTTGAGACCTCGGTAATCGATGCAGGGACGTAATCCACCATCTTTTTTTTTTTACAAAAAAGAACCCGGCTCCTGCCGGTGAAGAGGATGGGCGAATAAAGCCCCTTTCCAAGTTATCTTTTACATATTCAGACATAGATTTTGTCTCAGGGATAGAAAGAGGGTAGACTCTGCCACGCGGTGGGGTTTTACCCGGAATAAGATCAATGGGACAGTCCCAATCCCGATGAGGTGGTAGAGTTTCAGCGGCCTGCTTACTGAAAACGTCTGTGAACTCTTGGTAGGCAGAAGGAACTGGCAAAACTTCCTTATCAGAGGTGGAGCAATGTGGAAGAACACGTTGTAAACAGGACCCGAAACAAGTTGGAGCCCACGCCAGGATTTGTGGAGTCGACCAGTCAATATGGGGGTTATGCGTTTGAAGCCATGGAAACCCGAGAACCACAGGGCTAGTGGCTTCTGGGATGACCAAAAAGGTAAGAGACTCGGAATGCAGAACTCCTATTTGGAGCGTCACTGGAGAAGTCTGATGCGTAATGGTACCCCCTGGAATATTGCTACCGTCAACCGCAGAGAGAAAGATGGTCACTGGAATTTTCTCTAGTGGAATGGCTAGTTCAGCAGCTAATCTGGCAGACATGAAATTCCCAGCTGCTCCAGAATCCAGCAGGGCTGAAATGTATTGGGAGCCTTGAGCGTGTTTCAGAGTGACTGGGATAATACAGTCCTTGCCTTGTGGGGAGCGAAGGGCCACTCCTAGGCTCACTTCCTCATCGTCAGCTAGGAGGGTGTGTTTACCCGGCTTACGAGGACAATGATGTAACAGATGTCCGGAACTGGCACAGTATAAGCAAAGTTTCTCTCTAACTCGCCGTTCTCGCTCGGTGGGTGAAAGACTTGCTTTGCCTAATTGCATGGGTCCTTCAGGGAAAGGAGACGGTACACGGACCCGTTGAATAGGGTGGAACTTGGGGTGTTTCAGCTTCCTCTTTTCTAGAGCTCTCTCTCTGAACCAAAGATCAACCCGATTGCAGGTGGTAATCAATTGGTCTAGCGTTGTAGGTAAGTCCCGAGACGCTAATACATCCTTAATGTGGTCAGACAGGCCCTGCCAGAAGACCGCAACAAGAGCATCGATATTCCAAGATAGTTCAGAGGAAAGTGTTTGAAATTGAACGGCATATTGGCCCACAGACTGCTGCCCTTGCCGAAGCCGCAGAATATCTAAAGCGGCTGACGTTGTTCTTCCAGGCTCGTCGAATATTCTGCGGAAGGTAGACAGGAAGCTATCAATATCAAATAAAATTGGGTCAGATTTTTCCCAGAGCGGTGATGCCCATGCCAGAGTTTGCCCTGATAGTAGCGAAACAATATAAGCAGTTTTGGTACGTGCAGTGGGGAAATTCCCGGGTTGTAATTCAAAGTGTATACTACACTGGTTGAGAAACCCGCGGCAATTCTTCGGATCGCCATTGTATTTAGCTGGCGTGGGAAGATGGAGTCCGGATGAAGTAGGTAGTGAAGCAGGTATTACTGGTTCAGGCGGAGTATGGGATGGTTTACTGCGGAATAACTGCAAGGTATCCATACGTGTAGAAACATCCTGCAGCAATCTCAAAATTTGCCCCTGGTTAGTTTCTTGTCTCTCAATGCGTTCAGCTAATATTTGGACAGAGTCCTCCATCGGGGTATGTTCCCCTAGCGGATCCATTAGGCCAGAACAAACTGTCACGGTCGTCTGAATTTCTTGATCCGATTCGGGACCCTTGGGACTAGCTGGAGCAGGAGTGAAACAGAACTTAGCAGCCTGGATGATCTTCTTGCTCATTGTAGAATATAGCAGGGGAATGAGCAGTCTAGAAATGTTGACAGGAACAGTGCACTAGTAATGCAGACAGGAACAGTGCACTTTGTAATTCTGACAGGAACACTGCACTTGTAATGCAGTCAGGAACACTGCACTTGTAATGCAGTCAGGAACACTGCACTTGTAATGCAGTCAGGAACACTGAAGCCAAGAACTATCCTCTGGAGAGAAGTGTGTTGTTCTGGCAATGAACAGATCACAGCAGCAGGTTTAAATAGGATGTCCCAAACAACTATTGGCTGATCAGTTCATGTGATCACTGCTTCTGAATCTGGTTGGTTTGGAATGATCACCTGACTTCATCCAAGATGGCCGCACCCATGCAGCAGAACAAACAGTATGTGTTTGTTTACAAACGAAGGTGTGGAGAACGGGAATGCTGCAGATGGCCAGAAGGGACCCAGGTAGCCGTGATATGACAGTGGCGGATGAGGTAAGTGCGGCTAAGATCCCGATTTGTGACAACACTCACATAGAAAACTTTCAAAAAAGGGAACTCGAGGTACGGGTGATTCCTATGTCTAACATCATTTACACCTATCGCATTTCACTTATGTGCTACTCAAGGCCCATCAGGTAGAGCCAGGGCCTTATCTATATGGAGTTTGTATGTTCTCGCCATGTTTGCGTGGGTTTCCTTCAGGTGCTCCAGTTTCCTCCCACACTATAAAACATATTGGTAGATTAATTGGCTGCTGACAAAATTAACACTAGTCTGTGTGTGTGTGTGTGTGTGGGGGGGGGGTGTTAGGGAATTTAGACAGTAAGTTCCAATGTTCACACTCTGTTTTTCTCAATTCCTTACTTCTCTGTAATAATGTTTGTGTCATAACTGTGGCGATCATTGCAAGCAGGACTGTTATTGAGTGAGAGGGGCTAGAGGGAAATTGGCATCACAAGAAGAATTTTGGACACAGAGAAAAAATTATAAGCGGTGGTGGTGCCTCTCTTAGCTCAGGTCTCCATTTTTATCCCACACACACCTCATGCCTTTGATTTAGTCCAAAGCCACTTCAGCTTCACTGCAGCTTTTTTTTTTAACCCTTGCACCGCATGCCTTTTATTTGTAACACAGAGAAACACACAAACACACATATATATATATATATATATATATATATATACCGTATTTGCCGGCGTATAAGACGACTGGGCGTATAAGACGACCCCCAACATTTCCACTCAAAATTATAGAGTTTGTTATATACTCGCCGTATAAGACTACCCCCTCTTCCGCACACCTTCCACACACACACTGTATTAAATCACTGGCCCCCACACACACTGTATTAAATCACTGTCCCACACACACGCTGTATTAAATCACTGGCCCCCCACACACACTGCATGAAGTCACTGGCCCCCACACACACACTGCATGAAGTCACTGGCCCCCACACACACACTGCATGAAGTCACTGGCCCCCACACACACTGCATTAAGTCACTGGCCCCCACACACACACTGCATGAAGTCACTGGCCCCCACACACACTGCATTAAGTCACTGGCCCCCACACACACACTGCATGAAGTCACTGGCCCCCACACACACACACACACTCATATATGCTGATCACACACACACTCATATATGCTGATCACACACTCTGCATTGACATGACATAACATAAAACAAACATAACATAACACATACTAATAACACTTACCTTCTTCTGCTGTCACTCTCCTCTGTCCCCCTCCTGTCACTCTCATCTGTCCCTCTCTCCCTCTCTCACTTTGCCCCCTCTGCCGCGCCCCAGCCATTAAAAAAAAACCAGAAACACTTACCAATCCGCGCGGCGCCGGGACCCAGCATCCTCCTCTCTCACGCAGCCTGTCACTGATATATGACAGGCTGCGTGTGAGAGGAGGATGCTGGGTCCCGGCGCCACGCGGATTGGTAAGTGTTTCTGTTTGGTTTTTTTTATGGCTGGCCCGCGGCACCCCTGAGACCCCTGAGTTTGGCACCCGGCGTATAAGACGACCCCCCCACTTGGAGGCATGTTTTTCAGGTCAAAAAAGTCATCTTATACGCCGGCAAATACGGTATATATATAGTGATATAGTGGCAAAGAGACCTATTTGATACACCTCTCATGCATAGTGGCTGGTGAGGTCCAGCTTAAGGTTGCAGACAGTGTTAAATATTCGCATAGCAGGACTTCTAGGCTGAACTCACACAGATGGTCTCATGAGGTAATTAGATTAAAGGGAGGGTTTATGGTATTTTATATATTGTGCTACTTTGTTGGTGACTGATGCTGAACAAGTTGGCCAGTGGTTAGAGAGCTGGACTGTGATAGCTAGCATTACGGTCACCAGGAGGTGTAGGCAACTTGCTCTTGCTTACTGGCATCCTGACAAGAATGCATGCTATGTTATGTGAAAAATAAAGTACCGCTCGATTTCAAGCAAGAAGCTGCTGAGACCTGACTCAGGCACCAGATTCTTCCTTATATAGGTTGAGTTACCATTGTTTTCTTTTATATATATATATATATATATATATATATATATATATATATATATATATATATGAAACCAATCATAACTCAACCTATATAAGGAATAATCTGGTGCCTGAGTCAAAAAAGTATAGGAAGGACACAACAGACAGCACACAGAGAATGCAGAAAATATAAGGATAATCTATGTGATAAATGGCGGCAACCTGTCAAAACCTATATGAAAAAGAGTGCACTTATGGAATAAATTATCCTTATTTTTTTGTTATTCTCTGAGTGCCTTCTGTTTTGCCTCTCTACCTCTCTCTATATATATATACTGTGGTCAGGGGGGGTGTATACGGTAGTATGCTACACTGCCACTTTTCCTACTGCATTCATTGTAAAACTATCAAATTCCATTCACTTATATTCCAATTACATTTTTCATATTGCCACATCTAAATTTCCACAATATTATTGTACACCACATATAGCTAATTCCATTGATTAAAAAGCGCACTGTCATTATCACAGTGTGATATTGTATTAAGAATTTATGGTCACAATTTTTTTTTATTTTTTTTTAAGGATGAGCGGGCTCGGATTCCGCTAATCCGAGCCCACCTGAACAGTGCGGATCCGACGTGATCCGAGCACTGTTCTGGTATTTCCGGCGCCAAAAAAATGAAACTGAGGCTCTGACGTCCAAGTCTCGCGTCGGATCTCGCGAGACTCGGATTGCATAAATTTCCCGCTAGCGGCCGCCATTTTCATTTGGGCTGTGATCAGGGTAGAGGGAGGTTGTAGACAGGTCCGGACTGGGACTAAAAATCAGCCCTGGCATTTAAAGCACACAGGCCCACATGTTGTGGGCTCCATGCACTATATTGTTGCACACTGATGCTGGCGCAGTACAACATGATGTAGTATGAGTGTGTGTGGGGGGGGTATTTATTTCTCCTAATGACCCTCAACATTACATTATTAGCACCCCAATTACATCAATAAATACCATGACAATACATTATTAGTACCCAAATTACAGCAATAAATAAGCCCCCACACACACTCATACTACATCAATCACCCCCACATTACAGCAACCGGCATCACCCCCCACATTACAGCATCCAGCATCACCCCCCACATTACAGCATCCAGCATCACCCCCCACATTACAGCGTCCAGCATCACCCCCCACATTACAGCGTCCAGCATCACCCCTCACATTACAGCGTCCAGCATCACCCCCCACATTACAGCATCCAGCATCACCCCCCACATTACAGCGTCCAGCATCACCCCCCACATTTCAGCGTCCAGCATCACCCCTCACATTACAACGTCCAGCATGACCCCCCACATTACAGCGTCCAGCATCACCCCCCACATTACAGCAACCGGCATCACCCCCCACATTACAGCGTCCAGCGTCACCCCCCACATTACAGCAAACGGCATCACCCCCCACATTACAGCGTCCAGCATCACCTCCCACATTATAGCAATACCCTCTCCTACTTATTAGCAATACTAAGCACCAAACACACTACAACATTGCCACCAGCACTCCACCCCATACTACAGCAATACCACCAATTATACAGACGCCACTGTAGGAAACAATGTTTTGCTTTTTTCAAATCTCCCACAAAATAGCAACAACGAACAGAGTACTTACACACACATAGAGGTAACAGGTACCCTTTTTCCTCAATTAAATAGTAATGGCAGAATTTTCATGAATCATTCCACATGAAATAAAACTAATATATATCTAAAAAAAACATAACTATTGAATGATCAGTTGAACCCACACGGCCGCATTAAAAGTATTTCCATCTACAGCAAAATGTCAGAGAAAAATATTTTTGTTTTACTACAGTAATTGGATATGCGTCTTTTCTATTCATTTTAAATAACATAGTATATAAATTAAGAGGGATAGAGGAGGTGGGTGAGAAATAATTGGATGTGATCCATCAGTTTGATTAGATAGGAAACATTTAGATTATTTACCTGGAGACGTCTACCCCCTTGACTCACAGGCAGGGCTGACAAGAGGAATTTTGGGACCCGATACAGCAACTTCTTTGGGTTCCCATCATATTCAACAATGAAAGACTTGCCTTTGGCAGAAGTTCATATGATGCCACACCGTAGTGTGCCCAGTTCATATTATGCCACATCGTAGTGCCCCAAGGTCATATTATGCCACATAGTATCACCCTCAATTCATATTTGGTCATGCAGAAGTGCCACAAATCATATTATGGCATAGTAGTGCCCCCAAAACATATACCATACAGTAGTGCCCACAAATCATATTATGTCACAACAGTGCCTCCAAATCATATTATGCCACAATAGTGACCCCAAATAACATTATGCCATAGTAGTGCCCCCAAATCATTAGTAAAGCTCAGACAAAAACTCATTCACAAATAAAAATTGGTACAGCAAATCAGATGCTAAATGTGTGAGTCCCAAGAGCAGCTTAATACATCATTTGCAATGCAAACAAAAATAGATATATTGACACAATTACAGATAAAATTTATGACAAGCAATGTTTTTTCCTCTTAATTAAAAATCTCTGTTCAGATAAATATGCAAAAAACATTACAGCGCAATAATGAGCAATACATAGTGTTAAACATTATTGGATACGCTGTAGTCTCCCCAGTTCAAGAAAGGATGGTTAAAAACATATTGCACACGAGAAAATATATGAACTTACTTGATTATAGCATCCTGTGTTCTGTTCTCCTACTGGGCGCGCTGGGCGAGGAGGGATCAGCAGCTGTCAGCTCACACAGGCAGTCGGGAGCAGGAATAGAGGGCAGTGGTCGAAGCAGAAATTTAGGAGTGGGGGTATAGAAAATATAAGTGAATGGAGTATGAAGGCTTGATTTTTTATTTTTTTTAACACTTGTCCCCTCTGTGCATTTCCATTCTTCATTATTACTTGTGTTTTATGATAGCTGCATCCCTGACCTTCGAATTCTTAAGATGTCTCTCCCTTTACACTTTCTTTAACCTATGCCAATGCACCATCTTCTCCTTTGTCCCTCTCTCTTTTCTCCGCTGGCTCTCACACATCTTCCTGTACCACCTACTCCCCTGGCTCTCTCACACGTCTTCCTGCACCCTCTACCCCCCGGCTCTCTCACTCCTCTTCCTGCACCCCTGACCACCCAGGCTCTCTCATCCCCTCTCCCACCGCCCCCTTCCCCCTGGCTCTCTCACCCCCTCTCCCAGCATCCCCTTCCCCTTTGGCTCTCTCACCCCCTCTCCCAGCACCCCCTTCCCCTTTGGCTCTCTCACCCCCTCTCCCAGCACCCCCTTCCCCTTTGGCTCTCTCACCCCCTCTCCCAGCACCCCCTGGCTCTCTCACCCCCTCTCCCAGCACCCCCTTCCCCTTCGGCTCTCTCACCCCTTTCCCAGCACCCCCTTCGGCTCTCTCATCCCCTCTCCCAGCACCCCCTGGCTCTCACCCCCCTCTCCCAGCACCCCCTGGCTCTCTCACCCCCTCTCCCAGCACCCCCTGGCTCTCTCACCCCCTCTCCCAGCACCCCCTGGCTCTCTCACCCCTTCTCCCAGCACTCCCTGACTCTCACCCCCTCTCCCAGCACCCCCTGGCTATCTCACCCCCTTTCTCAGCACCCCCTGGCTCTCTCACCCCCTCTCCCAGCACCCCCTTCGGCTCTCTCACCCCCTCTCCTAGCACCCCCTGGCTCTCACCCCCTTTCCCAGCACCCCCTGGCTATCTCACCCCTTTCACAGCACCCCCTGGCTCTCACACCCCCTCTCCCAGCACCCCCTTCGGCTCTCTCACCCCCTTTCCCAGCACCCCCTTCGGCTCTCTCACCCCCTTTCCCAGCACCCCCTGGCTCTCATCCCCTCTCCCAGCACCCCCTGGCTCGCACCCCCTCTCCCAGCACCCCCTGGCTCTCTCACCCCCTCTCCCAGCACCCCCTGGCTCTCACCCGCTCTCCCAGCACCCCCTGGCTATCTCACCTCCTTTCCCAGCACCCCCTGGCTCTCACCCCCTCTCCCAGCACCCCCTGGCTCTCTCACCCCCTCTCCCAGCACCCCCTGGCTCTCTCACCCCCTCTCCCAGCACCCCCTGGCTCTCACCCCCTCTCCCAGCACCCCCTGGCTCGCACCACCTCTCCCAGCACCCCCTGGCTCTCTCACCCCCTCTCCCAGCACCCCCTGGCTCTCACCCCCTCTCCCAGCACCCCCTGGCTATCTCACCCCCTTTCCCAGCACCCCCTGGCTCTCACCCCCTTTCCCAGCACCCCCTGACTCTCTCACCCCCTCTCCCAGCACCCCCTGGCTCTCTCACCCCCTCTCCCAGCACCCCCTGGCTCTCACCCCCTCTCCCAGCACCGCCTGGCTCTCTCACTCCCTCTCCCAGCACCCCCTGGCTCTCACCCCCTCTCCCAGCACCCCCCTGGCTATCTCACCCCCTTTCCCAGCACCCCCTGGCTATCTCACCCCCTTTCACAGCACCCCCTGGCTCTCTCACCCCCTCTCCCAGCACCCCCTTCGGCTCTCTCACCCCCTTTCCCAGCACCCCCTTCGGCTCTCTCACCCCCTTTCCCAGCACCCCCTGGCTCTCATCCCCTCTCCCAGCACCCCCTGGCTCGCACCCCCTCTCCCAGCACCCCCTGGCTCGCACCCCCTCTCCCAGCACCCCCTGGCTCTCTCACCCCCTCTCCCAGCACCCCCTGGCTCTCACCCCCTCTCCCAGCACCCCCTGGCTATCTCACCCCCTTTCCCAGCACCCCCTGGCTCTCTCACCCCCTCTCCCAGCACCCCCTGGCTCTCACCCCCTCTCCCAGCACCCCCTGGCTCGCACCACCTCTCCCAGCACCCCCTGGCTCTCTCACCCCCTCTCCCAGCACCCCCTGGCTCTCACCCCCTCTCCCAGCACCCCCTGGCTATCTCACCCCCTTTCCCAGCACCCCCTGGCTCTCACCCCCTCTCCCAACACCCCCTGGCTCTCTCACCCCCTCTCCCAGCACCCCCTGGCTCTCTCACCCCCTCTCCCAGCACCCCCTGGCTCTCACCCCCTCTCCCAGCACCGCCTGGCTCTCTCACCCCCTCTCCCAGCACCCCCTGGCTCTCACCCCCTCTCCCAGCACCCCCTGGCTATCTCACCCCCTTTCCCAGCACCCCATGGCTATCTCACCCACTTTCCCAGCACCCCATGGCTCTTCCACACTCTTGACCCCCCCGCACGAGAATGAGGGCACCCACACGACACCCCCCCCTGAAAATCGTGGCAACCCCGCGACCCTCTCCCCACGCGAAAATCGCGGCACCCCCGCAAAAATCGTGGGCACCCCCCCTTCAGTAAAAAAAAAGTAAACTCACCAGTGTAACAGTGCACCAGTGCACAGCATAACGGGGGAGGGTCCTGAGGAGCGCGCAGCAGAGGTGGCTGGTTCCTGGGGAGGAACCAGCCACCAAGAAGACGGGAGGAGTCGGGCCGGCCCATCCAGCCATTGACCCTTCTGGCATTTGCCAGAAGAGCCAGATGGCCAGTCCGGCCCTGGTTGTAGGGTAGTGGTGCTCCTGCGTGATAAGTCCAGTTGTGCTTTATGCTTGTGTCCAGTGCTCTGTCCTTGCTGAGTCCAGTGGTGCTTTATGCTTGTGTCCAGTGCTCTGTCCTTGCCGAGTCCAGTGGTCCTTTTGTCCTGTGCTCTGTCCTGCTGAGTCCAGTGGTGCTTTGGCCAGTGTCTGTCCTGCTGAGTCCAGTGGTGCTTTAGTTCTGTGTATTTTTGTGCTAAGTCCATTCCAAAAAAAAAGACAAAAAAATTATACAAAAAAAAAAAAAAATATTAAAAAATAATTTAAAAAAGTATAAAAAAATTCTAGAGCAATATATTATTGCAGTCCTGAAATATTAGTACTGCCATACCTACGTTCACTGTTACTGCAGTCCAAAAAATAGGAACTGCAATCTATATTACAACGTTCACTGTTTCTGCAGTCCCAAAGAATAGGAACTGCAATCTATATTACTACGTTCACTGTTTCTGCAGTCCAAAAAAATAGGAACTGCAATCTATATTACTACGTTCACTTTTTCAGCAGTCCAAAAAAATAGGAAACTGCAATCAATATTACTACGTTCACTGTTTCTGCAGTGCATAAATATATTAGTATCAGATATTAAAGTACGTTCACTGTTCCTGCAGTGCATAAATATTAGTATCAGATATTAAAATACGTTCACTGTTCCTGCAGTGCATAAATATATTAGTATCAGATATTAAAGTACGTTCACTGTTCCTGCAGTGCATAAATATTAGTATTAGATATTAAAATACGTTCACTGTTCCTGCAGTGCATAAATATATTAGTATCAGATATTAAAGTACGTTCACTGTTCCTGCAGTGCATAAATATATTAGTATCAGATATTAAAGTACGTTCACTGTTCCTGCAGTGCATAAATATTAGTATCAGATATTAAACTACGTTCACTGTTCCTGCTACATCAAAAAAGCATGAACCTGCCCTGCCATCAACTAAAACAAGAGGTAGTGACGCGCTTAAACTCCACCCTCTATATGCTGCAGAGGATGGAGGAGCAGTAAAAAAGCCATTCAAGCCTACAAAGCCACCTACGATGGGCCACGTGTTTGTGCCGCCCACTTGTGCCGCTTAGCTTAGTCATCCAGCTACCTCGGTGCAACATTTTGGACTAAAAACAATATTGTGAGGTGTGAGGTGTTCACAATAGACTGGAAATTAGTGGAAATGAATGTTATTGGGCTTAATAATAGTGTAGGAGTGAAAACAAACCCAAAATATGGATTTTAGCACTTTTTATGCTTTTTTTAAAAAAAATCAGAACCCAAAACCCAAAATCAGAACCAAAACCTTTCGTGGGGTGTTTTGGCAAAACAAATCAGAACCCAAAACCTCAAGCTAATCAGAACCCAAAACACCAAAAGTGGCCGGTGCACACCCTTAATTTTTTTTATGCATTTTGTATTTTATAACCTTGAGGTGTCACTGTCTCCACTGTTGTAGCCATAGTCCAAAATGCTTTCTATAGACAACAACTACAACAATGACCTCTGTAGGATAAAATAATGTACTGCATGCCATTAAAATTAATTCTGAGGAAGAACAATTCAATTAATATAATCAAAATTCTGCATAATCTCTCAATTACTTACCCAGAAGTGATTTCATTTGAATATACACCACATATTTAAAAATCATAAATTTGGTGAGGCTACACTTTAAGCATCTATTATAAAAATATCTAAAAGTACACTGGTATGGAAGGTGATGCTTGTTTGTTTGAATATACTACAGAGCACTCAAAGGGTGGAGAACAGACACACACAGAAAACTATTTATAACACTTCTGAAACTGTACAGCATGGAACAAATTGTTCCTGCATATTCCCAAAGATTATGATGCTGTTCTGCACAGTATGCCACTATGCTGTATTTTTTTCTGTCTCCAGGCAAACGTGTAGTAATTGAATTTATTCAGCAAATTAAACTTGTTATTCACTTTACACCTCCCCCTCCTTCCTTACCACTTTCCATACACGTATACAAACACACACACTGCTGCCATGGTCTCCTCAAATGCTTTTATGTCATTGGTTTTCTTATAATTCTGGAGTCATTCTGTCTATGGATTATATATTAAAGTAAACTTTATATTCATGTAGCCAAATGAGCCAGACTGGCACCAGCCTGATATTAACAACAAAACAATTCAGAACTGGGTAATATGAACTATATATTTTCAGTAGTCAGCCACAGACAAAACATTAACTGTTAAAATTTTACTTTTGGGAAGGTTATATGTGCACTGATTGGCTAACTCATGCAAACTTTACTGACTGTACTGCCACCAAGAGGTTATTTTTAATATTTTCAGTAAATCAGCTACATTTCCAATTTCAGTTACATATTAGAATGTTGTTTGCCATTTAAAGGATTCAGTTCAACCAACACTGCAGCAATACTAAATTTTAGTACACAGTGAGACCATAAACCACTGTGAAAGCAAGTTATTTGTAAAAGACTGTATAGAGATTCTCTCCCACTGTACATGGTGATCACATCATACAATGACTCATCACCAGGGTATTGTGGAGCACACCAGTGTCAGATAACACAAGGTATTTGAGGAATGTTTTATGATTGAGACTCCTCCCACAGTCTTAGCTTAGGCGTTCTCTACAGGTGCTCTGTAATTGCTCTTCACTGCAGACACACCCTGTGAGCTTTGCTGATAGCTGTGGAAAAGACACTTTTAAACCATTTTCAAAGCAAGTTAAATCACAGTTTATACTTTTATTTTGTCACACATACCTTACACCTGTATACCTTAACCTAGGTGCACTGCTATACACGTGTGTAACCCTGTCTACAACCTTTACCTGCAGACTGTCTGTTGGACACCTAATTCCTCTCTCAAAGGCCTGTGGCAAATCACTTCCATTGTCACATTATATATGAGTTGTGTGCGCTATAAATGGCAAATATTGTAATTTAAAGCATTATTAGATCTACCAACAAGGTAAATACAAGTGATCGATACACTGCATAAAAAAAATGATTTTTGCTTTAACCAATTCATATTGTTATTCTTGCCCCCCAAAAAACTATTTGCTTGAGACTGGTGCCTCATGTTTTCTTACTGTAGCCAGTGTTCTGGTCGTGACCCAGCTTTTAAGTAAAGTTTTTATTTATTTATTACATTTTTTTACAAATTCACCCCAGTCTGCTGTCTCCTATATTTTTCCAAGTGAAACAAGATACTCCAGTGATAAGAACAATTGAAAAAGTATGTATACCATTATATTGTTGTCAGTTTCGGAAGTAGAAAATTAAGATGTTTGTCATCCACCCAGTGGCCAATCCAGAGGGGGACTGGTTCTGCACTGTGCAGATTGCCCCCCTTTCCCCCTCATTAGGAGGAGCGGGCTGCCTGCGGCCGCACACTATGTAGATGTGCCTGGCGGCCGAGAGGCAGAAAGAGAATCTTACCCAACCGCTTGTGTTCTAAACACAAATTGGGGCGGCCAGGCAGCATGCTCTGCCTGCCTCTCAGCCTCCACTCGCATGTAGATAGCCCACCCCTACTAAGTGTCATGGAGGGAGCTTAGATCTACTAAATTGCCCTCCCTTGGAAAAAGGCTATAACCAGCCCTGGATCAACCTCCAAATACAAATAATATAAGATAATCATAAGATATAGTGTTTTATCAATTACTGAACTTAATTCCTTTAGTAAACAAGGGTAGATGCAATCAAGTCCAGACTCTTAATCTGCTTTAGGGGCATATTTAATCCGACGAAAACTCAAATTTTCAACCGATTTAGGGCTTCTACCTGTTTAACAAAGTATCACTGGCAGTAACTAAAATGTTCTCTGTATGTCTCTGTGACAGGATGGACTGCCTAATCCACCCTGTCTGTTCCTGCTGGGAACCAGCTGGGCTTACTTTCCCACCGTTCTGTTTTGTTATCCCAAATGTGCCCTCTCACCGCAGTAGGAGGTGCTTACAAATGCTGCTATAGCTACTGGGTAGCGGGCAGAGCGGTGGTGCTGGAAAGCTGGGTCCAAACCTCAGACAGCCAGAAACGGATTAGATTTTGAGTCTAATCTGTAGGTCACAGGATTTCAGCATGGAAGATGTTTTCAAGCAGGTCTGAAGCAAGTGATCTTTATTTGCAGTCACACTGATTGAAGGTATCAGTGATCAGGTCAGATGAAACAAGAAGAACAATTTTCAATACAAGACAGTGCTTTTTATACAGATTTGAACACAGCCTCACAGGGTAAGTCAGCCTACTGAGGTCGGAGCTATTTTTAGAATCAGGATGCAATTTGTTTACCCAAACATGGATTTACATGCAATGCAAAGCTAACAATATGTACACTTATTTGTAATATTCTAAAACTTGATGTGATTTCCTGCATCTTATTTTGGATACAGGAAATCTAACAGCAGTCTAATTAAACATTCCTGTGCCTTCAGGTGCTGGACCCTCACACATCAAAAGGTTTCATTAATATGAGATTAACATGGGTCCTTTCTTCATATAGTTGTAGAATACACATTTCCTTCACCGGAGAATTCCCAAGGAAGGTTACAAAACCCCAAACAAGGCATTTCCCTATCAAATTCTCTTTGGTTTACTTGGGGTGACCCGGGGAATGCGGCTCTTCCTGCTGAGACAGTCCATCCGCATTTCTGTGAGCCTTTCCTTGCTTGTGAATTATGTCAAAGTCATACATTTGAAGGGCAAGGCTCCAGCGCAACAATCTGCCATTTTCCCCTGAGGTGTGTTGTAGCCACTTTAAAAGATTATGATCAGTCACCACAGTAAAATGTCGTCCATACAAATAAGGTTGAAGTTTTTTCCCTACCCACACAATGGCCAAACATTCCTTCTCAATTGTGGCATACCCTACATCCCGGTTTAGCAGTTTTCTGCTCAAATAGGCCACAAGGTGCTCCTGCCCATCTGGCCCCACCTGGCTAAGTACTGATCCCAGTTCATACTGTAATGCATCAGTTTGCCCAATAAAGTCCATGTCATAATTGGGAATAGTACTGGAGCATGAACCAGGGCT
Source organism: Mixophyes fleayi (assembly GCF_038048845.1). Classification (NCBI taxonomy): domain Eukaryota; kingdom Metazoa; phylum Chordata; class Amphibia; order Anura; family Limnodynastidae; genus Mixophyes; species Mixophyes fleayi. Next base: position 134,325,851 of record NC_134403.1, read on the forward strand.
TCCTTTAACAACTGACATGCCAGCTCACAAGCGGGTGTCCAGTCAACTACTTTGAGGAGTTTCTTCTTAGTGAGATCTGTTAGGGGCTTTGCTACAGTACTAAAGTCTGGGACAAAACGTCTATAGTACACTGAGGTCCTTAAGAAGCCCAGTACTTGTCTTTGGGTTGTGGGCCGCGGCCAGTCTCGGATTGCCTCTACCTTAGCTGGTACTGGCTGAACCCTACCTCCCCCACATGATGACCCAGGTACTGCAGCTTTGACATCTCCAGTTGACACTTGTCTGCTCTGATGGTAAGACCTCCCACTGAATTTTCTCCAACAGTTGCCCTACATGTTTCAGATGATCCTCCCAGGATTTACTGAAAATGGCAATGTCATCCAAGTAAGCTTGAGCAAAGCCTTTACACCCTTCCTAAAGGTAATCAACCACACGCTGGAAGGTGGCTGGTGGATTCTTCATCCAAAATGTCATGGACTTAAACTCGAAAAGGCCAAATGGGGTGATGTATGTCGACCGTTCCTTAGCCTCGGGGGTTAGTGGTATCTGCGAATACACCTTGCCTTGCTCAAGTCAAAGGTGTACCTGGGCTGGTATTCCTGACCTCTTCCTATACATCAGGGTTGCTGTGGATGGATCCCCCATGGCCTATCACACTGACCATGGCTGCTGGGTAGACAATATACAGTAAGGGTGTTCCCGTGCAGCCATGTCCAAGTCAAACTCAGGCACACACAGAAGTACCCTGGTTTTCTGCCGTATCTCTTGCTCCAACTGCAGGGTTAGTTTAAGTTCTCAATACTAGTGCTGACGGCTGAGTATTTATGCACAAACATGTGTTTGCAATCAGGAGCAACTGTAAAAATGTATTTTATGTACAGTAGACATTAAGGACAGCCTAATGTTTTTCCAAGGTAGAAAAAAATATAAAAAAAATATTTTAAAAAAAATTGCCATGGATAATCATAACTGACTATATTATTGACAGGTAACATTGATTGTTTTTTTTTCCCTGTACATTCTTTTGAGATTTGATGTTGAACATATGTGTTGTACATATCCTGCAGTGTCTGATCTACTAGAGCAGAATACACGTCCATCCGTAATCAACACCACACGTATCTTTAGATCTGTTCCTTAATGACTGAGGCCTGCTGTCTTTTACAATCTGTTTTTCTGCTTTAGCCCTTACTCACCTGATCTCTTCTTTACATATTTTGCTAAATTCCTTGTATTATTTATATATAATGGGGGGTGGGTCTTATACATTTTGTGTCCAAAACTAATATTTACCAATTCTGCAACATATAATCCCCTTCGAGCAAATTTCCTGCAGTTCTGTTCACAAATTGACTAATTGATTTAGGACCATTAAATTTGTTGAAATTCAAAGATTATCAAACCAAGTCAGTTTGCTCTCTTCTGACCTGAGTCATTAAGGAAGTAAGACAAAAAAAGTAGTAAAAGTGCTTCAAGTGCTAGGCACACCAATGCCCCACCATGCCCCAATAGTGACATGACCATGTCTGCATCATGAAATTGTCATGTCCCATTTCACAGTCTCTACCAATTCAAGGAGATGTAAAGTTGCAAAAAAAAACATTGACAGCAGTATATTTGCATCTTATTAATAAAAGCACTAAAAACTAAAAGAAAAATAAAAGCTAATACAAAATCAAAAACCAATACATAAACAGAGATAAAACTATTCATTACAGGAAAAAGTTGAAAACAATTATATAGGAGATGAGCTCATATCATTCCATTGTCAAATACATTATATGGAGAAGAGGATATGTAAAAGGAACACCAAATCCCAGAACACAAAGTCCCCAAAATAGTGTATCCTTAAGAGAGAGACAGGTAGTATGAGTTTATTGATGGTATAGTGTAGAACAATGGAACCAACAGTCCTTCCAGTAAATTAGCTAAACTTGAAAGCAACAATAATGCCCGGTAATGTGTTCTCAGACTCATAGGGAGATTCCTGGTGTTCCTACAAAACAAGATGGGATGATTAACATCCGCTAGAATGTGTCCTAAAACCCTTAAGAAAGAAGATGTGCTGGCCAGATATGTATAAATCTTTGATATCCTTAACGCATTGCTCTGCTTAGCTAGTAGTTTCTCCTGAATGGTAATGATAGCTGTATCTGGTCTCAGTATTTGAAATAATTTGCAGCCGAAGAATCAATTAACTACCTGTCTAAGGGAAAATTACTCTCAGGTTCATGTGCTAAACTACATTTTAATACCAGATAGAGAGATACAAAAGTAACAATACTATAAAGAAACATATTAGGATCTGGCATGTCCTGAAATTAACAGTGTCTGGAATGGACCAGTAGTACTATCGATATTTCATTATACAATAAGACACACAGGAGCATACAGGTTGATTCATCAATTAAAAGAGGTAAATCTGCATGTATGCTCTTAGTTATATCAATGAATAGGAGAATGTTGTCACCAAGATAAATCCCACTCACTTGGCTCCATAGAACATAAATGTACCAGAGCTATCATATAAGTATTGAGATAATGCCAAAATGAATTTCACTACAGAGACATATGAAAAGCAGACTATAAACAGATATACACACATGGAGTTGAATGATGTAGCTACTACTAATTGTGAGAAGGACTAACGATCGAGGAAAAATGACACTTAAAGATTTGAGATTGTGGCCAAATAAAGTCTTATATAATATAATTGTATAGAGTAAACCCTAGATTAACATCATTGTAAAATTAAGTCACAGATATAACAGAAATTATTTTCTTGTTGTCCCCCCGCTCACACAGTCCTACTTTATCAGACATTATATACCTAAAGCTATTCCCCTCCCACCCACAAACCCCAGCATGCTCCAGCACAGTTGTGAAACTAAAATCCCCAACTTTCCAGGTAGGCTAAATCTGATTACACTAAATTACTCCCCGATAAAGTGTTATAGCTACTACTCATAGCCAACTGTCTCTGTTTATCCTGTAATGCTGGGGGCTGATTGCAGTTAGATATAGCTCACTGTCACATGGGGCGGAGCACCAACAGGCTGTCAGAGGAACATGAGTCTTGATTGAAGGAGCTTAGAACCTAATAACAGAGGTGCTGGGGGCAGTGCATGACAGACCATGGTCTATGCTGTATGCACACTATAATAAAGTATAACCACTGGCAGTGAGAAACCCTAATACTAAGTTAATAGCATTTACATATAATAAATAGACCTCTTTTCGCCCTGAAATTAAATGTAATAGCATTCACATTTAATAAATAGACTTATTTCCCCCCAATTATCCCCAGTGTTAAGTTAATAGCATTAAAATGTAATAAATAAGTTTATTTATCCCCAATTAGCCCCAAGCATCAAATTAAAAGCATTAAAATATAATAAATGAATCTGCATGAATAGTCCATACAATATATGAATAGCACCATCAACACTACTTATGAATAGCTCACACAGTTGATAAAGAGTAGCCACATGACATTAATACCCCCACCAAATATTAATACCCCCACCCACCAGTCCCCTCATAACATTAATACCACCCCAGCACACTTACCGTAAATACTGAGGCAGGCAGACTCTTTTGTCTGCTTCCAATGTGTTCTACACCAGCCAAATATGTGTAGAGGGAAAGGAAGGAGGGGAGGAGGAGAGGAGAAGGAAGGGTAGGTGAAATATGGAGAGAGAGGAAAATGGAAGAGCAGTGGAGGAACAGATAATTGATCTGACCTACAGTGCATAAATGGCTGGTTCAGAGGAGAGGGGGCAGCCACAAGGAAACATAGAAATTGTGAACCTATCCCCCTTAAGCCAGTGCCAGGCTCAATGAACACAGTCTGCTCAGATCAGGATCCTGGCAATGGATGGCAGGCAGGCTCCTCAGGACCCACCTATCCGTAGTTGGATGCCTAGGTCACCCAATGGCTTTTTAAAGTTCTGATGGAAGTGGCAGGATAGAGTAATGATTCTAGGCTCCTTTGAAACTTAGGTATAAAAAGTTTGGTGTCAATCACACCTCTATATGAAACAAATACTTCTAGCTTGCTTCAGTCCATTAGTGTTAAGTATTTCTGTTAAGTATCACATTGCAACTGCACTTTCTGTACCTTCTTGTTTTCACTCAAAGGAGTGGAGCTAGGTTGGGTCATCAGCTGCCATCTAAACATGACAAGGTGCTTCTTTAAGCACATTTTTTTATTTGGCTGTTACTTAACCAATTGTAACCAATCTGTTACTCTGGACAAATTGTGTCAAGCTTCATCAGCCCTTGTGATCAATACTCTCTTTCTGGATGTTATTTTAGTGGTCGTCCATTCTCAATAGAAACATGACACCACCATGCTTAAAAATCAATGCAGTGTCCCTGTTTCTCTCATGCTAGCACATCTGGCATCTTATACCATGCCACGTTCAAAGTAATTTAAACCTTCTGTCTTGGCCTTTTCCCCTTTGAAGTGGCATTGCTTGCACATAAGATGCTTTGGCACATTTGGCAGTTAATTACACAAGTAAAGGTGTACCCAATAAACAACTAATCAGACACGTTCATGCATTGTCTAAACTGCACTAGATTTATAAACTATTTACTGAGTGGTTGTTGTGATTCAGTGCAGATTTTGTAACTGAACACAATGACATGATTATATATATATATATATATATATATATATATATATATATATATATATATATATATATATATATATGCTGGTCTAAGCTGAGACTGCAGAGGCTGCGGAACAGCATCAACACCTTACATTCTCCTACCAGGTTGACCATCTTGCAGGAGTGGAGACACCTCTGGAGGAATCTTCACACATTGGGTGACTTTTAAAATATGGGAAATACTGTAAGAAGTAGTTAAAAGTTTCAAAAAAACTGAACAGTTTAGCCTTGAGTAAACCTCGGAAGCCTGAAGATCGGCTATCATCATATATACCAGATAAGCTCATTATCTTTATCACTTTGGTACGAGGTCCATTGGCAGTTTTGCAGACATCTAACGTTTTTTAAAAGTTACACTATGTGTTGGCGCTCTCTCTTTTTTCTTGATTTTCTAGATTGACATTTTTGGCAAACAAATGTTATAAGAGAAGAAGCTGCCTATTACATTTATGAAAATAAGTATATACTCTACATCTTGCTCCCACACATGCACTTATTGGTATTGTACGTAGAGCCTATAGGCTTATTGTTCTGGTTTAACATATATATATATATATATATATATATATATATATATATATATATATATATAGATAGATAGATAGATAGATAGATAGATAGATATGGATATAGATATAAATACCTACATACAGCAACAATTAGATAATGATGAGTAAAATCTTTACGGTAATGCAAATAATAAGGACTTAAAAATAAAAAAATCACGTGATAGCAAGTGGTATATCAAAACAAAATACATTCAAATGAAAATAAGAATAACAAGTTTGTAAAATAAAACAAGCTACTGCTATTTGCTTCCTCAACCAGCAAAGGTACAAATGGAGAGTGCTAATTGTGTAGTATTTAAAGCAACAGAAATTGATATGTATGATATCAAGTATTAATACTGCATACGTAGAATAAACAATGATGCTAATATCTGATTGTATATCCTGGGATACAGTTCGATGCCTTTTTAATGTGGAATGCTGGGAAAAAAAGAGGACAAATCATTCAAATAAAGAACAATAATTTAGTGTCTTAAAGAACTGAACCATAAAAATATACAGTACTGGAGGCCACCATATGCATTTAGTTGCCAATTTCATCAGGGGGGTGTACTAAGGATACATAATTGATTAATGCTCTATGTGAGCGGATGAAGAAGGGTTGGGATGGATCAGAACTACAAGGCCCACCCTAATCGTTCAATTGTGCAGCTTTAGTAATACATTAGTAACACAACTCAAATGGAAAATTAATGTTCCTGCTCCAGAATAAATAGAATAAAGTACTGATATAAAGAGAAAACTGTATGAATAAGTATATCATAAAGCATACAATAAATATCTGACTGATGTAGGTAACTCAAACTCAATCTTTCTAAAACAGTTAATGATATTCCCACCTATCAACAAAAGCATACCGGACATTTCTATTTCTGTTGACAACATGACCTTAAACCTCACCCCTCAAACTTGCTACCTAGATGAGGTCCTTGACTCAGAACTATGCTTTGTTCCCCACATCGACTCTATATCTAAATCATGTTATATACATCTAAAAAATATTTCCATAATACGCACATATCTTATACAAGACACTGCAAAAACCTTAATTCATGGACTTATTATCTCCCCTTTTCCTTGCAAATCGTTATTCCTCTGCTAAATCACTCTGTATGTCTCTACACTGGTTGCCTGTTTTTTACTGAATCCAATATAAAATACCTTTACTAACCTACAAGGCCATCAACAATGCTGCACCAACATACATCTCCACGCTTGTCTCAAAATATCTCCCAACCCCAGGGGCGCACAGAGGATTGTCGGGGGGGTTTCTCCCCGCCGACCCAAAACCCCCCAAAAAAAAAAAAACGTTTCGCCAGCGCTGTCCTATACAGCAGCCGCGGCGCTGTCTAAGAAGCGTCTGCGGTGGTGCTGTATACAATACAGCACCGCCGTGGGCGCTTCTTTGACAGCGCCGCGGCTGCTGTATAGGACAGTGGCCACTTAGTTACTTAGTCTAGAGACTCAGAAACCCCCCCTGCGTGCGCCACTGAACCCGAAAACTCCGTTCTGCAGTTCTGCACAAGATCTGCATCTCTCATTCACTCTCATTACATCCTCCCATTATTGGTTACAGGACTTTTTTCGGACTGCACCCATTCTATGGAATTCCCTCCCTCACACAATAAGACTTTTCTCTAGTCTTCAAACCTTCAAGGGTTTTTTGAAAACCCATCTCTTCAGGCAAGCTTATAACATTCCTCAACCACCCTCTTAACCACACGAGATTACCCTATCACCACCCTCTTAACCTCACTAGATTACCCTATTACCACCCTTTTAACCTCACTAGATCACCCTATTACCACTCGTTATACAATCCACTCAACACAACAACCCTCTGACAAACATTGCTGTGTGACTGGATCATATAGCATACTAATCCCTTTTCGTTTGTTTGTTTTTACCTTTGCAATCTGGCTGGACCGAAATGTAGACTTAAACTCATGTATCCAACTCCCATTGTCCCGTAGATTGTAAGCTTACTAGTAGGGCCCTCTCACCTCTTTGTCTGTTTGCTTGTTACTCTGTTTGTCCCCAATTGTAAAGTGCTATGGAAATGTTGGAGCTATATAAATAAATGATGATGATGATGATGATGATGAGGTACGGAAGTGTATGCCACTTTTATAAGCTGAATCTCTCCTAACTATATGAAATGAGTATGCAATATGTGTTGTGATAATTACTAAATAGATAAATATGATGTGATTAGCCTGGAAGTAGAACAGAAACTTCTAATAGTTGTAATAATACTAATGTGAAAGGACAATAGCCTAATATGACGTCATTTTATTACCCAGAGGTCCCCCTGACAGCCGGCAACGCACCGGAGACATCGCTGGCTGAAAATAAGTTAAGTAAACATTTGTTATGTATTTTTTTTTAATTAAAACATTTTTTTCCACTTTTTTTTTTCTAAAACCCAGGTCGGGCAGGTGCAGTATGAACCCGCCCGACCCGGGAATCTTCTTATCTATACTGCCCTGTGCCCCGGCAATATCCCGGGTTAAGAACCTGGGATATTGCCGGGGCGGCAGTATGAAAGTGGTATTACTATGATCCATAGTAGATTACAATAAATATAGGTGTAATAAAAGTGAAAAGGTTACCTAACTAAGGACATTTCTGGAAACAAATGTGCCTATTATATAGGGGCACTGCTTCTTAAGTAAGCACATGGGAGATGGGTGCAACATCCGTTGATCCTCTGCTTCACACTTTCAGCATATCACTGACATTAAGAAGCAGCAGCTAAAAGCTGCTGTCTGTTGCTCCTCCATGTTAGTGGCCAGTGCTTTTAGTTTTAACACTAAAGACTGATGCTAACACCAGATGCTGATACCTGACTTTGTCTTTCATTGTTGATACTTGTGAGCATTAACCCATTTTTTCCACTTTGACACCTAAAGCTGACACTTGGCTTTGTCAATCCACGCCTTCCATTTCTTTTGTTTTACAGTAACATCTGACAAAATAAAAATAATAATCATACAAAAATACAAATGTGTATATTTGTGCATGTTAGAGAGAGTGATGATATTTTATATCAGCCTTTGCAGTAATAGCATTATACTATTAATTCAAAATAATATGTATATTAATTTGCATGACTATTTTTAGTGACTTTTGTGACATATTTAAATTATGTTAAATACCTACAGCTGACTTAGGGGCAACTTGTGGTCCTCCCACTTTAAAAGTCCCAGCCTTTTAACACACTAAGGGGTATATTTACTAAACTGCAGGTTTGAAAAAGTGGAGATGTTGCAACCAATCAGATTCTAGTCATCATTTTATAGAATGCACTAAACAAATGATAATGTGTGATTTGAAGTATTAAAATATGGATGTTGAACAAAAAATAAATGTTTTCAGGTAGCAAAAAAGTATTTGAAATAGGCAGAGGTATACTGCTGCTCTATATGGATGGTATTTTATAGTTGGCAGAACAGTAAAACACCATAGTAGCAATTACATGTACTTGCATCTACACACACATATAATACAATACTGGGTCATTCCATGTCAGTTCAACCAGGGTTGTCCACCACCCATCTCAGATTTCTACAAAAAATTTTTAGTTAAGAGAGGATGTCAAAACAACTTTTTCTGCCAAATATCTTGACTGTCTGACAAATAGTTGATTAAATATTGATTTTTCAATTTATTAAATAATTTACTAATCGAGGCTTCTCTATCCAGTTTATTTGAAGTATTACGGGTTTTTATTAAGGAATCAATGTAAAATTTGGACCCCTAAGGTAACTCTTTCTCCTGAATCCAAAAATTCAAACCAAATTACTTTATCTGCCTCATGTTTTGCGTTATGTCAAAAATGCACGTTTTTCGAATATAATTAAAAACGCTAGATTCAATTGACATTAGGGCTCCCATTTTTGGGGGGGTGTTTAAAAAAGGTATAAATTACTACCATAAAAAAAATCAGCCGGGTACTCTGTTTCATAGTGGAGAAAAAAAATAATGAAGTTAATGCTCGATTACTGCTGTACAGCATACATAATTTACACATTATTAAAAACCATACCAAAAAAGGGAACTAAACTGAGGCAATGGGATAAAAGTCCCATACAAGGAAATGAAACAGAAACTGATGGGAAGGGGATTCCCTTTAGAGAGACCAAAACTGAAACTTTCCAGAGAAAGAGAGAGGTTGACACAGAAAGAGTCAATCATGGCAGCTGCTCATTTGGTAGTCTTTTACATACAGACTGCCATATTACTATCCACTCAAAAACCATAGAAATACATAGCTGGGACCACTTTACAATGAAGAAAAAGAACTTTTGATTCTGAGAACTGAAGTTTCAAATGCAGTAACCAATGATCCTGAAACCTCAGTCTGCTACCATCATGAAAAGCTTCTGCTGCTAAGATATGAAGAATTTCAGAAAACATGCTGTAATCCTTTCTTGTCTCACAAAAAAGGAGCCAGGAAAAGCTTAAAAGATATGTCACTGAAGTGGACCAAAGAACATGGTGACTGTCAGCTTGTTGTATATTTTAGGCAAGATGATTGTGACACTTCAAACTGTGTGAGCCTGTGCTTTATTAGCGATACCCATGACCATGTAGCTATAACTATGCATGCCTTCATTACGGTAGTTATGAAACACTTAGCGATACTAAAATTGGAGTATGTTTACTACTTTAGTGATGGTGCTAGTGCACAATACAAGAACTGCAAAAACTTATTTAATTTATGCTTCAATAAGGATGACTTCAACATTCAAGCAGAATGAATTTTTTTGCCACATCTCATGGAAAGAGTCCATGTGATGGCATTGGAGGGACAGTTAAACGTCTAGCCACACGCACAAGTCTGCATGCAGTGGAAACCCATCACATCTTGACACCTTTGGACCTGGGCAAATGAAAATGTACATGGCATAAAGTTTTTTCACATGTCACAAAACTAAATACAAGACTGCAAAACCAAGCTGCATAGCCATCTAGAAACGGCAAACACTGTGGCAGGAACACGTTCTCATCACAGATTTCAGCCTATTAGAAATGATGAGCTATACATATATCGATTGTCATCAGATGACAAAGACAGGAGGAACCAAAGTTAGTGTCACTATGACCACAGTCACAAAAAATGTGGACAAAAGTGATCTACAACCTGGAACATACATAGCAGCAGTGTATGATAACATCTGGTACATTGGGTATATCATTCAATTATTATTATTATTATTATCATTTATTTGTTAGGCGCCACAAGATTTCCGCAGCGCCGTACACAAAGCAAACAGTAGACTATACAGGGTATAACAGTACAGAACAATAAACAAAAATACCAATGCTTCAGAAACTCCAGTTAGGTTAATGCAGTAGAGGCGGAGTAGAAGAACAGGTGTGGAGACAAGAGGGAAGAAGGCCCTGCTCATTCGAGCTTACATCCTAAGGGTGGGTGAACGAAATAGACACAATTGGAGGAAGTTGAAGTGTGGGGAGAGGGACCAGGAGGAGAGAGGGTAGAATGTTTGGAGGAGATGCGGGGTTAGGTAGAAGGTTGGTAGGCTTTAAGGAACAGGTGAGTTTTGAGTGCTCGTTTGAAGAAGCACAGATTAGGAGAGAGACGGATGGAGCAGGGGAGGTCGTTCCAGTGGAGGGGGGCGGCACGGGAGAAGTCTTGGCCCCCTAATATACACACATTAATTTAGCATACTGACACAAACACACACTAATATTAATATACTACTATCCCTCCTCCCCCCTGGCACTCACCTAGTTCATCAACGCGCACTGTGCAGTTCTTCATCTCTTCGCACATGGGACAGCACCTATCATGTGGTGCGCATCCCATGTGACACTAATAGAGGTCAAATAGTTGAAGGGAGAGAGATATGCGCCGCGGCCAATTGGAGAAGGTAATTGGCCCGTGGGAGGGGCCAGCCACTAAGTACAGACCCCAGTTACCGGCCCAAAATCATCTTTTTTGGCCCAGTCCGGGGGGCATGTGTCCCCCTGCCCTCTGGCCCAGCCCGCCTCTGAGCAGGAAGGGGGAATTCAACCGAAAGCTTTATAAATAAACACTTGTTGCAGTACACCTTTAACAGGCACATTTTTTTGACAAACTGCAGTAATGTTTGTAAATGTAAGTTTTTTTACATCTGCATTGTAATTACAACCAATGTAGTTATTTCTAATAATGACAAAACTGATTGTAACATTTTATGACGATTTGTAATTTAGAAGAAAGGGAAAAAACTGAACATGACTAATAATTTGTGATGCATTTTACCTGTACTATTATTTCACTTGCACATACCAGCAAATGTTAGTGCAAGACAGGATTATCAGAGTATATGGTACAGGCAGAATTAGGGCTATGATGGGGGTTCCCATCTGTGTGTCAGGAGATAATTTCAGCTTGAAGAGTATTCATATCTGCACACCATGTGCCTTTACTTTTTCACCATGTTGCTCTCTGTGGAGGAGCTGAATAGCTACAATGCTACGTCTCTCCAGAGCTGTCATGTTAGCTGTGAGGATACCACCCTTAGCTGGGATGGAAGTTACCCTCTGTGGGATTCAACTCACTCGGGTAGACCAGGATATATCCAAAATAAGACTTTATTATGACAGCACAACACCACAAGACGTTCACAAGTTACAGGGTAAATGGTAGCACGTATCCTCCAGCAGCCTCCTGCAGTCAGCACTCCAAAGTCATAATCTCTGTCCCTTTCAGGGTCTTATCCTCCCGCAATATTACCACTACCGTTTAGCAAAACAGTTATGGTGTCTCCTAGCCTGGGTTACTAGCTCACACCAACCCTGTCCTGGTAGGGTTCCCTCCAGCGACCCCACAGTGCCTGCCCCAGAGTCCTTTTCACTGATGTCTTCTACAACAGGATCCTCCAAACTAGCATCGCCCTCCTGGCATTCTCCTCCCCTATCTTATTTTCTCTGTACCCAGGAAGTAGGGTCAAATGTCTCCAACCTCCCCTTTAGAGAAGGGGCCTCCCAGTCAACAATTTAGCTGCTAGACATACTGTCCCTGTTACCTTGATTAGACAATAGAATGGCTTGACTCAATTAGCTGTTTTGGCTGGATACACTACACATGGGGTTACAATAGTACATCAAGGAATGACACTGCACACTTACATGGAACAATAAGACTTTTGACTCATGATATCAGCAGGGTTACACAATATAAGTCTGTGATACCTTTTGATACAATTACATTTATATTGACACATATTGATACATTTCCCCATGCTATTTACACCAATATATTACTGTGGAGGCACATTGCATATGAGTAGAAGTTCTAACCTCATTACCTCTCAGGTTATCTGTTGACCTAGCTAATTAACATGGGCTGCCAGCTAGTTAACTCAGACATTGTTCTGATTACAAACCTCATCTCAGCTGCACCCCATACAATAGACATTTGAGACAAATGGTAATTACATTAGCTAGCACAAGCAAAATGACTGCTGTTGTTCTGATATTTTCACACAGTATGGCAATATTGTTTCTATTTATACTACATACAATATCACAGGTAATAGTATGGGCAAAATGTATCCAATAACATGAAATAATAATACACATAATACACCAATGCTCTGGTGTATATACTTAGACTGGGCCAAGGATTAAAAAGTACAATAAACCGTGAGAAACGGGTGATGAATACATAGTTCTCAGTCTAGTAGTACCCCGTTTCCTCACATTAGCTTACTCCAATCAGAAGCTGCATTGCTTCCTGCTGTATGGGTGTAGTTTGTTGTGGCACCGTGTAATAAACAGCTCATGCTTCAGCTGCAGGAGAGGTCCTGGAATGGGCGGGACGAGACCAGGGCAAAAGAACATGCAGAACATCAATCTATGATCACATAAATTGAGCATATGGAGGGGCAGGAGAACTGGGCAGCAGGAAAATCCCCAAAGGCAAAATGGGGGAGGGCGAAGGGGTGGGCAAGAGTAAAGTGAGTACAGTAAGAGCATGTTCACGCAACTGTGACACAATAAGATGAGGATTCATCCCCAGATATTTTTTTATGCAGGTGTAATGCTTGTGGGTACTGGAGAGTTGGAGCAATGTTATGAATGATTGTATTTAGTGACATTTTATATTGAAAATGTGATTCACATTTATAAATAACTGTTACTATTCTCTGATTTGTATGTAGCACCCCTTGGCTATTTGTCTCTTGCTTCGGTAATAACAGGTAGTAAATATACTCCTCTCTCTGCATAACTATAATACTGACTGACAATAATAAACACTCAACAAATAAACATGTCATAATCCTACTAATAAATACCTTGCAAAGGTAATAATAATAATAAATACGTTTAAAATGGCAATAATAATCACTTCGATACTAAATACTCTAAAGCGAGATAATAAATAAGTTACGAATGACAAAAGGAATGATAAAACAATTGATAGTTTCTAATGAGTCTATTAAAGTTCTCTGGTTGATAGGTAAATATATGCAACCTGGGTTACTGATGGACTCTTATTTCATGTTGTGGGCCCCAGAGTGAAATTGAGATCCTCAAATTTGTATCTAGATTTGTCAAACAATTAAAGTAACTGTATCCGACTCAGCCAAGTAGGGCCCTTGTTTGCTCTCAACTGCGGTTCCTTTATTTTGTGCTCACTTCTGCTTTAATCTGTGCTAGTCCTATATCTAGAGCTCCTAGGGGTAAATGTATCAAGCTGAGAGTTTTTCGGTGAATTTGAAAAGTGTTGATGTTGCCTATAGCAACCAATCAGATTCTAGCTATCATTTTGTAGAATGTACTAAATAAATGATAGGTAGAATCTGATTGGTTTTTCAAATTTTTAAGTATGTATACACAATGTCGAGATGCATCAATCACTCATGCTCATTAAAATGATTCATAGGTTGCCCTATACTACAGTTAAACTGCATAAGAATTATCCCAGGATCTCAGTCTTGCAGGAGAGAGTGTGGGAAAGCTGGCTCCCTCTTACACATTTTTTGTACTTGCCCCAAAATTAAACTTTTATGGGATGAAGTGTTTGAATTAATCCAACAAATAACCTCCACGGCCACCTTGCCATAAACATCTCTGGCCCTTCTAAACTATATCCAATTGATTTCTCAGCTCACCCCAGGTATGTTGCTGGACATATCTTAATTGCGGCTAGAGAGGCTATCACCCAAGGTTGGAAGAATCTGGCTCCTCTGCCTCTGTCCAAAATTATAATGAAGACTCAGCATAGTTATGTGATGGAAATTCTGAAGAAATGGTTTTCCTGGTCTGACTCGTCCCCTAGGTCCGGTTAGGGTTCACGTCTCTGCCTTTAGGTCAGTCATGTGAGTGGCCCTTTTGCGCTCTGATTATCCCCTTCCTGGGGTTGATCCCGGTGATGTTTCCTCCCACCCTCCACCTCCCTCTGTGCTTTTTTCCTTTAGGCTGTAGTTCACCACTGTCTTTGTCTCTTTAGGATTTTCTTTTTTGTCCTTTGTGATGTTTTTTTGTAATTTACCTGCCATTTAAACTGCAGCTGTTTTTGTATATTTTTTTCTTTGAAAACTTCAATAAAAATCTCTTGCGTTAAAAAAAAAAAAACTACACAAAAAGCCATATTTACATGAGAATGTAAACAGTACAGGTATTCCTCACTTAACAACCTAGATCCGTTCCCAGGACTAGGTCGTTAAGTGAATTGGTCGCTAAGTGAGTACAGTACTGTAATGTACACCTACATGTATTGTAATCATTTATATTGATTCTGAATAAAGAAATGGACTGAAGAAAATTGTATTTTGAAGTTTGCTTTACTTTGCATAACTCTGCATAACAGAAAATAAACATGTATACAGTAAAGCTGTACAAACAGCAACAATTATAACAAAGAGGGCCCAGGGATTTCACGGCACGGATATCTAAGGACCTGTAGATGTATGAGTGGAGGTCCTAGGTGTAGGTTTCGGTATGTATCTGGTTACTAAAATAATAAAAATAATTTTCATTTTAAAATAGTTTCAGCAGCTTAGTTAAATGATGAAAATACTGTACTGTATACATAGGCATGGCAATAAAATAATTAGCATGTGCATATGCAATTTTGATTTCTTCCCTTTAGTAAAAAGATATTATGTTTAGTTAATGTCCTTGCAGTATTACTTCAAAACCAGTAGAGCAAAAAAACCAACTGTAGAGCTAACTTACCGCACGATGGAGACTGCAAGGGTATCAGGTGCGTCTTGTCCTGTCAGCTCAGAAAGACACTATGTGGGTACTACGGGAGTGGTTACGTCCCATCGCAAGGGCACGGGTCATTAGCGCACTAATTTCCCCTGTTGATGAGCAGCGGAGCCGGACGTAAAAACGGGTCGTAAATCCGAATGGTCGATAAATAGGTAGGTTGTTAAGTGAGGAATACCTGTAGTACTTATGTCAGGTAAATGTGTATACATAAACCTGGTGATAGCATAGAGAAATGGCTTGACAGTGTTAGTAGTAAATGCAAAACTCATATTAACCTTATAAAATGTTATTAAATACAAATACCTCCACATCCCTTGTTTACCCCTACACATAAGGATACATACAACATAATAATGTAATAAAGTGTCATATACAGAAGAGAAAATGTCATCATGACAGTAATCAATTAAAGCGAACGTTACATTAACCATATAAAATATAATTATATATATAAAAAAAATAACTCCACATGCTTTGTTTACCCCTTTCAAAATTAAGAAAGGAATCATCTTTCCTGCAGTAGTCTGAGCTGAGTCCAGGTCATGGGAGATCTGGTTATAAACATGACTGTACTGCCGTTAACAAATCATTCACGGCAGAGCTCTTAGCGAGCTAATACTGCGTCGTCCTATGTGGGCTTTTTTTTTGCCAAGGATGGGATCTCTAACAGATAAAGATAATGTCAGGATTGCTCACATGGCTCTAGGTGAGATAATAAAGTTATGTAAAAGAGGGCTCGCTAGGTGAGTGTTTATTTCAAATAAATGTATTTTTTAAATGGTGTGTTGATGTTTTATTTACATTTTTCCCTGGTGCACTACAGGTCCCGGCTGCCATGGGTAAGCTGGCTCTTGTATTACTACAAGTGTCAGCATGCCTAACCACATAATGCTGGCCTGAACATACTGAGACCTGTAGTGTACCATTGACAAATTTGTAATTTGCACCAATTTTTTTCTATTTTCGGTACAATTAACCCACACTACTGCTCAAGGGTGTCGAATAGCCCTAGTGCTTTTCAGTATGGGGCTGGTTATACTTGGAGGTGTGCATTTTTTTTGTGGTCTCGATCACCCTAGAGAGTCTAGCTCTGTGCTAACTAGCCTAAGGCATGTTTGGCACTATGAGAGATTTACCTCACATTGTGGGTTCCCCTGCTATCGTGCCGCCAGCCTGGCTAGCACAGGCTAGTGCTGGTACTGGTTAATTCAGGGGGACTGAAAATGCTCCTTTGTGCTCCTGAATTTGTCAGTACCACTCTAGGCTGGCAGCACTAGGACAGGCTACACTCTTTTCAGGGTGGTAATCTTTTTTTTTTTTTCCTCATTCATTTTTTTTTTCGGGATGGGGAGAGGGGGGGGGGTCGCCGCGGGGGGTCGATACGGGGGGGTCGCCATGGGGGGGGGTGGGGGGCTCGACGATCAAAAGCATTGGTGGTCAGTGGTTAGCAACACACAGCCAATCGCCAGGCTGCCTGTTGCTATGCAGCAGACAGGAAGCAGGACGTCTTCACTTCCTGTCTGCTGATCTGAGGAGAGGAGCGACGCTGGCACAACTACAGGTAAGTGAAGGGGGGAACTTCCCTGCATATCTATAGGGAGGGGGGGGAACTGCCCTGCATATCTATAGGGAGGGGGGGGAAACTGCCCTGCATATCTATAGGGAGGGGGGGGAACTGCCCTGCATATCTATAGGTAGGGGGGGAACTGCCCTGCATATCTATAGGGAGGGGGGAACTGCCCTGCATATCTATAGGGAGGGGGGGAACTGCCCTGCATATCTATAGGGAGGGGGGGGGAACTGCCCTGCACATTTATAGGGAGGGGGGAACTGCCCTGCATATCTATAGGGAGGGGGGGAACTGCCCTGCATATCTATAGGGAGGGGGGGAACTGCCCTGCATATCTATAGGGAGGGGGGGAACTGCCCTGCATATCTATAGGGAGGGGGGGGAACTGCCCTGCATATCTATAGGGAGGGGGGGGAACTGCCCTGCATATCTATAGGGAGGGGGGGAACTGCCCTGCATATCTATAGGGAGGGGGGGGAACTGCCCTGCATATCTATAGGGAGGGGGGGAACTGCCCTGCATATTTATAGGGAGGGGGGGAACTGCCCTGCATATCTATAGGGAGGGGGGGAACTGCCCTGCATATCTATAGGGAGGGGGGGTGGGGGAACTGCCCTGCATATCTATAGGGAGGGGGGGGTGGGGGAACTGCCCTGCATATCTATAGGGAGGGGGGGAACTGCCCTGCATATCTATAGGGAGGGGGGGAACTGCCCTGCATATCTATAGGGAGGGGGGGGAACTGCCCTGCATATCTATAGGGAGGGGGGGAACTGCCCTGCATATCTATAGGGAGAGGGGGGAACTGCCCTGCATATCTATAGGAAGGGGGGGGAACTGCCCTGCATATCTATAGGGAGGGGGGGGGGAACTGCCCTGCATATCTATAGGGAGGGGGAGGAACTGCCCTGCATATCTATAGGGAGGGGGGGGAACTGCCCTGCATATCTATAAGGAGGGGGGGGAACTGCCCTGCATATCTATAGGGAGGGGGAGAACTGCCCTGCATATCTATAGGGAGGGGGAACTGCCCTGCATATCTATAGGAAGGGGGGGGAACTACCCTGCATATCTATAGGGAGGGGGGGAACTACACTGCATATCTATAGAGAGGGGGGGGACTACCCTGCATATCTATAGGGAGGGGGGGACTACCCTGCATATGTATAGGGAGGGAGAGGGGGACTGTCATACAAATCTATAGGGTGGGAGGGGGGGCTGCCATGAAAATCTATAGGGAGGGAGAGAGGTTGATATGTATGAAGGAGGGCAGAGGAGGGGGGCTGATATATGTGACTGGGGGAGTTTTGATGTGACCGGGGGGGGGGATAGCTACAGAGTGGAGGTAAGGAAAATAGCTGCAAGGGGGATGGATGCAGGGTGGGAGATAAAGAAAATAGCTGCAGCAGGGGTTAAGGAAAATGGCTGTGGGGGGGGGGGTTGTGGTTAAGGAAAATGGCTGCAGGGGGTATTTAAAAAATAGAGCAGCTTTGGGGGGCAGAATCTCATGATTGTGTGGTGGTCACATGGGTGGTATCAGCAATCACTAAAATACTAAATATTAGTGAGATGGGGCTGGTAGAGGTTTGTATTTGATTGACAACAAATATTCAGATATTGCTTATATATGCCTGTCCAATGGGGTACTTTTAGTTGGCCATAATGGAGTGTTTTGTTTTAACTAAAGGGCCTAATCATTCAGGGTTTGTTAACATTTTGCATTTTAATACATTTTTGCATTTTCAAAACAGGACGCCAACTTTCCAGAAGCCAGCGAGAGGATAACAAAGTTGCAAGAGAGAAGAGCAAGAACAGGTAAGAGACAATGGCACAATCTGTCTAAATTTGAATGCTGGAGAATACACCTGAACATTCGGAGGAGGAGGGGGGGGCGCTGCGGCCGTATTAGCCTAGGGCAGCCAGAACCCTTAATCAGGCCCTGGTGGTAGGGACACCTTTACTTATTTAACAGCTTTATGCTTTTAACTTAGAATATCCTTTAAGCGTATTTAACAAGAATGTAAGTTTTTTGTGTACTATTCCGAGGTTTGGAATACTAAGCAAACTAAGAGATGCATATATAGTAAGTGTAAATTGCGTTCAAATATACATAAAGCTCTTTATGTGATAATAAGCCAATGTATATTTGTTTGCAAGCCATACATCAGTAAAAAAAACAGGAACATTCTTAAAAGTAAAACATTCTGGGCTGTATTTAGGCCAAGCAGTCATCATAATCAACTCATTGATCCAGAAGACTTCCCTTCGCTTCTGTTTTTTCTAATCCTACTCCCACCCCTAAGTATTATAACTGTCAGATAGATAAGATGGCAGGAGTGAAGATGCAAAAACTAATACAATGATCTTAGTTTCAAATGAATTGTGGCTTTGCACGGAGTATGTTTTCATGCAACAGCTGTTTGAAAAGAGGGAACACATCTAAATTTAATGTAATGTAATGAGCTTTATTTGAATCTGTTTTCCATGTATTGAAAAGAGCAGATGTAAGGAGTGATAGAGTACAGTTGGCTTAGAATTTGTGTAAAAAGGTACTTAAAAGTTTAGTTTATATATATGCACAGCCTGTACAGAGAGCTATATTTCTCTGCATAGTACAGAATTATTTGTATCTGTTAGTATTAGTGTGAGCTTGCTGTATTGTGGTGAAATTAAATTTCATCCAAATAAAGTGACAATGTCACCATAACTTGTCATAAAATTCCATCATGTTGCAATGTAAGGTCCCTTAAAATCTCATAAATCCTACAAAACAATAGGTAATTTATATTAAAGAAGTTTTCTAAGATTAATCGGCCATATGTGTGATTTGTTTATTTGATTTTATTTATGGCTTATTAGTATACACCATAGCATGCTTAATTTCTTTTACTGCTGTTACCTTAGCATGCAAGTAGTACTCTTTTTGTAAAATAATATTAATATTATGTCCTTAAACTTTCCATCCCCATATTAACTAGGGATGTGCACCGGCGACTTTTGAGGTCTCGTGTTTTGTGTTTTGGATCCGGATTTTCGTTATTTTTGAGGTTCGGATTTGTCTCGCAAAACACTTGACGAAAGGTCTCGGTTCGGATTTAAGGTTTTGGATTCGGATTTTTTTTGAAAAAAACATAAAAAGTTTAAAAATCAAGTTTTTGGGCTTATTTTCACTCCTAGGCTATTATTAACCTCAATAACATTCAATAACAAGCATTTCCACTAATTTACAGTGTATTCTGAACACCTCACAATATAGTTATTAGTCCAAAACGTTGCAACAAGGTATCTTTCTGGACTGCGTAGAGGAGTGGGTCACCACAATATATATTAAAAACCCTGAACTTTTATGATTCGCACCAATAAATGTACCTGGACTGCGTAGAGGAGTGGGTCACCACAATATATTAAAAACCCTGAACTTTTATGATTCGCACCAATAAATGTACCTGGACTGCGTAGAGGAGTGGGTCACCACAATATCTTAAAAACCCTGAACTTTTATGATTCGCACCAATAAATGTACCTGGACTGCGTAGAGGAGTGGGTCACCACAATATATTAAAAACCCTGAACTTTTATGAATCGCACCAATAAATGTACCTGGACTGCGTAGAGGAGTGGGTCACCACAATATATATTAAAAACCCTGAACTTTTATGATTCGCACCAATAATTGTACCTGGACTGCGTAGAGGAGTGGGTCACCACAATATATTAAAAACCCTGAACTTTTATGATTCGCACCAATAATTGTACCTGGACTGCGTAGAGGAGTGGGTCACCACAATATATTAAAAACCCTGAACTTTTATGATTCGCACCAATAATTGTACCTGGACTGCGTAGAGGAGTGGGTCACCACAATATATTAAAAACCCTGAACTTTTATGATTCGCACCAATAATTGTACCTGGACTGCGTAGAGGAGTGGGTCACCACAATATATTAAAAACCCTGAACTTTTATGATTCGCACCAATAATTGTACCTGGACTGCGTAGAGGAGTGGGTCACCACAATATATTAAAAACCCTGAACTTTTATGATTCGCACCAATAATTGTACCTGGACTGCGTAGAGGAGTGGGTCACCACAATATATTAAAAACCCTGAACTTTTATGATTCGCACCAATAATTGTACCTGGACTGCGTAGAGGAGTGGGTCACCACAATATATATTAAAAACCCTGAACTTTTATGATTCGCACCAATAAATGTACCTGGACTGCGTAGAGGAGTGGGCACTGGGCACCACAATAAAATATATAAAAAACCTTCAACAGATCTGCATTACACTACACATACGGCTGCTCCTCCATCCTCTCCATCATATACATGTTGGAGTTTTAGCGTGTGACAACCTCTTGTTTTTGATAATGTCAGTGCATTTTGAATATTTTTCAATTTGCCCCACACCACTGAATGTACTTTATCTATGATACGCAATACGCATCTATCTATCTTGACTGCGTAGTGTGGTGGCCCTGGTACACAATTTGGTACCGAGGCCACAATATAATTAAAAAACCCTCCACGTGTCAGAATTCCACCAAACAAGTATCTGGACTGCATAGTGGGGTGGCCCCGGTACCCAATTTGATACCGGGGCCACAATACCTCCTCCAAACATGGTACAGACAATTCGTCATTGAGATCCCAGACAGACAGGGTCAAAGTGTTATTGTTTGACTTTGTAAACCCAAAAAACTGTCCCTGTTGCACATAGTCGTGCTATGAAGACTGACTTTTTCATTTAAAGGCACGATCTTTCAAGTGTAGTGTTTGTAAGTCTAAGTCATATTATACTTTTGGTAAAATTGGTTTATTTTGTTCCTCTTTATGGTAATTAGTAATAGAATTAAAGTATGAAATAGAATTAAAGTATGAAATAGAATTAAAGTATGAAATAGAATTAAAGTATGAAATAGAATTAAAGTATGAAATAGAATTAAAGTATGAAATAGAGTGGTATAGAGTTGTAGTGTGGTATAGATAGAGTGGTCCACACAATATAATAATAAAACCCTCAACTGGTCAGAATTCCACCAAACAAGTATCTGGACTGCGTAGTGGGGTGGCCCCGGTACCCAATTTGATACCGGGGCCACAATACCTCCTCCAAACATGGTACAGACAATTCGTCATTGAGATCCCAGACAGACAGGGTCAAAGTGTTATTGTTTGACTTTGTAAACCCAAAAAACTGTCCCTGTTGCACATAGTCGTGCAATGAAGACTGACTTTTTCATTTAAAGGCACGATCTTTCAAGTGTAGTGTTTGTAAGTCTAAGTCATATTATACTTTTGGTAAAATTGGTTTATTTTGTTCCTCTTTATGGTAATTAGTAATAGAATTAAAGTATGAAATAGAATTAAAGTATGAAATAGAATTAAAGTATGAAATAGAATTAAAGTATGAAATAGAATTAAAGTATGAAATAGAGTGGTATAGAGTTGTAGTGTGGTATAGATAGAGTGGTCCACACAATATAATAATAAAACCCTCAACTGGTCTGAATTTCACCAAACAAGTATCTGGACTGCGTAGTGTGGTGGCCCCGGTACACAATTTGGTACCGAGGCCACAATATAATTAAAAAATTGGGCATCAACTGTCACCGTTGTTTAATATCTGATACACCTAAATATGGACTGCACAGTGGAGTGGCCCCGGTAGTAAATTTGGTGCCGGGGCCACAATACCTCCTCCAACTTCCAAGTGTAGTGTTTATAAAGACAGACAGCGTCGAAGTGTTATTAGTTGACTTTCTTAACCCTAAAATTGTCCCTGTTGCAAATATTCGTGCAATGGACAGTTACTTTTTTATTGAAAGACTCAAACTTTTAAGTGTAGTGTTTATAAAATATAAACAACAATACAGTAGTTTTAGAGCACGTCAATACCTCTTGTTTTAAATTATGACACGGCATTTTACTTTTGGTTTAATTTCTTGTATTTTTTTACATTTGGTTTTACTTTTTGAACATGGCAAACGACTGTTGATTGGTCATATAATGCAAAAAAAAAAGGTCCAAGATGGAATTGTCCTTGGGCCCTCACACCCACCCTTATGTTGTTTAAATAGGACATGCACACTTTAACAAACCAATCATTTCAGCGACAGGGCCTACCAAACAACTTTGGCTGAAATGATTGGTTTGTTTGGGCCCCCACACCAAAAAAGCTATTCATCTCTCCCTGTACAGACTAAACAGGCTCTACTGAGGCAAGATGTCGTCCTCATCCTCAACCTCTGATTCCTCTCCCCCTACAGTGTGTACTTCCTCCTCATCACACATTATCAATTCGTCCCCGCTGGACTCCACAACCACAGGTCCCTCTGTAGTATCTGGAGGGCAGTGCTGTACTTCATTGAGGAATTGATTATTCATTTTTATAAACATCATTTTTTCAACGTTGTGAGGAAGCAACCTCCTTCGCCGCTCACTGACCAGGTTCCCCGCTGCACTAAAAACTCTTTCCGAGTACACACTGGAGGGGGGACAACTCAGGTAAAATAGAGCCAGTTTGTACAGGGGCTTCCAAACTGCCTTTTTTTCCTGCCAGTAACAATATGGACTGTCTGACATGTCTACTTGGATGGTGTCAGCAAAGTAATCATCCACAATTTTTTCTATTGTGACAGCATCCAATGCAGCGAGAGTAGACATGTCTGCAATGGTTGGCAGGTCCTTCAGTCCGGACCAGATGTTATCAGCATCCCCGCCAGTGCCTCTTTTGGGAAAACTGAGCTTTTTCCTCGCAGCCATAGATGTGGAAGAAAATGAGGGTGGAGCTGTTGGCATGTCACGGTCCTCTTCAGAGGACAATCTCCTGACCAGCAGGTCTTTGCACCGCTGTAGACTTGTGTCCGCCGGAAACAGAGACACAACATACGCTTTAAACCGAGGATCGAGCACGGTGGCCAGAATGTATTCCTCTGACTTTAAAAGAGTGACCACCCTCGGATCCTGGCAAAGCGTACGAAGGGCTACATCCACAAGAGCTACATGCTTGGTGTAATCGCAATGGCTTACCAGCTCCTCCCTCACTTTCTCCAGCTGCTTCTGCAACAGCCTGATCAGGGGAATGACCTGACTCAAGCTGGCAGTGTCGGAACTGACTTCTCGTGTGGCAAGTTCAAATGGCTGCAGAACCTTGCACAACACGGAAATCAGTCTCCACTGCGCTTGACTGAGGCGCATCCCCACTCCTTTGCCTATGTCGTAGGTGGCTGTGTAGGCCTGAATGGCCTTTTGCTGCTCCTCCATCCTCTGCAGCATATAGAGGGTGGAGTTCCAGCGCGTCACAACCTCTTGTTTGAGGTGATGGCAGGGCAGGTTCATGCTTTTTTGATGTGCCTCTAGTCTGCGGTAGGCACTGGCTGAATGCCGAAAGTGTCCAGCAATTTTGCGCGCCACCGCAAGCATCTCCTGCACACCCCTGTCACTCTTGAGGTAATGCTGCACCACCAAATTAATGGTGTGGGCAAAACATGGGACGTGCTGGAAATTGCCCATATTTAATGTCCGCACAATGTTACTGGCATTGTCTGACACCACAAATCCCCATGAGAGTCTAAGTGGGGTAAGCCACTGGGAGATAATTTCCCTCATTTTCTCTAATATGTTGTCAGCGTTGTGCCTCTTATTAAAGCCTGTAATGCACAATGTTGCCTGCCTTTGCATGAGCAGCCATTTTGTAGATGCTGCTACTGATGCAGCTGTTGCTGTTGCTGCGGAAGGGGATGCATCTACCCAGTGGGCTGTCACAGTCATATAGTCCTTCGTTTGCCCAGAACCACTTGTCCACATGTCCGTGGTTAAGTGGACAGTGGGTACAACCGCATTTTTAAGAGCACTGAGGACACTTGATCGTACTTCTCTGTACATTTTTGGTATCGCCTGCCTAGTGAAGTGGAATCTCGAGGGGATTTGGTACCGGGGACACAATACCTCCATCAACCCTCTAAATCCCACTCCACTGATGGCGGACACCGGGCGCACGTCTAACACCAACATTGCAGTTACAGCCGCAGTTATACGCTTTGCAATAGGGTGACTACTATCGTATTTTGTGGTCATGGCAAACGACTGTTGGACGGTCAATTGTTTTGTGAAAGACTTAGCGGTCTTACGACTTCCCCTCTGGGAAGATGACCGACTAACAGCAGCAACAGCAGCAGTGGCAGTAGTAGGCGTACCGCTGCAGGATTCCTCGGATGAATCCCGTATTGAGGAGGACTCAGTCTGGCTGCTGACTTGGGCTGCAGGACTGAATCTGATGGAGATTGTGGAGGAAGTTGACGAGGAGGGTGTTGCTGGTGTGTATCCAACTGGACCACGGGATTTAGGTGTCCCTGTACCGATGAGGGTCCTAGCCCCAGTTCCTGAACTAACCACTGAACTATGAAGGTTATTCAGGTGACGTATAAGGGAGGATGTTCCTAGGTGGGCAAGATCCTTACCCCTGCTTATTTGAGCTTTACATAAGCTACATATGGCCATACATTGGTTGTCTGGATTTGGATAAAAATAACTCCAGACCGAAGAGGTGCATTTTTTGGTCTTCTGACCAGGCATGACGATGGGCTTTTTCATCCCATGGAGATCAGCTTTTTCCCCCCCTGGTGCCTCATTTACAATAACCACATCACCATCCTCATCATCAAGTTCCTCCACAGCGCCAGCTACATCATCAATAGCCTCCTCCCGAGCCACCTCTTCCCGTACAGTGATGGGAAGGTCAGGCTTGACAACCACCAACACCCTTGGACTCGCCTTGGGGATTTGTGATAATTTCTCTTTAGAAGGCAGAGTTGTTTGCTGTTTTGTTGCTGACAGCATAACTCTCTTCAATTTTTTGTAGGGGGGGGGAGGAGGAGGAGGGCTAAGATCCGTGGGTGAAGCTGAACCACTAGTCATGAACACGGGCCAGGGCCTAAGCCGTTCCTTGCCACTCCGTGTCGTAAATGGCATATTGGCAACTTTACGTTTCTCCTCAGATGATTTAAAGTTTCTCTTTTTGCTACTTTTTCTTAACTTGGGCTTTTTGGATTTTACATGCCCGGTACTACGAGATTGGGCATCGGGCTTGGAAGACGACGTTGATGGCATTTCATCGTCTATGTCATGACTAGTGGCAGCAGCTTCAGCATTAGGAGGAAGTGGGTCTTGATCTTTCCCTACTTTATCCTCCAAATTTTTGGTCTCCATTATATGTAGCACAAGATACTGCAGAATGTGGGAACTTGGTAATATTGCAGTACCAATGGACTTATACTGCTGGATTGGTTTTGCAAATTTGGTTATAATTATTATATATTTTATTTATTTTTTAAATTTTTTATTTTTTTTTACTTTTTTTTAATTTTTAAAAAACTTGGGAATAGTGGGGAAAAAACTATGCCCTTAGAAGCACAGAGCACAGGACACAGCACCACTGGACTGAACAGGACACGGCACAGGACCCAGCAGCACTACGGAACTCAGCAGGACAGAGCACAGGACACAGCACCACTGGACTGATACTGCAGAATGTGTGAACTTGGTAATATTGCAGTACCAATGGACTTATACTGCTGGATTGGTTTTGCAAATTTGGTTATAATTATTATATATTTTTTTTTTTTTTAAATTTTTTATTTTTTTTTACTTTTTTTTTATTTTTTAAAAACTTGGGAATAATGGGGAAATAACTATGCCCTTAGAAGCACAGAGCACAGGACACAGCACCACTGGACTGAACAGGACACGGCACAGGACCCAGCAGCACTACGGAACTCAGCAGGACAGAGCACAGGACACAGCACCACTGGACTGATACTGCAGAATGTGTGAACTTGGTAATATTGCAGTACCAATGGACTTATACTGCTGGATTGGTTTTGCAAATTTGGTTATAATTATTATATTTATTTATTTTTTTTTTACTTTTTTTTAATTTTTAAAAACTTGGGAATAATGGGGAAATAACTATGCCCTTAGAAGCACAGAGCACAGGATACAGCACCACTGGACTGAACAGGACACGGCACAGGACCCAGCAGCACTACGGAACTCAGCAGGACAGAGCACAGGACACAGCACCACTGGACTGATACTGCAGAATGTGTGAACTTGGTAATATTGCAGTACCAATGGACTTATACTGCTGGATTGGTTTTGCACATTTGGTTATAATTATATATATTTTTTTTAATTTCTAATTTTTTATTTTTGTTTACTTTTTATTTATTTTTTAAAAACTTGGGAATAATGGGGAAATAACTATGCCCTTAGAAGCACAGAGCACAGGACACAGCACCACTGGACTGAACAGGACACAGCACAGGACCCAGCAGCACCACTGACCTCAGAAGGACAGAGCACAGCACACAGCACCACTGGACTGATACTGCAGAACACAGCACAGCACAGCACAGCACAGCACTGCACAGCACAGCACTAAACAGCACAGAACTAAACAGCACAGAACTAAACAGCACAGAACTAAACAGCACAGAACTAAACAGCACAGAACTAAACAGCACAGAACTAAACAGCACAGAGGACCACCTAACACACCCTCCCTCTACCCTGATCAATGCCCGAGTGAAGATGGCGGCGACTAGCGGGGAATTTATAGGATCCGAGTATCGCGAGATCCGACAACGGGATTATGAGTCAGAGCCTCAGTTTCACTTTTGAATTTGGCGCCAATACCCGGATCTGTCTCGGATCCGACTCGGATCCGCAACGTTCGGGTGGGCTCGGATTTCATAAATCCGAGTGCGCTCATCCCTAATATTAACCAGTATGAAAGAAAACAGTACGCTTGTTCTTGAATTGAATTTACTATGGGACACACTACCCTAACAGACCTCATTAAATTTCTTTTAATTCTTTTAATATACATGAATATTTTTGTCATTTTTGCTCCCACCCCTACTCCTCTTCTTTCCTCTAAGCTCTTTAAACATTCAAGACCCAAACAAATATATGTGTCAATACACAGAAGAAACAAACTGCTTGGTAACCTACAGAATAATACTGTTTTATTTGGTTACAGTAATAACACAACAATAGAGACACATTTGTTGGGCACATACTAACTATAATACAGACATTTTTTTAAATATGAAATGACCCTTTAAAAACCTGTACTATTGTATAGCTTTACTTTAGCTCTTCTCCAATTTTATTATATCCATATAATAATATGGGGCCTGATTCATTAAGGATCTTAACTTGAGAAACTTCTTATTTCAGTCTCCTGGACAAAACCATGTTACAATGCAAGGGGTGCAAATTAGTATTCTGTTTTGCACATAAGTTAAATACTGACTGCTTTTTCATGTAGCACACAAATGTCAACTTTCAGTGTACACATAAGCTATCAAGTATTTGTGTGCTACATGAAAAAACAGTAAGTATTTAACTTATGTGCAAAACAGATTACTAATTTGCACCCCTTGCATTGTAACATGGTTTTGTCCAGGAGACTGAAATAAGAAGTTTCTTAAGTTAAGATCCTTAATGAATCAAGCCCATGGTCTCCAAAATGTATGAGCACTAACTAGAGCTCTGTACAGAGTAATCAGGACCTCTCTCCTTCTGCTGCCAAATCTGCTGCCTAGGCAGTCAAGTATTCTACTAGCCTATTATTAGTTAGTTACACTGTTTAACTGTTTCATAGGTGTTTAAAATTAATTACCAGTTCCTTAGTCTCTGCTGTTTTGACCATACTATACAGCTAATGATATACTCAGAATGAGGACTCTTTTTCCACAAGGGCATTATTTGGCACTTGGCAGCATTAAATAGCACCTTTTCACGACAACTAGCAAAAACACACCAGGGGTAAATGTATCAAACTGTGAGTTTGCCAGCGTGTTGAAATCGCGGCAAATCGCGGGTGTTTAAAAAAAAAACTGTAAATGTATCAAGCTGCGATTTTAACATATTACTGTATTTAGCGCTTACGCAATTAACGTAGCGCATTGCGCATGCGCTACGCTACTTGCGTAAGCTGTATTTACTGTATTACAGCTTACGCAAGTAGCGTAGCACATGCACAATGCGCTACATTGATTGCGTAAGCGCTAAATACAGTAATATGTGATTTCCCCACTAGCGTGGGAAAATGCCATATTACAGTACTTAGCTCTTACGCAAACAGCGTAAGAGCATTGCGGAACGGACCTCCTACTAGGTAGGAGGTGTTTGCGGCGGCTTCTGGCTTTTTTTTTTTTTTAACTTCAATCAAGACTAAAGATTTGGGATATTACAAATATGTGCCCCTTCTGGGCGAAGTGTTCCAGTTGGCAAAGAATCGGTTTTGGAGGTACAAATGGCTGGGACTGGGGCAAGCCATCAAGATGGATGTACAAATAATAAGGGACTGAGGCAAGCCAGGAACATTGGATCAAGGAAGAAGACAGCATTGGTAAGTATTTGAGTTTTTTTATTTTTATTAAATAGTTGTGGTTAAAAAGAGGGTGGTTAGTGTCTTTATTGTGGGGTTTTTATTTTTTAAGAAATATGTGTGGTTTGTATGAGGGTGTTGTTGTTTTGTTAACTTTTTTCTTTGTGGAACTACAGGGCCCAGCAAGCCAGGAATGTCAGGGCATGTTGGCACTTGTGGTTCTCCAAGTGCCAACATGCCCTGGCTGCCGTGGGTATGCTGGTGCTTGTAGTTATACAAGCAACAGCATGGCCACAGTTTTTAGGGCAACCTGGCTGGCTGGGACTTGTAGTTCCACAAACAAAAATGGTGTCAGTTTATTTTTTTCTACTATTTACCGCCGTATCACCCTACTACCCACAGCCCAGGGGTAGTAGGAAGAGCCCTAGTGCTATCAGCACTGGGCTGGTTCTTTCTAGGGGGGGGGCCCGCTCGTTTTTTTCAGCGGGCCCCACTCCCTAGGGAATCCAGCCCAGCGCTGAACAGTCTAGGGTTGGTTAGTCATTATGGCAGGGGGACCCCTGCCGCGCGTCCCCCTGCTATAGTGCCGCCAACCCTGGCTGGTTTGCCTAGTGCTGGTAAAGTGAAAATCGGGGGGACCCCACGCAAAATTTTTCCCCGATTTTCACGGGACCAGCACTAGTCATGCAGCAATAGGGTTAAGCATAAATAGTGGGGGGACCTCACGCTTTTTTTTTTTTTTACTTTTATCTGTTCTTTCACTTTTTAACACTGCCAGGGCAGTGTAACAGTGATGTGTTGATACAACATGCTGCTATCAAGCAGCGTGTTGTATCTGGCGTGTTTACAAGCAAAC
The DNA here is from genome assembly GCF_038048845.1 of Mixophyes fleayi. NCBI lineage: Eukaryota > Metazoa > Chordata > Amphibia > Anura > Limnodynastidae > Mixophyes > Mixophyes fleayi. Next base: position 134,356,164 of record NC_134403.1, read on the forward strand.
TCTCCTGAGTTTGCTAACTCGCAGCTTCATACATTGGAGACTTGTATAGCTGCAGTGGCAAACAGTGGTGAGTTTAACCTCTGGCGATTTTGCAAGTAGCGATTTTGACGGAAGCAGAACTCTGGCGATTTTGTATGAAAACTCAGCTTCATACATCGGCGAGTTTCAACTCTCCCGAGAAAATCGCTGGAGTTGCAAAATCGCACTTTGATACATTTACCCCCAGGACTTAGGAGTTACGCTTGTGAGTATTCTGCCTTTTGTGACCACAACCCATTGGTTAGGCTTCCAGGAAACTGGCACTTGTCAGGTCTTCTGCAACAATCCTAGAGAGGTTTGTATTAGACATGTTCACTTACCCCTGTGTTCTGGTTTTGGTTTTGGATCTGGATTAACTTTGTGTTTTGGTCTTGGATCCCTATTTTTTTTCTAAAATCCATATTTTTTTCCTACAATCACAGAATTTGGCTTCCCCCCCCCCTACATTATTATTAACCTCAATTACACTAATTGCAAGTCATATGCAGTAAATTTTGACCATCTCACAGGTCACAATATTATTTCCATACACTTTCAAACAAAGACTGCAGCGCCCTGGCTGGATGCTAAGCGACAGAGCAATGACTCAAACACACGGCAGTTCCTAGCACATCTAGGAAACATTGGCACACAGCAGTGGCAGAAAAGAAAAGTGGTGCAAGATGGAATTGTCCTTGGATCATTTTCGCTGTTCCTTCATCCAAAGAAGCATATACAGGGTGGAATTCCTCCTTGTCACCACCTCTTGCTTCAGTTGGTGGCAGGGCAAATTAAATTGCTCTTGTAGCTGCTGCAATCGCCTACATGCTGTTGCGGAATGATGGAATGTCCAGATATTTTACAGGCCACAGACAGTATCTCCTTCACGCCCCTGTCATTTTTTTTAAAAAGCTCTATACCACTAAGTTTATTGTGTAAGCAAAACAGGGAATGTGAGGGAATTCATCCAGCTGGAATGCTCTCACAATATTGGTGGCGTTATCAGAAATGACATATCCTGAGGAAAGACCAAGCGGGATAAGCCATGTTGCAATGACATCTGTTAGTTTTTGTAACACATTGTCAGCTATATGCCTCTTAGTGAAGCCGTTGATACACAGAGTAGCCTGCCTCTGACAAATGTGACGTACTTGGGTACATGCTGCTGCTGTTCCTGCTGGTAAAAGCGAATCACTAACCCAGTGGACTGTCACATTCATATAATCTTTAGTTTGCCCAGTTCCGCTTGTCCACATATCTGTGGTTAAGTATACAGTGGGTACAAAGGCATTTTGCAGCCCAATAATTACATTTTTACGAACTTTCTGGTAGAGGTGAGGAATAGCTTTTCTAATGAAATGGTGTCATGATGGAATTTGGTAACGGGGACACAAGACCTCAAGTAACTGTCTAAAACCAGCTGCATTAATAGTGGATATTGGACGCAGATCTAATACTAGCATAGTCGCCATGGCGTCTGTGATCCGCTTTGCGACTGGGTGATAGCTTTTATACTTGCTTCCTCTTACAAAGGATTGTTTAAAAGTCAATTGTTGTAAACTACTAGTAGTTTTCTTCTTGGTCTGCTTCTGGGATGAAGATTAAACCCCAGCAGCAGCAGCAGTGGGACTAACGTTCAGGAATTCTTCTCAGGAATCAGGATAGTAGAGGAGTCATCTAGCCTTAGCAACTTGGATGTAGGACTAACTCCGAGGATATTGATGACGACGGTGTTGTAGGTGTAGATGCAGGTGTCGGAATCTAGCTGACAGAGGGGACCTAGCTGATGACGGACTGCTTGTTGTTATTTTTTTAGCAATTTTCCCAACAGCTTGCCATGAACTCGCTTCAAATGGCGTAACATGGATCAGGTTCCTAAGTGGTTAAGGTCCCTACCTTGACTGACTGTGGCTTTACATATGCTACAGATGGCTAGACAACTGTTGTCAGGATTTGGGTAAAAATAATTCCACACATAAGAGGTGGATTTTTTGGTCTTATGTCCAGGCATGACAATGGCCTTCTTCTTATCACGTGCAAGAACTGCTTCCACCAATGCAGGACTTACACAAACAACCTCATCCTCATCATCATCCTCATTAGCACCCTCGTCGGCTACACAAATATCCCCCTCATCCTGTTGCAATTCCAAAGTGGCACAAGTTAAACAGAAAACTTGTTCCGTACAATAGATGGTGCATGTCCACCAGTAATTTGTCAAATTATTGAGCTTTGTGTCTTAAACCAGGGTTCCAGTTTCTGCTATTGACTTTTGTGTATGAACTTAGCTTTCTGTGACTTCCCTGCTGGTTTTAACAACCTGGCATCATCTGACTTATCTTTCTTGGCTTAATTCTTTATTATACTAGCTCCTGCTCCACCAGTGTCCTTACATTGGAATGTACTTCTGCTTGCACAAGAACTTAACAAAACCACAGTCTGACTCAGGGCCTTACAGAACAAACTTGCACAGTATGGATTCCACAGGATCTGCTTCCCTTGAACAATCTCTGATACAGATCATCCTGGAGTTTCAGGCCCAGATGATACTTATGCAGAAAAAACTGTAAAGAATGCAGAGTAGGAAGGTCTAGTCTAGACACTACTGGTGTTTTACAGGTTCTTCCAATGGAACCCCCTGTTCATGTTTTGGTGGAGTCAGACTCACTGTTGTCTATGCTGCAAAAGTATGGTGGTGATCGTGACCAATACCACCAGTTTGTAGAATAATGTCAGCATTTGATGCAAATTATGCCACATTCTTATTCTACAATACTCCTGTTTGGCCTCTCGTATAAGCCCTGGGCCTGCTATCACAAAGAAGGAGCCTATATACATTGGCTGGGTTCCTCAGTCCGCTGACAGAGAAAGAACAGTCCCAGTATGAAACTAAAATGTTTGTATGTAATGTGACCAGTGCGGAACACTTCATATAAGAATTCCCCCTGCATGGAAAACCCAGATGAAGGGCAGTGAATTGCCAAAACCAATGCACTATAAAGAGGTATTGATTTGGTCCTGCTGAACCTTCTGAACTCTTTGCACCATTTACAGTATACACTCTCCAGCTACATCCCAAGATGCTATGTCTCCCTGTCACACCAAGTTCAAAGCTTTGACAATACCAGAAGTCATTGATTTTATAACTATGGGGTACTTCATGGTTGAATCATTTGGCAAACAGCAGAGGAATCTCATCTTCTGCAAGGCTTCTCAGTCCCATTATAGATCATTAATGGGCCCAGAGCATCTTGTGTTCAACTTGTTCTGGTTACTCACACTTTCCATTTTATCTCTGACATCCTATATGCCCTCCACAATGCTCACACCTGCTAACTCAGATCAATTTAAAAGGCACAATTCTAAATGACCCAAGAAGATACAGTACAATTTGATCCACCCAATATCAAGTAGACCATCAAGTGTTCCTGTCCACAAAGCACCTTCATCTGGGATGACCTTCTCACAAACTTGCTGAATGTTACAGTGTATCTTTTTGGATCACAGAAAGATACTCTCCCTTTAATTTCTGCTTTCAACATCCCTACTCCATGTGATGGATATATCAAACATTCTATATGTCCTTTTGAAACTAGCACTTTCGCTGCCAGGTTGCTTAAGGGCTCCAGCACCCATTCAAGTTCAAGAATCCTTAGGGGTATATTTACTAAACTACGGGTTTGAAAAAGTGGAGATGTTGCCTATAGTAACCAATCAGATTATAGTAATCATTTATTGAGTACATTCTACAAAATGACATCTACAATCTGATTGGTTGCTATAGGCAACATCTTCACTTTTTCAAACCTTCAGTTTAGTAAATATACCCCTTAGAGTACGAAGAGAATGTAGGCAAGGACACCTTGTACTCTCGCATGAAATATAAAATGTATCCCCTCTTTTCTACCACACTAGCCCATGGCATTTGCAAAGAGTACAAAGTGACATGATATTTTTTCTGATTTGCCAAGTGTATTACCCTGCCTAAAAGTTAGTTAATATGTCTTAACCACACTGTATTTAGCATATCTTAACCACATTGTATTTAAAAGGATTTCATAATACTGTTGTTGTTGTTCTTCATCTTCTATTGCATTATAAAAGCTATTGCCATTGGCATTCAGATATTATCTTACTGTCTTCAAATATTACTACTGTACATAATTAGTCAACAAATAATACTCTTCGAATATTTTGTATCTTGCTATCTTCTATGGATACCTTACTCTGCACCTTTTCCAGTATACCAGAGCTTAAAGTACCTGTTGTATACTGCGCACTACTTATGGTGGTTAGATTTCAGACCATTAGGTTACAAAGTCTTCAAATAAACTTGACAAGAGGCTTATACCCCTTTACCTGCGAGTGTTTGTCGATATATGGATTTTTGTGTTGACTTGCGTTCTCTTACACTTTAAGAGGAAGAACGGGCGCAAACAGGGGTGGGCAAGCTTAGGCTGAGTACAGTAACAGTGTATTCATATAATTGCAACATAATGTGACATGGGTGCATCCGTAGATACAGCATATAGGGAACGTTATAGTTGCGGCTAAATTATATTAAGTCACACCCATCTATTTAGTTACTTAATTGTCATTTTTATGTGGACTACTATAGGAAAGAATATTTCCATTGATTTTTAAGGGGGAAAACAACAGATCTGGAGGTGTTTGTATTTATTTAAAGTTTATATTAAAAATTGGACTTTTTAACAACTAATAAGACAATATTCTATCTTATGTATATGACATTTCATTACATTACGTTCAGGGCCGCCGAGAGGGGGGGGGAGCGGGTACAGTTTACCCGGGCCCGTCCATGCCAGGGGGCCCGGGCCGGGCCCTCGCTGCTAATTTAATTTTTTATTATTATTTTTTTAATTTTCTCTTTTGCGATATTTTTTTTAAACTTTTTTTATTTTTTTTTCCGCGGGGGGGGGGGGGGGGTCTTGGGTTTCTTGGGAGCTGGAAGGAAAAAAAAACAATACTTACGTGATTGCGTGGCGCCGTGTCCCTCCTCTCCTCTTCTCCATTCACACTGACTGCCGGGCGTGACGTCATCAAGTCACGCCTGTCAGTCAGTGAGGAGCTCCGCAGGCCAGCATGAAGAAAGAAGACAGAAGAGCAGAAAAGAAAAGAAAGAAGTTGACAAAATGTAAGTAAAGAAACGGAGAAGCAAGGGGAGGAAAACAGAGAGGGACAGTACTATAAAGAAAGGGGAGAGAGGAACAGAGGAGGAAAAAAAGTGGGAGAGAGGAACAGAGGAATAAAAAAAAATTGGGGAGAGAGGAACAGAGGAGGGAAAAAAGTGGGAGAGAGGAACAGAGGAATAAAAAAAGTGGGAGAGAGGCACAAAGTAAAAAAGAAGGGGGAAAAGCAGCATGGAGGTCGCAGTGTGAGCATAAGGGGGTACAGTGTAGTTGTGTTGAAGGGGCACAGTATTGTGTGTGTGATGGCACAGGGGGCTTGTTGCAATGTAGTGTGTGTGAGGTAGGTGGCGGCTAATTAATGGGTGCTATTTTGTTTGTAGGGTGATGGTGGGGACTATTAATTTAAGATGGGGTGGTTTGGGGGCTATTGAATCTTGGGGTGAGTTTAGGGAGAATGAGGTCTATTTATTAAATGTGACTATGAATTATTTAATGGCAGTGATGGTTGCGGGAAATAGGTATTGCTGGGGCTGTTTGCAGGAAGGGAAATAGGTTTATTTATTAAATGTGAATAGTATTATTTTAATGTTGGGGCTGGAGGAAGGCCTAATTATTAATCGTGGGTGCTATTGATTTAACGACGGGGCTGGCTGTAATTTTCTAAATGTAGCCATTTTTTTTTCAAAATAGGTCCTTCAACATTTCTGGATCCGGACAAGCCACAACTAAAGAAACCAGCAGCCACAGGTGGAGAAAGTGAGAAGAACAGGTAGGAGAGAGCAGCACAGTGTGTGAAATGTTGTGATTCTAGTAGGGACAATACCAATTTTTGGTGAATGTTGTGCCCAATGTAAGGTGTAGGCCAAGACTGAACTGTTTGTGTACACACTGCATTGTTTGTATACTTCACTGTGGTGGTAGATGTCCTGAAAGTCAGGAGTGCTTGAACTTATGTGACGCTCCGGCGAATTGAGAGCCTAGTGGTTTTGATGTTAGCCACGCCCCAATGGCACGTTTGACACGCCCCCAAATGAATGACCACACCTCCCAAAAACTTTGCACCGCCATTTGGCTAGCCACGCCCCTGAATGTATGACCAAATACCTAAAAAAATTTGCGCCGCCATAAGGCGGCGCAAAAATATTTTGGGGCTTACTTGACTATGAGGGGGGGCCCCATGAATTTGTTGTACCCGGGCCCTAAATTCTTCTTGGCAGCCCTGATTACGTTGTGAGCACATAAAGTAATGCTAATTTAGCATTTACTATGAACACTGTTGAGTCACATCTCTATGCTTTTGTGAGGGTTCACTATACACACTTGTATGCTACTGTTTTTGAGCTGAATGCACTTTGAGATACTTCTGATTCAACATATACATGTAAGTACGCTTTTTTAATTGTCTTTTGCTGTGTACGTTTGGTATGCAAATGTGTTCCAACTTTAAATGAGCCCCTATAACATTTATACCTCTTTTTATTTAAAAACTATTTTGAGGATGTGAAAACCTTTCTTTTCTAGTCCTTAAAAAAGTCAATTTCTTCAGTGCTTTTGCCTAAGAAAACATGATTTTATAGTTATTTACAATAAACTGCAGATTATAGATGCTTCCCTTTCACTGCACCAAACCCCACTCACACATTAAGTCTTAAACTATGCTTATATTAAAATAACGACAGTGAAACCAGAATGTGTTGGCAACAGGGCCATCTTAACAACATTACGGGCACCCGGGCAAAGCAGTGCATCGGGCCCCTATAATATATATATATATATATATATATATATATATATATATATATAGGCCTCGATGCACTGCTTTTTTTAAATGTACTCGCTCAGTGACCCTTGAAGTTTTTTTTTTGCAGGATTTTTTTTTTGCAGGATTATTTATTCTTATTAAGAGCCTTGCTTATGGGGCCCCCTTGCCCGTGGGGCCCCCGGGCACCTGCCCATCGTGCCCAATGGAAAAGATGGCCCTGGTTGGCAATTAATAAGTCATAGTTTATTGAAAAACAAGAAATGGTGGCGGCGAAGGCATATTTCAAGTCAGCTACAACGAATAGCAGTAACCAAAAACTGTATGGCCATCCTGCACTAACCACTGGACCCAGGATATAATCCTTTATGATTCGCAAGTGCTAAATTTGGCATCAGCGTGACTACACCTCCTCTGGACTAACAATGATGTGCCCTGTCAAAATGAGAGCATAAATCTGATATGATAAAATAGAATATTGAATGTCGGGACCCAAATAAAACATTGCATTGATACCTAAATGAACCTGATTTTCAACTCAGATAAATGTTTGACCAAATGTTTTTAAAAACGAAAAAATTTGCCCAGTAGGAGGTAATTAGGTTGAGGAGACTTGCTTAAGATATGCAGATCACAGACATCCATTGTTTTGATCATGTATTCCACTTCCTAATTGACTTCCTTTCAATAGGTAGTGTATACACAACGAACCACTAAATTTAAATGAATGAGCCATATGCCTAGGTGAGATCCTTGTAGACAAAGATAGCATTTGAAAACTGCCTAAAAAGATATATAGAAATATGAGTTTCAAAGGAAAATGTCTTCATAGTTCATATTTTGGGAAATCTGGGTGCCACTTCATACTGAGGAGCTCCACCAGGAAATCACACCAGGGTTGTGAATGACAGATACTGGCGGTGCTCGGGAACAGCTATAATCACATATCTTTGGAAAAGGTATATCACATTGTCATAATTCCATCCTGTTTGGTATCAAAAGATGGACAAATTCATAAGGGATTTATTAATAATGAAATTAGATCTGTGTGACGCTCCACAGAAAAGTTAGATCACATAGTAGAATTGGGTAAAAAATCAGGCAACATGCAAATGGTGATTGACAAAAGTATCACAGACATAACAGCTGGGGGCGGGGATAGGTTTGGAAGTGTCTTTAAAAAACTGAGACTAGTTACAGCAAATTGTCAGACTTTGGGAAATCAATTCACATTGATAAGCTGTCCAACTTCCCAGCCAATTTCCCTTGGCCAGAATATACCACTTTGATGTAAGTTGTACTCTGAATCTACTCCTTTGTATTTTAAACTGTTTTGCTTGTGTATGTCAATCTATTAATCATTTAATAATTATTTTTTATATCTAAATGCCCTGTACTTTTGTATATTAAATCTATAATTTAATATGTTGCGCCCTTGATACTCTTATGAATCCATTAGCCTGTTAAGAAGAATATAGCTCGACCAAGTTAACCCTTTGAATGCCTGTGTGATTTATTGATACATTTGATTAACAAGCTTAGTGTGTGCTTGCGTTTACATTTGTTTAACAGTCTGGAGGTGTGAAGAGTTAACCCTTTGTTTGCTGGTGTGGGTCTTGCTAGTCGGTGAGCAGCTAGAAGCCTTGTGTGCCAGTGTGGGACAGTATATTGGGGGTCCTATTGCCCGTATTCAATAGGTGGTGGCAAACCTGAAGTGTGTGGGGGGTGTGGGCGATGTTTGGGGCGATTCAGTGGGTCTGTAACCTGTGGTAGAGAGAGACTGCGGGCTGGAATCGTGTGTGACCTCATACAGCAATAACCCCAAAGTCACGGCAGCTGGGAGCGTGTTCGTGACATGTCCTCACAAAGCAGGTTAAGGGATCCTCTCACAAAGGGAGCAAAAACCAAAGTACTTAGAAGAGGGCAGTGACCCGCGGCCAATCAGCGGAAGCACAATAAGTATTAGTCGCTGACTCACAAATGCCTTCCCAACGAACTGTGCCTGCTCTGTAAGGAATGAGGAAAATTTGTTAGACATGTAAGTTACTGACCCATGGCAGGGACATATGATGTGAGGGAGGGATTTCCTGCAGTGAAAGAGACCCAGCAACCCTTGGGAGGAGCCTTTATACCAGAGCTGAGAACACTCCCATACAATTCCAAATGGCTTGGACTTACAGTGGACTTAACCCTGAATGGGTAAGTACCTGGCATTTGCCCTAAATCCTGCGTTTAAGGACGTTCGGCTTATAGCCTCACTTGTCACTCTTATCAAATGATTCACAATTGTTTTAATGGGGAGTGCTTCTTTAGTCTAAAATAAATATGTAAAAAAACAACTTTGTAATGTGTATACTATAAAAATGATATTTTATTGTGACATTAACTAAACCTTGCCCACATTTTACTCATGAGAACAGGAGGAAGACATAGCAGAAACAATGGCAATCTGTTATACAAAGTGGGTATTCTATCCACTCCTCTGAGCAATAGTGAGATCAGCAACTACTATTACCCGAGCCGAAGTCCTGGGGGCAACTGAGTACTGTGGAGCATATATAGTTCTTCGAAAAGGGGGCTGCTAAAGTTGAACATCTTGCAAAGTGGTTCTAGTAGTTGAGAATCACATGTCATATTGCCCTTAACAGTGACATTAAATTCCACCTATTTGGAAAATATCTACATTCCCTCGGTACCAAATACAATTGCATTTGTCCTAGCAACCTCCAGGATATGAGGCCATGTCATCACCCTACACTTTTGCTACAGGATGTGAATTAATACACTCATTTCCCAATTGGATCAACCAATATTAAGCTAAGAGCCGATATTGGAAAGCTCCCAAATATATTACAGTGTGCGTAGGTTTGTATTAGCATTTAAACAGCATTTAGGTACCAGAGTAGAGCCCATTGTAAATTAACCGAAGCAATGTATTCTATACTCACCTACTCTCCTACAATGTTTAGGAGACTCAATAAGATAGAAAGTCACCCTCCTTCATCTCACCCACTTTCTTAGTGAAATAGGCAGGTTGGGGTCACAATAACACAATTCGCAGCGAGACAGCTAATTAGACCACAACACCACCATTTAAATGATGCTTACCTCATTATAGCAAGGTGTACAGTAATTTAGCCAGCATGTATGTTAATCAATAGAGACTGCAGTTATGTTACACGACAAGTCCACTTTTAACTGCTTCTTTTGCTGTTCCAAATTTGATGCCTTTCTCTCCGCGGAACTGTCTGTCAAACATAAGCAGTTTTATAAAAATAAGGTGTATATATTTGTTCAAGGAATTGTCATCCCCATTCACTGTTTATTTATTAACTAGCTTCTCTACTTCCATATATATATATTTCTTTTGACAGCAAACAAGAAAACTAGGCTCATTATTTTTTTCTCATATTTAAACAGTACAAGTTTGTTCAGGCTCTTACACATTGCATATTTCTTTAAAGCACTGATTGGAGATGAGTCACTAGCGGTTTGACTAAACAGATAATCCTTTTCTAATCTCAATGAAAAACATTCTGACATATTCTAGGAATTGTTCTAACAGAAGCAATTGTATGAAATGCTTAATCCAACAACATGGAGTCATGTTTATTGTCACAGAAAACAATTTTCTTTTTAAATTTCTCAAAGGATCAGATTATGAGATAAAATTAAAGTGAGAGTAAGTACAGTTTTTGTGCACCATTTATCTTTACTTTATTTTCCATAAACTTTCAGCAAAACATATAGGCATGCATTATTATCTTTAACTTGTCTTACTATAGACTGTTTTGAGTCCCTCAAATACAGGCCTTTTAATTAAATAGAGAAAAGGCCTATCAGGTGTTTTCGCTGGAGATATGGCTTCTCCCTATTTATCAAATGGTCACTGTCGGAGATAGCAGGGCTGTCACCGGGAGTAACCCACGCCAGAGAAAAAATTCACCGGGTCTCATTGGAAAAAGCTTCCCCATGCAAAGCAAGAGAAAGCGTATTTAACAAGGATCATGGCAGTAAAAGTACCGTACAATCCTTCTTCTGCTATTGTCATCTCAGGACATACATATGACAGAAGAGAGTCAATGAAAAATGCTTTATTATTTCAATAAGTCATTTTTTCACATACTTTTAATGTGAAGTATGTATTTTTTCACATTCTTTATTAAACTTAAATGAATAAGCGTGTAAGTGAAATATCTCAAATGCTGTTTATATATCAGCCATAAAGATGTCAAAACGAGGTGAAAAACAAGGTGAGAAAAAAAAACAACCTAAAATCTACTATTAAATACTACTGTTAATACTGTCTGGATGTCAAAATCTCAACTTATACATCCAAAAAACGTACTGTCTACAGAGTCTTTTATACAACCCCTAACACCCCCCCTCCACCATTGGTTTGTACCTGCATAATAACAGTGATTCTTAAATAAGAAGGGGAGAGACTGAACACATAAAAAATCTGGACAATGGTCCCCGAAAGTCTCATTAAGGAGATTTTTTCATGATAAGGATGAGGATTCATGATACAGTTTATTTACATTATTAGTATATGTACATATATAGTGATTTATTTTATTAGTTTTTATATTTGACTTTTAAGCAGAGATGCTCAGGCTCGGTTCCCCAAGAACCGGACACACCCGAACTTAGCGGATCCGAGTACCAAGCAGAGCAAGGTCGATACTTTTGCGCATCCTTGGAATTGATAACAAGGCAAAACATCATCGTTATGTCGTCGGATCTCATGAGTTTTGGACCCTATAAGTAACATCCTCCATGGCGATCAACCGCCATTTCACAGAGGGACACAGAAGGGATAGCAAGGTTTCGGGCAACGTCATAGCTAGAAAAGAAAGAGGAGGGGTAGCAGTGTTCTTCAAAGTCTCCAGTGACATTTAGGAGAGCTCCATTGTTAATTGTCATTGCTGAAATAGAAATAATAGGACTAAAAGTCTTGGACTAAATCGGCAGTGACACTGTACTGTGTTATCTAGCTAACACACCAACAGGACAGCTCCATTGCTAATTGTCATTGCTGAAATAGAGATAATAGGGCTGGCAGTCTTGGCCTAAATCTGCAGTCACATTGTACTGTGTTATCAAAATGGATTCACAGCATAACACAGAAGACCGGGGCAACCAAGCAGCTGCTGGCACCACTCATGATGATAGTAATCCCTGTACATCATCTGCTAAAACCTATGTTAAAGTGAATAGTGTTTTTAAGTCAGGGAAACAAAAATGTGAAAAACACCTTTTACCTTGGTCAAGAAAAAAAGAGCTGTAATCCAGGCAAAGTTATCTGCAGAAAAAAATAAAATTGCCAACATGCCATTCTACACACCCAGTGGCAAGGAAAGAATGAGGCATTTACCTTTCTCTATGAGTGCTAGTTCTGCAACTGTCACCGAGGCATCTTCTTGTAAGGTGCTACGTGTAAGCCTAACCTTTCTGATAGTGTACCCATAAAGAAGGCCTCTTTCAGCATTTCTGCAGACGTGTGCATGAACAGCCCAAGTGCAGCCAGGGATACACAAATTGAGGATGCCAATTTGGAATTGCAACAAGATGAGGTGGATATTTGTGTAGCTGATGAGGGCGCTAATGAGGATGTGGATGGGAATGATGTTGTTTGTGTAAGTCCTGCACCAAGCAGTAAGCAGTTCTTGCACATGATAAGAAAAAGGCCATTGTCATGCCGGGGCATAAGACCAAAAAATCCACCTCTTACGTGTGGAATTATTTTTACCCAAATCCTGACAACAGTCTAGCTATTTGTAGCGTTTGTAAACCCACAGTCAATAGAGGTAGGGACCTTAACCAGCTAGGAACCTCATCCGCGTTGCGCCATTTCAAACGAGTTCATGACAAGCTATTGGGAAAATTGGAAACTTATGCTAAAAAAATAACAACAAGCAGTCCAGCATCAGCTAGGTCCCTTTTCTCAGCTAGATCCCGACACCTGCAATCTACAAACACAACACCGTCCTCATCAAAATCCTCAGTAGCGATCGAAGTTAGTCCTGCATCCAAGTTGCTAAGGCTAGATGACTCCTCCACTATCCTGGATTCCTCAGAAGAATTCTTAAGCATTAGTCCCACTGCTGCTGCTGCTGCTGAGGGTGGATCTTCATCTCAGAAGCAGACAAAGAAGAAGACTACCAGTAAACTGTTATAAACTACTAGTAAACAATCCTTTGCAAGAGGAAGCAAGCATGAAAGCTGTCACCCAGTCGCAAAGCAGATCACAGACGACCATGGCGACTTTGCTAGTATTAGATCTGCATCCAATATCCACTATTAATGCAGCTGGTTTTAGACAGTTACTTGAGGTCTTGTTTCCCTGTTACCAAATTTCCTCACGACACCATTTTACTAGAAAAGCTATTCCTCACCTCTACCAGAAGGTTCGTAAAAATGTAATTATTGGGCTACAAAATACCATTCTACCCACTGTACACTTAACCACAGATATGTGGACAGGCGGAACTGGGCAAACTAAAGATTATATGAATGTGACAGCCCACTGGGTTGGTGATTCACCTTCACCAACAGGAACAGCAGCAGCATGTACCCAAGTACGTCACATTTGTCAGAGGCAGGCTACTCTGAGTATTACCGTCTTTGCTAAGAGGCATAAAGCTGACAATGTGTTACAAAAACTAAGTGGTGTTATTGCAACATGGCCTATCCCACTTGGACTCTCCTCAGGATATGTCATTTCTGATAATGCTACCAATATTGTGAGAGCATTCCAGCTGGGTAAATTCCATCACATTCCCTGTTTTGCTCACACAATAAACTTGATGGTGCAGAGCTTTATAAAAAATGACAGGGGCATGCAGGAGATGCTGTCTGTGGCCCGTAAAAAATCTGGACACTTCCGGCATTCGGCAACAGCATGTAGGAGATTGCAGCAACTACAAGAGCAATGTAATTTGCCCTGCCACCAACTGAAGCAAGAGGTGGTGACAAGGTGGAATTCCACCCTGTATATGCTTCTGCAGATGGAGGAACAGCGAAAAGCCATCCACGCTTTCTCCACAAGCCATGACATTGGGAAAGGAGGAGGGATGTATTTTACTCAAGTGCAGTGGAGAATACTTTCTGTGTTGTGCAAGGTGCTGAAACCATTCAAAGTAGTCACCTGTGAAGTGAGTTCAGACACTGCTAGCTTGAGTTAAGTGATTCCCTTAATTAGACTTTTGGAAAAGCAGCTTGAGAAACTGAAGGAGGAGATTAAACAAAGCAATTACGTTAAGTATGTCAGACTTGTATATCAAGTACTTTATTCGCTTCGCCAGGATCCAAGAGTTATCAAAATCTTGAAATTGGATCACTACATTTTGGCGAATGTGCTTGAGCCTAAGTTTAAGAGCTATGTCTTCTCTTTGTTTCCAACTGACCCAGATCTCAATAGATGCAAGAAGCTCCTGGTGAGCAAGATGACAGTTTAACTGTTACTTGACAGGACGCAGTCTCCTCCTTCAGTTTCTCAGTCAACTGCTGCTAGGAAAAAAACGTATCTTTCCCAAGAGAGCCAGGAATGATGCAGATGACTCAGCACAACATTTTGACATCTGGTCTAGTCTAAAAGAATTTACCAAAAAATGTAACACCTCTGCCGTAACTCCACCTGATCCTACTATCAACATCCAAAGGATGGTGGAGGATTATTTTAACGACAGCATAGAAATAGACACATCAGACAGTCCCTTTACATATTGGGAGGAAAAAAAGGGAATTTGGAGACCCATGTACCAACTCGCTTTGCACTGCCTAAGCTGCCCACCCTCCCGTGTGTACTCAGAAAGAGTTTTCAGCGCAGTCGGAACCCTGTCAGCGATTGACGTAGGAGGCTACTTTATCAAAATGTGGAAAAGATGATGTTCATAAAAATGAACTTCAATTTCCACAAGGAAGGCCTTTCCCGCCAATTACATCAAAATACTGAGACTTCTGTAGTGGTGGATTCCAGCAGTGATGAATTAATAATGTGTGAGGATGATGTACAAACTGATGAGGGTGAGGATGAGGATGAGGCTTAGGATGATGACAACAACATATTACCACAGTAGAGTTCATTAACAGCACTGTTACCTTAGGTGCTTTAAGCCCATTGTTAGCTTGTTATTTGGGGGTTCAAACAAGCAAGCACGTCAGCCTCAAAAGTCAAAAGGCACTCCATGATGCTGAAGTACTTGGTTTGTTAAAGTGTGCATGTCTTTTTTAAGATCCAACATAAGAGTGGGTGCGAGGGCCCAAGGACAATTCCATCTTGCACCACTTTTCCTTTCAGCTACCGTTGTGTGCTAATGTTACCTACATGTGCTATATACTGTTGTGTGCTTTGCAAAACTCAAAGACACCCATTGATGATGCAGATGACTCAGCACAACATTTTGACATTTTTTCTTGTCTACTGTAAAAGAATTGAGCAGAATTAGTGACACCTCTGCTGTAACTTCACCTGATCATACTATCAACTATCAACATCCAAAGAATGGTGGAGGATTATTTTCAATTTTTTTGAACAGTATAAAGACAACAGTTTTATTAACAAAGAACAACTTTGCTTGCAAAGGTAATGTAAGTATGGATGTCCAAATAGACGTGTATATGTATCACCTTCCACTTTGCTGCTGTTTCATCAGTATTGTACAAAATGTTTGTAATCTGCACTTTATGTCAAAGGTACCTAACTATATTATAATTTTTTGGTGAAGCTCAGTGATGAACTTGTCTTTTGCTGTGAATTACAATGGTTCTTTTTAGTGCATTGTCTGGCACCCTGGATTGGTCTGGTAAAAGCATGCATCCCGGGGGGGTGGGGGTGGGTCAGCTCTTGTCGCCATGAATTAACTGTAGAATTACCACATCCAAGGAATGGGTGGAGCAATCAAATGAACCATAACTGATTTCATGATCCAAGGACAATTCCATCATGCACCACTTTTCTTTTCTGCCACTGCTGTGTGGCAATGTTTCCTAGATGTGCTATGAACTGCCGTGTGTTTGTGTCATTGCCCTGTCCCTTAGCATCCAGCCAGGTCGCTGCAGTCTTTGTTTGAAAGTGTATGAAAATAATATTGTGACTTGTGAGGTGGTCAAAATTGACTGCAAATGACTTGAAATTAGTGTTATTGAGGTTAATTGTAAGGAAGAAAAAAAAGCAAAATTATGAAAATGTGATTTAAGAAAAAAAATAGGCATCCAAAACCAAAACACAAAGTTAATCCAGATCCAAAACCAAATCCAGAATACGGGGGTCAGTGAACATCTCTACTTTTAAGCACTGTTCTCTGATGTTTGCACTTTCTAAGGAGGTTTTGCAACCTCCTAGTTCAGGAGTTTTTAGTGTAATTATCTTTGAGAACCAATAGATTTTTTTTTCTTTGTGCCCAGTGATCATTGCGTGTATTGTATTGCCGCAATCCTTGTACATACAGTGTTCTTTAAAGTGTTATAGCCATTTTTGTGATTTGGGTGTTTTAGCACTACCTATTATACTGCATAGTAAGCAGAGCATCTGAAGGGGAAATAGGCCAGGGTATTATCACAAGAGACTAAATTGGTTTAGAAGTGCCATAAGTAAGAAACAATTCATTTCCAGAAAGTCGCAAACTGAGTCTGAGGCTCACAACATAGAACCTATACTGTGGAAATGCAGAGACCAGCTAGAAAAAAGCTTCTTCTTACCAAACAAACCCCCTTATCATTTAGGATAGGTCATTGGTAGAAAGTTGTCACCAGATCTTATTATATTACACAAAGTTCATGAAACTCCATAACTGAAAGCAAGAGAGCCAAACAAGTGTAGAAAAATAAAAAAAGGCACCATATCAACAGTCACAGACCAAAAAGAAAAAGCAGTGCCGAATAGTGGCTTTAACTAGAAAAATCAAAGGAAGCCATGGCAGGATACATAAAACCAGAGATAATAGTATATAAAAAAATATATTTTTAATGTCTCAATAAATATAATACATAGGCCTCATAAATTGGTCTATTGCTAGGCAGCTGGATGCCTGCCTCTCTCCTCAGGATTGCCGTGGTCATGTGTGTCCGTCTAGTTTCCCCCGTTTCCTAGCAACAGGACTCTTCTCTCTACTTCCTGTAGGCAGTCAGCTGTTCAGACCGCCTCCTCCACTGCACCAATCAGGGATAGGGTATCTCTATTTAAACCTGCCTCTGACTCTAGGTAGATGCCAAAGTATCTAGGTCTTTCTATGCTCCAGCACTCCAGCCTGTCTCCCTGCTCTCTGACTGATCTCCTGTGTACCAACTCAGCTATCCCTGGTTCTGCTTCTGGATCTCCCTTCGGCCTGATTGCTCCTGATGTATCTGACCTTTGGCTTGCTGACTCCGGATTGCATTACCCCTTGATACCACGTTTACCAGTACGGTTTGACCTCTGCCTGCACAACCACGTCTGTTCACCATCCACTCCGCTGATAGCTAACTTGGAGGGCCGCGACCTGCACGTCCCTTGAAGCAAACTCCAAACTCCCTTGCTGGGGTCCCTGGCGAAGACTGGGGGCGTGTTTAGACTCCGCACCTCCTAATTTAGTGGCGCAAATATCAGCAAATGGCCTTCAGTCCCTGTGGCTCATGTGCGCAGTCCAAGTATGTCATCACTCCACTTTTGTGCACTGTTATAATAGTGTGGTTACTATAAGTTCTGGTAAAAGCGTAAAATGCAAGTTGCTTAATCAATTTATAACTAGTAAAAGTGCAAGATCACATAGAAAAGGTTCCTTTGCACTTAACTACAGCCTGCAAATAGCTTAAAGCCTGCTATACAAATAGAAGAATTAGTTGCATACATTGGAAAATGTATTTGTAATGATCCACCTCCTACAAGGTACTTCTTCTAATAAGATAGCCCAAACTGTAATCAGTGAGAGAACCAACATTGGGGTCACATATACATTGAGAGTGGGACTTACCAAGAGGTAACCCAAATCTCCAGACAAGTAATATATCCTATGGGAGTCCCAGACTTACCATAGGGCAGCTGTAGAACTCCCATAGGAGTCTCCCTAAATAATGCTACAAAAAGAAAAAGTTAATCAATTCAGAACTAGTAAAAGGTATAAAAAAAAATGTCAGTGGAAGTCATAACTTCAGCATGCAGAGGAAGCGTATTTGACAGGGTAAGGCACGACACAGAACTAAGTTGCAGCCCACACAATGGATTGGGTCCTCCTTTGTGGAACCCAGATTACATCCTGGGTAAGCACACCACAGAAGAAGGGGAACCCATGGAAGGGACTCCACACAACTGAAACGGCTTTTGTAATTATTTTTTTTTTCTTTACTTTTTTCTTTTTTTTCCAAGTTGTAAGAAACTGGAATCATACTTCAATGTTCAACAAACCAACCAGTAAAAAAAAACAAACACTAATCTCATTCTAAAAGTGGCCTGTTATAGTGTGAAACTTTCTCAACTGTTTATCAGTATTCCTGTATGTCTTATAAGTAAAAGTACACATTTTTCCACAATGCAAATTGCCAATCACCTTGAGACTGCAAATTAATAGTAATATAAATGAAACTACACCTTTACGTGATAAGCCATAAAGTGCACTACACTTTATACTTTCAAACATTTTATAAAAAGGATTTTATTTTGCCAACAAAATGTTTATGCTTATTCTTAATTTATTGTTCATGATTCATGATTCTTTTTTTATTTTATTAGCATATTCGATTCTGAGCATATTGTTTTTTATTTTATTTCATAGTCTAGCATTTACTTTCCTAGTGCTCCCTTAACCAGTACCCTTGATGCAAATGACAGATGCCATAGTTATTTACTGAATATCACAAAAAAATAAATCTGTTAGTAAAATATCACCATCACCAGTGTGACTTCCAAGTGATGTGCAAGACAAGATACATGTTTGCAAAGGATAAACCAGTAGCTTGTGCCGTTTCTTCCAGTTACTCTATGTCTCAAATGACTGAAGTTCTGATGTTGATGTTTTTTTAACATGTAAGAATAGCCATACCTTGCCAAATACATTCCTGCACAGGACAACAGGACAGAGTCTTTAGGATGTACTTAGGAGTAAGTGAAATTAATTTTATCTAATCAGATGTACTAGACATATTTCCATGTATTCAGTAGCAGTATAAACATGCAATATGTAAAATTAACTGATGCTTTTATACAATAAACAAAAACAGGAATATTGCAAGAAAAATAAATTGAAGATTATTTAATTTACACCTATAAAATGCTGATTTATATTCTAGACTTGATTTATATTGTGGATTTTTTTAAACTGTTCTTCAAAATATTCACCTCCTGCTAAATTTGCATGAGAAAATTTGCACCATCAGCGGAAATTGGACATAAGTGTTCCTAGTCCTACTGTAAAGGTGACCGCGGAGATGTCCAGCCTCGCCGTGTCCCTGGAGGGACAGAAGATGCTCCTGATTCCTGTGCCCAGCAAGAGGGTGAAAAAAGAAGAAATAACCTACTTACCCGTCCAGCGCTCCCGCGGCGGTAAAAGATTGGCGCCGCGGCGAGCGAATGAGCTTATGACGTCGCGCCGCCCGACGACTTAAGTCCATCGGCGGAGGAAGGAAGCAGACGTCTGGAGCGGCGGCGGAGAAAGAAGACTGCAAACAAACCGCCGGAGCAGAGAGCGTCGGCGGGGAGCCCTTGTAAGGGCTGAGAGCGCCCCCGCCTCCACAGTGAGAAGACCCGCGCCGAACAGGAGAAGAGGCGCCGCCGGCTGGAGGGTCTGGAAGACCCGAAAAAGAAGGCAGAAGACGGTGTGGCAAGTTGAGTATCCTGCGCGGAGCGGGTAAGTAGCCTCAACGTTAGGTCGGGCACTAGGCCCATGGCCACGATCGGGCACAAGGCCAGTGGAGCAAGTAATAGGGGCACAAGGCCCAGGGAATTGGGCACTAGGCCCCGATAAAGTAGTGGGCCAGTAGGCCATATTGATAAAGGGCACAAGGCCCTGTTAATTAGCTAGTTAGTCAGGGGAGGCTCAGAGCCCCCAGTTGTACAAGGGCACAAGGCCCTTAGGTAGTTAGTGGCCTAGAGGCCATAGGAAGGCCAGAGGGCCTGAGTAGGGGCTGATAGCCCGTAGGCTATAGAGGGCATAAGGCCCTTAGCAGTTAAGGAGGCTACAAGGCCTAAGTAGGTAGGGGCTAGTGCCCCTAGGCAGTAGGGCACAAGGCCCTTAGTTAGAGGGCTCAGAGCCCTGAGTTAGAGAGGGGGCGGAGGCCCAAAGTCTTAAAGAGCACAAGGCTCTGTGTATAGTTGGGCAGAGGCCCATGGTGTGTTGGCAGAAGGCCATGCTTGTGATGTGTTAGAGGCGTGAGAGCCTTGTAAGTGTAGGGCATGGTCCAGTGTGAGGTGAGCACACTAACGTTGAGAGGTACAGTAGAGCGGAGGCTCCTGTGGGTGCTGTAGCAACCGGCTGGTTGGCTAGCAGTGGTGTGCTCTGGTGAGTAGCGTGCAAAGTACTGTATACTGTATTTATTCTGTCTGTGCGGCGAGTATTGTTTGTATTACGGTATTTTGGGGTGTGCTACATAACTGTGTCCAGGGGCAAGACGTCAGGCCCCCATTAAAGGTAGGCTCTTGTTTCCTGTGATAACCCGTGCTGAGGGGATAAGTGTAGTTGCCAGCTTACACATAGTCAGGGGAGAACACACGTAGTTTCCCCGTCCCTTAGGTCCCTGGGGTCACACTGGTTCCCAGAGGGGGTGGCTGAGTGAGTCGGTGGCAGTGCAGCACACCTTGAGGCAGTTCCAGGGGCAGCCCGTGGTTCTGGTCGAGGGTCCCCAAGGCCGGTTCCGTGCAGGTGGACCTGTGCCTCCGGACGTAAGGACAAGTGTCAAATACCCGAGTACAGTCAGTCGTGCGGTTCAGTTTGATCGTCTTTTCCGTGCGGCAGTTGGCCCGCGGGTTAGTGTGCTGTTCCAGCGAGCCTCAACCGGGCTTGAAGCAGCCGGTCCTTAGGGTCCGTGGGTGACCCCATCGTAAGGAGACAGTCTCCTTGGTTAGACCTGGGTGAGGGGGTTAGGAACCGCCCTCCAGTATAGTTCGTGAACACCGGCTGGTGTTCCCCATAGTGGTTAGTGAGCAGTTCCGCTAGTGCACCACACCTAGTTAGTCATAGTTGTTTGACTTAGTTGCGTTGCCGACCATTAGAGCGTTGTTAGGGTCGGGTCGCTGTTGTAATCAGTTTAGGTTTGTGGGTGCCCATATTAGTCTCACTGAGAGTGTAGAGGGAGGCTGTGTGTTCCTTGTCATCCGCAGGTGTCGGGGAGGTGCAGGAGAACCGGATTGGAAGTGGGAGTGTCCCGGTGAGTATCACGCTCGATTCCCCCTTTCGGTTAGGCCCTCACTGGGTGGTGTGCGAGGTACTTGAGGCAGGAATAGTCCTGGTCTCAAGTGCCTGTAGTCCCCCTTGCCTTGGCAAGAGCAAAGTGAGGAGGCGGCAAGGGGGCTTGGACTGAGAGTGTCCTTGTTCATTGCCGTATTCTCGCACAGCCCTTACCTGGTAGGCACGGCCGTAATCTCTGTCTCTTTCTTAGAGGGACGTGGTTGGAGGTGACAAGGGTTGCGGCTGCGAATCTGCTGGGATCGGATCGCAGCTGGGATATCGGAGGCGGACTGGAGGAGAACATCGTTTACAAGGTAAGTTCCTTTGTGTTGCGTCTGTCCTGTTCCCCGCAGGCGCTACACTACCCCAAATATACCCCAAATCAGAATGAATTGACCATCATAATCCCTGCTCTATTCATAAACTTTGTAAATGCAAATTGACAAATACAGTGTAAAATGACATTGTCCGCAATGGAAAAGCAAAATTGGAAGCTGTATTGTAATACATCATATTGCCTCTAATCCTGGGAGACTTGTTTTTCACAAGATGTCGCCATAATTTTACTAATTTCTAATTGTACAAATGTAATTTTTTAAAGGAATTTAACATTACAAAACCACCATGGTTAATTCCACTGTTAGAGTTAGGAACCAACCTATAAAAGATACACCTTGTCTGGCTAGTTGGCCTACACTATGTACAGATGGAGGGTGTTTATGTTAGGCAAATGGTGCAATAAAGCTCTTGTAAAGGAATAGCAATCACACTATTTGCCTCTAACAGTGTCATGCTGCCATTGTAAACAAAGAAAAGGGTGCAATGAAGAATAAAGCCAGAGTGTGCCACGAGGCACAATCAAATGCATACTCCAGTGTGGAGGCTGGCCATTTGCCCCATATGTCTAAAATCAATATACTCCATCTTTATATGTTCTACATTCTAGAGACAGGGTCCTCCCTACCTATTGTCCCATGTCTGTTTACTGTCTGACTCCATTGTACGTTCTGTGATGTCTTATTTTTTAAATAAACTGAGCGGCGGAAGTGTTATGGAGTTATTGTATGGGAAGTCATGGTGCATGCGGTAGAGGAAAGTTCTATGATGAGCTCTCTGCTCTGGCTACCCACACTGTATTCTGGAGGCCAACATTTAGACTTGCTCTGTGGGGAACATATCACAGATCAGTTACTCTCTGTTCAAGAAGGAACATGCGCGGCTTGGCGGTGGCACAGAAGTACTCAGATAGGAGCACAATCAGTTACTTCAACTTTAACTAATTGTGGAGAAGCAGTGAGAGAGCAGATAATAATATGAGGATGAGTGGTTAAGATAGAATGATGGAAGCAAATGTATCGAAGCAGCGAGTGGTCAGGGTAAGTGTGAGGGTGGATGATAATATGAGGAATAGGGTTATTGAGAGAGAAGAATGATGAGGATGATCACAAAAAGTGGGGTTTAATGTTGTGGATGGATCGATGGATGGATAGGCTAATGGTTGACAGTTAATTATGGAGGACGAGGGATTAACTATTATTATTATTATCCTTTATTTATAATGCACCACAAGATTTTATGCAGTGCAGTTAGGAGTACAAACAGTTGACCATACATGGTAGACAGTACAGAACAATAAATGAGTAAAACCAAGACTCCCATAGCTCCAAGCATAGCTAATACAGTGAAGTTGGAGAAGAAATGGTAAAGAGACAGGAGGGAACAGGACCCTACTTGTAAGACCTTACATATTAAAGGTAAGGATGAGTGTACTCGGATTCCTGGAATCCGAGCCCCCCCGAACATTGCGGATCCGAGTCAGATCCGAGCACTGTCCGGGTATTCCCGCCGATTCCGAAACTTAAAACGAGGCTGTGAGTCATAATCCCGCTGTTGGATATCGCGATACTCGGAACCTTTAAATTCCCCGCCATCTTCACTCGGGCATTGATCAGGGAAGAGGGAGGGTGTGTTAGGTGGTCCTCTGTCCTGCTATTTCTCGCGCTGTGCTGTGCTGTGCTCTGCTCTGTCCTGCAGAGTCCAGTGGTGCTTTTGCCAGTGCTCTGTCCTGCTGAGTCCAGTGGTGCTTTTGTCCTGTGCTCTGTCCTGCTGAGTCCAGTGGTGCATCAGTCCAGTGCTCTGTCCTTGCTGAGTCCAGCGGTGCTTTTGTCCTGTGATTTGTTCTGCTAAGTGCATATTTATTTTAAAAGTATTAAAAAATCTTCCATAAAAAGAAAAAAAAAGAAAAATTCTACAAAAATCCTTTTAAATTAATATAAAAAAAAAATCAAAAAAGTCCTTGCTGAGTCCAGTGGTGCATCAGTCCAGTGCTGTGTCCTTGCTGAGTCCAGTGGTGCATCAGTCCAGTGCTCTGTCCTTGCTGAGTCCAGTGGTGCATCAGTCCAGAAACTGAGGGAAATAATCTCTCAGTGGCTTAACCCACTTAGACTCTCCTGGGGATTTGTGGTGTCAGACAACGCCAGTAACATTGTGCGGGCATTACATATGTGCAATTTCCTTTGTGGCTCCATTATCCCAATTAAAAGGATTTTTACCTGTTGGTGTAATGATGTTATAAACACTACACTTGAAAGCTTGAGCCTTTAAATGAAAAAGTCACTCTTCATTGCACGAAGATTTGCAACAGGGACAGTTTTTTTGTTCACAAAGTCAACAAATAACACTTCGACGCTGTCTGCCTTTGACATACTTAATGGGATCTCAATGATGAATGCTCTGTACCATGGTCGTCAAAAACAAGAGGTAGTGACGCGCTCAAACTACACCCTCTATATGCTGCAGAGGATGTAGGAGCAGCCATATGTGCAGTGGAATTCAGACCAGTTGAGGATGATATATTGTGGTACCGGGGCCACTCCACTACGCAGTCCACATAGATGCGTATCGGATATTAAACTACATTCACTGTTGCTGCTGTACCCAAAAATAGGTACTGCAATTCCAAACTATGTTCACTGTTGCTGCTTTACCAAAAAATAGGTACTGCTATTTCAAAATATGTTCACTGTTGCTGCTGTACCAAAAAAATCAAATATTGTACCTAAAATCAATATTGTGAGGTGTGAGGTGTTCCGAATAGACTGGAAATTAGTGGAAATGATTGTTATTGAATGTTATTGGGGTTAATAATAGCGTAGGAGTGAAAAATAAACAAAAAACTTGATTTTAACCCTTTTTATGCTTTTTTAAAAATAAATCAGAACCCAAAACCCTAAATCAGAACCAAAACCTTTCGTCAGGTGTTTTGGCAAAACAAATCAGAACCCAAAACCTCAAGCTAATCAGAACCCAAAACCCAAAACAAAAAACACTAAAAGTGCCCGATGCACACCCCTAATTAAAGGTAGGGCAAACAGACTGCAGGCACAAGGGGAGTCAGTGGAGGGGATCACACGCAAGAGGAGCAAGGAGTAACATATAAAGAGAAAGGAGATAGAGCATGGAGATGGTTAGGTGGAAGGCTGGTAGGCTTTCAGGAACAGATGCGTTTTAAATGCCTGTTTGAAGTAGGATAGATTAGGGGACTGTCAGATGGAACATGACTTGGGGGGCAGCCTGGGGAAAATCTTGGATTCTGGAGTGGGATGAGGTGATCAGAGTGGAGAAGAGGCGATGGTCATTGGCCAATCGCAGGGAGCAGGAGGGAGTGTGAATGGAGAGGAGGTTGGAGATATAAGAGGCAGTGGAGAGTGAGAGGGCCTTATAGGAGAGGGTAAGGAGTTAGGAAAGTATTCTGTAGCAAAGGGGAGCCAGTGTACGGAAAAGCAGAGAGGGGAGGCAGAAGAAGTGCGGCGTGAAAGGGAGGTAAGTCTCGCAGCTGTGTAGAGTACAGAGCGAAGGGGGGCGAGGTTGGAGTGGGGGAGGCTGGCGAGAAGAAGGTTGTAGTAATAAAGATGGGAAATGAGAAGTGCATGGATTGAGCAAAAGATTAACTGTGGGGGGCAAAAGAGAGGGAGGAGTCAAACATGACGCTAGACAGTGGAGTTGAGGAATGGAAGAGATGGTGGTGTTGTTTCAGTGATAGAGAGATCATGGTGGGATGAAGATTTAGAAGGAAGGAAGACAATGAGTTTGATTTTGGAAATGTTGATTTTAAGAAAACAAGAGGACATCCAAGAGGAGATGGTGGAATGGCAGTCAGATACATGAGAGAGGAGGGGTGGGAAAGATCAGGTGTCATGACTTGAATTCTGCAGCGCCTGTCTGCAGGTACCTTTTTGGCTCTTTTGCGTATATTTGTCCTGCCTGTAGTACCACTGCCCACCAAAGGGGCCACTGCTCATACCTGCCTCATTATTGCTGGGAGCTTTACACCTGCTTCTGGCCTATATAAGCCCTTCTGTTTCAAGCAACCTTGGCCAGATCATCAGGTCACTCTATCTGATGAGAAGCAATCCTTGATTCCTGGTTATTCATCTCAGCTCTGTGTACATCGCTACTGTTTGCTGGGTTCCTCTCATCTCTGCATACCTGTGCCACAATCCATGGTAAACTGCTACTCATCTCTGCTGTGAGTTCATCACTGCTGTTTATTCGATTCCTCTCATCCTCTGCATACCTGTGCCACAATCCATGGTAAACTGCTACTCATCTCTGCTGTGAGTTCATCACTGCGGTTTATTGGATTCCTCTCATCTCTGCATACCTGTGCCACAATCCGTGGTAAATTGTTATTCATCCCTGCTGTGTATTCATCGCTGCTGTGTATTGGATTTCCCTCAGCTCTGCATACCTGTTCCATATCCGTGGTGAACTGTTATTCACTTCTGCTGTGTGTTCATTACTGCTGTGTATTGGATTCCCTTCATCTCTGCAGACCTGTTCCCCTACTCGTGGTACAACGCTGCAACTGTCATCCAATCAACCCGCATCATTGACTACTGTTATTCGTTCCACTATCTGTGCCTGCATCTCTGATTATTGTTGCTTATTCCATTGTTATGAACTGTAGTTCACTACTGCCTTACCAGTCTTGCATCTTGAACCAGTGTTATCTGTGTTTTCTAATAAACCACTTCATTCACTTATGCTCTCTCTGTGGTCTTACCTTGGGAACCCTGACATCAGGAGAGGAGATGTAGAGTTGAATATCATCAGCATAAAGGTGATACTGTAGACTGAAGGAAGTGATGAGCTCACCCAAGGAGGTAGTGTACAGCAAAAGAGTAGATTGCCAAGAACAGAACCCTGAGGAACTCCTACAGGGAGGTGGAGGGGGGGGTGACTCACAAGTGTAGACAGAGAAGGAGCAGTTGGCGAGGTTTGAAGTGAAGCATGCAAGGACAGAGCCAGAGTGTCACGAGCCGCGGCGGCATCCACAGGCGCCGCGGCTCGCTTCCTGTCTCCTCTGGAGTCCCGGCCGTCACCTTGACGACCGGGACGTCAATTCCGCTCAGCGCCCGGCTGTTGCCAAGGCAACGGTCGGACGCTTCTTCAGCGCGGCATCCCGGCATCATAGAAAACCGGGCGCACACGCGCAGTATGGTTTAATGCTTAGTTCAGCCTGTGGGCTGATTATAGTTCATTAGTACTGCCTGGGTGTAATTTCAGAGCTAGGCTCTTATTGGATGACTGTAGTATTTTAGGCAGTGAGGTCTGCAGCCTCATTGCCGGTTATAGCTTTTCTGCCACAGTCCTGCTTTTGTTCCTGTCCCTGTCCCGTGGACAGTCTATTGGATTTCCCGTGTATGACCCCTTGCTTGGATTTGGACCCTGCCTGTTTGCTCGTGACCCTGACCTTCCTGCCTGTATCTGGACCTTGCTACCGTGCCTGTGACCCTTGACCTTGGCTTGTGTATTGGATTCCCTGTCTGCTGCCGGCCCTCGACCCTTGCCTGGACTTCACTCCTCTTTCCTGGGTTCTCCCTAGCTGGTATACACTTCACGACCCTCTGCTAGTCTGCGGCCAAGTCTGTCCCCACCACTAGGGGCTCCAGTGAACACCTGACTGGCAGAGCAGACTCCGGGTTGTGCTGTACCGGCTAGAGGGGTTCCTAACATTATAACCGGCCCAAAAAACAGACGTTCCGGAGACGAAGTTGGAATGAATGAAAGCAGAACCAAATCGTCTCCTTTTAAGCCCTAGCGGGTCATGTTGAGACACTATACCAAATGGTCTGGGGATTGTCCCAGCGGTCATCCTCTCAAGAGGAGGACTCCTGGACTACACTGCCCATTTCTGGTTCCGTTGATGAACCCAAGTTAAATTTGCCGGACCGGTTCTCCAGAAATAGAGCTCTGTTCCGGAATTTTAAAGAAAGCTGCAAACTCTATTTTCGGCTGAAACCTCGGTCTTCTGGTTCAGAACAGCAGAGAGTTGGAATTGTCATCTCCCTCCTGCAGGGTGACCCCCAGTCCTGGGCTTTCACCCTACCACAGTCGAGTCCTTTCATGCAATCGTTGGAAGCTTTCTTCAACGCATTGGGTCTCCTCTACGATGACCCAGATCGAGTTGCCTCTGCTGAGGCTCATCTTCTGGCCTTAAAGCAAGGCCAACGTTCGGCAGAAGAATACTGCGCTGAATTCCGCAGATGGTTGCCTGACAGTGAATGGAATGATCCAGCGTTACGTAGCCAGTTTCGCCTAGGACTGTCAGAGGAGATTAAGGATTCACTTGTGCAGTATCCTTCCCCCGCCTCATTGGAGAGCCTTATGCACCTCTCTATTAAAATTGACAGGAGAATCAAGGAGAGGAGGACAGAGAAAGAGGCATCTTCTTGTTTGTCTGCATTTATTCCAGCTTCCACGGATGTTGAGAAGCCTACGCAGTCAGGGGCGCTACGCCTCCCTCCTGAGGAGAGAGACAAGAGACGGTCACAAGGCCTATGTCTTTATTGTGGTAATAAAGGCCACTTCTCCTGCTCTTGCCCATACAAACCTGAAAAAGGAGCATGTCTGGGAAAGGTCCACTTAGGTTTGCAAATTGTTTCCCAAAAGAATGCTGTCCTGATTCCCGCACAAGTCACTTTCAGTGCCAGTTCCATGGCCCTGTCGGCCTTCATTGATAGTGGAGCTGCAGGCAACTTCCTCGATATCGGATTTGCCCCATCTGCCAGCATTCCTATGGTGAAGCTTCGTTCTGCAGTTACAGTTTGTGGCCTACATGGGAGTCCTTTGCCTGGAGGCAAAATTGTTTGGGAGACTCCACCTCTACAACTGAACATAGGAGCTCTCCATTCAGAGCCCATAACCCTCCTCCTTATTGACTGTCCATCAGTTCCGCTGATTCTGGGTCATCCGTGGCTTTTCCGTCATAACCCTGTCGTGGATTGGGCGAAAGGAGAAATTGTCCAGTGGAGCTCTTATTGTACACAGTCTTGCTTGACTCTGCCTCTGCGTGTGATTCAGTCTATTCCGGAGCAACTTCCCTCACAATATCATGAGTACTGGGATGTGTTCTCCAAAAAGGCTGCAGACACTTTACCACCTCATCGAGACTTTGACTGTGCTATCGAGCTTATTCCTGGTTCCAAATTGCCCAAGGGACGCTTGTACTCTCTCTCTGGTCCAGAGACCAAATCCATGCAGGAATATATTGACGAGAATTTGGAGAAAGGCTTAATCAGGCCATCTAAATCTCCAGTGGGTGCTGGATGCTTTTTTGTATCCAAAAAAGACGGAGGTCTAAGACCTTGTATTGACTACAGAGGATTAAATCTTATCACAGTCAAGAACACCTATCCCCTTCCTCTCATCTCCGTATTATTCGATCAATTAAGAGGTGCTACAGTCTTCACCAAAGTCGATCTTCGTGGTGCATATAACCTCATCAGTATCAGAGAAGGAGATGAATGGAAGATGGCGTTCAATACGCATTCTGGCCATTACGAGTATCTGGTCATGCCGTTTGGTCTTAGTAGCGCGCCTGCGGTGTTCCAAGATTTGATTAATGAGGTGCTACGGGAGTTCCTTGATCATTTCGTGGTCGTCTATTTGGACGATATCCTAATATATTCTAGATCATTGTCTGTCCATCGGGGCCATGTCAGACAAGTTCTGCAGAAATTGCGAGAAAACCACCTCTACGTTAAATTAGAAAAATATGAGTTTGAGGTGCAGAAGGTATCTTTCCTGGGTTAAGTAATCTCTTCTGAGAGATTCTCCATGGATCCAACCAAGGTCCAAGCTATCCTGGATTGGGTACAACCAAATAATCTCAAGGTGGTACAGAGGTTCCTGGGCTTTGCCAATTATTATAGGAGATTCATTCGCGGCTTTGCTGATATTGTGGCTCCTATTGTCACCATGACTTGCAAAGGAATGGATCCAACTAACTGGTCACCCCAGGCGGTAACCGCATTTGAGACCTTAAAGAAAGCGTTTGTATCCGCTCATGTCCTTAGACACCCAGATCCTGAAGTACCGTTTGTTCTTGAAGGTGATGCCTCCGACGTCGGTGCTGGCGGCATCTTATCTCAAAAGGATCCCCATACTCGCCGCATACACCCATGTGCCTACTTTTCCCGTCAGTTATCTTCAGCAGAAGCCAACTATGATGTGGGTAACCGGGAACTATTGGCAATCTAATGGGCCTTTGAGGAGTGGCGACATTGGCTAGAAGGCGCTACACATCTGATCTCTGTCATAACTGATCACAAGAATTTACAATACATACAGTCGGCCAAACGTTTGAACCTCAGACAGGCCCCTTGGTCGCTATTCTTCACCCGTTTTAACTTTGTGAACAGATGCTCTGTCCAGAAGCTTCTTGGCACACCATGTTCCAGTTACTAGTCCTGAGCCTATCGTTCCCTCTTCCATGATCCATGCTGGGCT
Source organism: Mixophyes fleayi (assembly GCF_038048845.1). NCBI lineage: Eukaryota > Metazoa > Chordata > Amphibia > Anura > Limnodynastidae > Mixophyes > Mixophyes fleayi. Next base: position 134,386,241 of record NC_134403.1, read on the forward strand.
AACCCAAGACCTGAGCAGCACGTTGCAAAGGTTTCAGAAATTAGCTCCTGACAATACTCCGGAGGGATGTTTATTAGTTCTAGTTCATTTAAGGAAGGCGGTGCTTGCAGAAGCACATGATAGTAAGACTGCTGGACATCCTGGAATACAGAAGATTTTGGAGATCCTCTCCAGTACTGTCTGGTGGCCATCTTTGTCTGCTGATGTCAGGAGTTATGTCCTCTCTTGTGAGGGTTGTGCCAGGAGTAAAGTCCCCAGGAGTCGTCCTGTAGGCCAGTTGCTTCCATTGCCCATTCCTGCAAAACCCTGAACTCACTTGTCCATGGACTTCTGTAACGGATTTACTGGATTCACTACTAACCTTGATTAACGCTGGCTTACCTGAGGTACGGAGTCTAATGATCTCCCCGGTATTCACCAAGAACCGCCGCAAGGCGGGATGGGCTTTGCTGCCAGGAGTCGCAGGTCGTGGTCCTCAGGTTTGCCCCTAGGTGTAGTACAGCGGAGCAGGAGTGAGATGAGAGTAGTCGGACACGCCAGGTCGGTACACAGGCAGGCAACATAGACAGAATCAGGAAGCGGTCTCGGAGTCAATCAAACCGGGTCGGTACACGGGTCACAAGAACAGAAGCGAGGTCAGCTAGCCTGGTCGGTACACAGAGGACAACGGAATCCAGAAGAGTGAACAAGCCGGGTCGGTACACTGGGAGTCAATACACACAAAGCAGGAACAAGGAAGGACACAGGAATCAGGAGCCAGGAACTGGTAAGTTGCTCTGACACTCTCCAAGTGTCAGAGCTAGGTTTTTATGCAAAGTCCCATTTGAATTCCCCGCCCTGGGTGATCATGTGACCGCCCTAGGTAGCGGTCACGTGATGCTGAACCCGGAAGTGCGGCTTCCGGGTCCGACGGAGCGGTGGGGGAGCGTGGAAAGGTAAGTATCGTAACAGTACCCCCTACCACAAAGGTGGACTCTGAACACCTATACAGGTTTGCAGGGGAATCTTTTATGAAAGAGTTTGAGTAGACGGGTGCATGAAGGTCGACTGCTCTTACCCAGGAGCGTTCCTTGGGACCGTAACCTTTCCAGTCTACTAGGAATTGTACACCACCTCTGTTTTTATGGGAGTCCAAGATTTCTTTCACTTCATATTCACCCTGATTCTGAATAATAAAAGGTTGAGTAGCCCTAGGAGGGGTGGAAAACTTGTTGGTAACCACTGGTTTCAGCAATGATACATGAAAAACATCTGGGATACGTAGAGAGCGTGGTAAGCTTAATCTGAACGCTACTGGATTGATGATCTCTGAGATGGAAAGTGGACCAATGAACCTGGGAGCAAATTTCTTGCTGGGAACCTTTAACCGAATGTTCTGTGTAGATAGCCAAACTTTATCCCCGATAGAGAGATTAGGGCCGGCTCCTCTCTTTTTATCATAAGACTCCTTAGAACGAGAGATGGCTTTTCTGAGACTTGATTTGGTTTGTTCCCAGATATGTGCGAAGTTATGAAATAATACGTCCACTGCTGGGACTTCAGAAGCAGTAATTTGGGAAAAGGTGGGTAATCTAGGATGACAGCCATAGAGAACGAAAAAAGGAGAATTAGAGAGAGCCTCATGGAAATGGTTATTATGGGCAAACTCAGCCCATGGAAGGAGGTCCACCCAGTTGTCTTGATTGGCAGATATGAATATTCTTAAAAATGTCTCCAACTCCTGGTTGGTTTTCTCTGTGAAACCGTTAGACTGGGGGTGATATGCAGAGGAAAAATCAAGCTTGATCCCAGATTTATGACAAAAGGATCTCCAGAATTTGGATATAAACTGAGATCCTCGATCGGAGACAATGTGATCAGGACAACCATGAAGGCGGAATATCTCTTTGATGAAAATATCAGCCAACGAGGAGGAGGATGGAAGACCTTTCAATGGAATGAAGTGAGCAGTTTTCGAAAAGCGGTCTGTGACCACTAGGACCACAGTACAAGACTTGGAGGGGGGTAGGTCAGTGATAAAATCCATGGAGATTTGTGACCATGGGTATTCAGGAACTGGTAATGGAAGTAGATGACCATAAGGCTTCCTCCTGGGGGTTTTGTGTTGGGCACATATGGAACATGAAGACACAAACTTCCTTACATCTTCCCGTATGGAAGGCCACCAGTAATTGCGAGATAACAGGGCCCAAGTCTTGCGGATGCCAGCATGACCCGAGAAGAGGGAACAATGAGCCCATCGTAGAAGTTTGATGCAAAGAGGTGCAGTAATGAAGGTTTTGCCTGGAGGACAGCTTGTCTTGATATGGGTTGCTGCCAATATTCGACTAGGGTCCAGAATAAATTTATTATCCTCCAAGGGTTCCGAGTCAGCAGGATCAAATGAGCGAGATAGAGCATCTGCCTTGATATTTTTAGATCCAGAACGGAAGGAAATGTTGAAGTCAAATCGGGAGAAGAATAAGGACCATCTTGCTCGTCGAGGATTTAGGCAGCGTGCCGTACGTAGATATAGCAAGTTCTTGTGATCAGTGTAGATAGTGATCGGGAACTGGGCTCCTTCTAGAAGATGCCTCCATTCAAAAAGAGCCAATTTGATGGCCAGGAGCTCCTTATTCCCGATACCGTAGTTCTTCTCAGCAGGAAGAAGACAACGGGAAAAGAATCCGCATGGACTGAGTTTTCCGGTAGGGTCTCATTGAGAAAGAACTGCTCCTGTACCTATGGAGGATGTGTCCACCTCTAGAATGAACGGGCGGGAACAGTCAGGTTGCTGTCGGATTGGTGCTGAGGAAAAGAAGGATTTTAAGGTAGCAAAGGCTTGGATGGCCTCCCCAGACCATATTTTGGCATTCGCAGACTTACGGGTTAAGGCAGTGATGGGAGCCACCAAGGTAGAGTATCCTTTAATGAACTGGCGGTAGTAATTGGAGAATCCCAGGAACCGCTGTGTAGCCTTAAGGCCCGAGGGTTGAGGCCAATCCAGTATGGCTTTTAACTTGGTAGGATCCATTTGCAATCCAGTGCCAGAGATGATATAGCCTAAGAAGGGAACTTGCCTTTGTTCAAAGATGCACTTCTCTAATTTACAATATAGATAATTCTTCCTAATGCGGGACAGAACCTCCAAGACATGTTTGCGATGTGATACTAAGTCTTGGGAGAAGATGAGGATATCATTCAAGTAGATGACCACACATTGATATAATAGGTCTTGAAAGAGTTCAATCATGAAGCCTTGAAAAACAGCCGGGGCATTGCATAACCAAAACGGCATGACCAAGTATTCAAAGTGACTGTCCCGGGTGTTGAAGGCGGTCTTCCACTCATCTCCATCCTTAATGCACACCAGGTTATAGGCCCCTCTGAGGTCCAATTTAGAAAAGATGGTAGCCCCCTTTATCCGATCAAATAATTCTGAGATTAATGGTAAAGGGTACCGATTTTTTACGGTGATGGCATTAAGGCCTCGATAGTCAATACAAGGGCGGAGGCCCCCGTCCTTCTTTTTTACGAAGAAAAAGCCTGCCCCAGCAGAAGAGGATTTCCGGATATAGCCTTTTCTGAGATTGTCTTGGACATAATCCTCCATGGCCTTAGATTCGGGAACGGAAAGTGGATAAACTCTGCCTCGGGGTACTGGTTTGCCAGGAATAAGATCTATATTACAGTCCCAAATTCTATGTGGAGGGAGTTTCGTGGCCTCTTGTTCACAAAAGACATCGGAAAGGGTTTGGTAGGGTTCAGGAAGCAGTGCCAAGGGTACCCTCCTGTGGCGTTTGGGACCCTCCTTGGGAACTACTTTTGATAGACAATGATTAAAGCAATGTTGTCCCCAGGATAAGATATGACCGGACTGCCAATCCACGTTAGGAGAATGGAGACCGAGCCACGGAAGTCCAAGGATAACAGGATTGGTAGTTTTATGGATGACGAAGAAGGAGATACTCTCCTGATGTAGGGCTCCAATCTGAAGACGAAGAGGAGAGGTGAGTAAAAAGATAGATCCTTCAGGGATTCTTCCCCCATCAATGGCTAAAAGGGAGATAGGTTGTTCTAGGGCTAGCGTGGAGATAGAGAATTGCTTTACCAAGGCAGCCGAAATGAAATTCCCAGCTGCTCCGGAGTCAAGGAGTGTGGATTGGGAAAAGGTATGTTGTCCAGACTGTAAAAGAAATGGGAATAGTGACACAATCATTATTATAAGGAACTGAGCAAGAAGAAATAAGGAGGCCTAACGACACAATTCCTGAACACGTTAGGCCCTGTCGTTTCCCGGACGTTTGGGACAAGAGTTCAGAAGATGCCCGCTCTCTCCACAATATAAACATAACTTGTTTCGGAATCTTCTCTCTCTCTCTTCGGCCGATAGGCGGGTCCTTCCCAATTGCATCGGTTCCTCGGGTGGAAGAACAGGTGTTTGGAAATTGGGAGCTAGACGGATCATACTGCATCGGGACTGTTCCTTCTCAGAACTACGCTCCTTGAAACGTAAGTCAATCTTAACGCAGAGGGAGATGAGATCGTCTAAGGATGTAGGGAGTTCCTGAGACACCAGCTCGTCTTTAATTCGATCTGAAAGACCCTGCCAGAATGTAGCTACAAGAGCCGCATCGTTCCAGCGGAGTTCCGAGGCCATAGTTCTGAAGTGGACCGCATACTGAGCCACAGACTGGTTTCCTTGGCGGAGACGCAATAACCCAGCAGCGGCATTGGAAACCCTTCCGGGCTCGTCAAAAATCTTCCTAAAGGTGGACAAAAAGGTGGATAAACTATGCAGGATAGGATCATTCCACTCCTATAATGGAGATGCCCACGCTAAGGCTTGACCAGAGAGCAGTGATATCACGTAGGCCACTTTAGCCTTTTCAGAAGGAAAATTCCCTGGCAACAGTTCAAAGTGGATGGAGCATTGGTTCAGGAATCCTCTGCAAAGTTTAGGGTCTCCATCGAATTTAGGCGGATTAGGCATCCGAATTTGGGAGGAAGAAGCTGCTGCTGCAGGAGGGGGGTCCGGAGTCGCACTCACTGGTGCTGGAGGTCCGGTAGCCACTAAAGTGTTCTGAACAACGTCCAGCCGGGTAGATAAGCTCTGAAGGAATTTTAAAAGTTGGTCTTGGTTCGCCTCCTGTTTATCCATTCTACCCACTAAATGCTCCAGTAGATCTTTAACCGCTGGATCCATGGTCAGAGCAAACTGTAACGGATTTACTGGATTCACTACTAACCTTGATTAACGCTGGCTTACCTGAGGTGCGGAGTCTATCGATCTCCCCGGTATTCACCAAGAACCGCCGCAAGGTGGGATGGGCTTTGCTGCCAGGAGTCGCAGGTCGTGGTCCTCAGGTTTGCCCCAAGGTGTAGTACAGCGGAGCAGGAGCGAGATGAGAGTAGTCGGACAGGCCGGGTCGGTACACAGGCAGGCAACGCAGACAGAATCAGGAAGCGGTCTCAGAGTCAATCAAACCGGGTCGGTACACGGGTCACAAGAACAGAAGCGAGGTCAGCTAGCCGGGTCGGTACACTGGGAGTCAATACACACGAAGCAGGAACAAGGAAGGACACAGGAACCAGGAGCCAGGAACTGGTAAGTTGCTCTGACATTCTCCAAGTGTCAGAGCTAGGTTTTTATGCAGAGTCCCATTTGAATTCCCCGCCCTGGGTGATCATGTGACCGCCCTAGGTAGCGGTCACGTGATGCTGAACCCGGAAGTGCGGCTTCCGGGTCCGACGGAGCGGCGGGGTAGCGTGGAAAGGTGAGTATCGTAACAACTTTAAAGTCGATCTGCCACTCTCTGCAGGACACAACTCCACATGGGTTGTGGTAGATCGATTCAGCAAGATGTCTCACTTCATACCACTAACCAAGCTCCCTAGTGCTCAAAATCTGGCTGTCCTCTTCATCCAGCATATATTCCGTCTCCATGGACTTCCTATTGACATTGTTTCTGATCATGGGTCCCAATTCATAGCACAATTCTGGAAATCCTTTTGTACACTTCTTGGCATCAAGATCAGTCTTTCATCTGCATACCACCCTCAGTCTAATGGGCAAACTGAAAGGGTTAATCAGTCCTTAGAGCAGTTCCTGCATTGTTACACTTTAGAATTTCACGACAACTGGGCCTCCTTGTTACCCTGGGCAGAGTTTGCCTACAATAATTCGTGTCATGCATCCACTCAAATCTCTCCATTTTACTGCAATTTTGGTTATCATCCCAAATCCAATTCCTTGTGCTCTCTCAAGTCCGCTGGTATTCCGGAGATTCGTTCCACAGCCAGGGATCTCAAGGTAATTTGGAGAAAAGTACAATCATCATTGAGACGAGCCTCATTTTTTGCAAAAAAAAATTTCGGACCTTCACTGAACCACCTGCTCCCTCAAAGTGGGCCAGAAAGTGTGGCTGTCCACACACAATATTAGGCTCCGACAACCTTGCAGGAAACTGGGGCCTAAATTCATCGGTCCTTTCCCCATTGTCAAGCAGATCAATGCTGTGGCTTTCAGTTTGAGAATTCCTGCTTCGTTGAGGATTCCCAACACGTTCCACTGCTCTCTCCCTAAGCCTGTGTTATACTCTAATTTATCCCGGTCATCAAGTTCGCCTGTGCAGAATAGGAACAAACCGAAGAGTTATACCATTCAGAAGATTCTCGATTCTAAGAGAGTGCAGGGCCAGGTGAACTTCCTAGTTCAATAGAAGAATCGTGGTTTGGAAGAGCGGTCCTGGATTCCACGGCTCGCTTCCTGTCTCCTCTGGTGTCCCAGCCGTCACCTTGACGACCGGGATGTCACTTCCGCTCAGCGCCCGACCGTTGGCAAGGCAACGGTCGGACACTTCTTCAGCACGGTGTCCCGGCAGCATAGAAAGCCGGGTGCACACACGCAGTATGGTTTAATGCTTAGTTCATTAGTACTGCCTGGGTGTAATTTCAGAGCTAGGCTCTGATTGGATGACTGTAGTATTTTAGGCAGTGAGGTCTGCAGCCTCACTGCCGGTTATAGCTTTTCTGCCACAGTCCTGCTGACCTGCTTCATCCCAGTACCTGCTTTTGTTCCTGTCCCTGTCCCGTGGACAGTCTATTGGATTTCCCGTGTATGACCCGTTGCTTGGATTTGGACTCTGCCTGTTTGCTCGTGACCCTGACCTTCCAGCCTGTATCTGGACCTTGCTACCGTGCCTGTGACCCTTGACCTCGGCTTGTGTATTGGATTCCCTGCTGGCCCTCGACCCTTGCCTGGACTTTACTCCTCTTTCCTGGGTTCTCCCTAGCTGGTACGCACTTCACGACCCTCTGCTAGTCTGCGGCCAAGTCTGTCCCCACCACTAGGGGCTCCAGTGAACACCTGCCTCTCAGAGCAGACTCCGGGTTGTGCTGTACCGGCTAGAGGGGTTCCTAACACAGAGAGGCCAAGAAAGAAGGTCATTGGTAACTTTGACAGGGCGGGTTCAGATGAGTGGAGTGGGGATTATTGATGGGGATAAGGGGTTAATGAGTAATGAAGGGTTAGTTATGAAGAATAAGCTATTATTGATGATAATCTATAATAGCTGGTGATTGTAATTGCTGTCTAGATACAATACAGTATTCAGACTGAGGAAGCGATAGTAACATAGGTTTTACTTTTGTGCCCAGGGCTCCCTTTGCTGGCTGGTGCTACAGCAGTATCACAGGCTGCTTTTGCATATACAGACAGCAAAACGTATTTTTAAACTGCGAAAAATGTGGACCCCAACTTTTTCTTTATATGTGAAAATCATTGTTAAAGACTAAACTATGGCACAACTTGGGAATTTAACATAGTTGTAGGTAAAAAAGGTACAGAGGCTTCTAATGTTAGCCCACTTGATGGTACTACTGTACATGACCTTCTGTTTGCCAGTAGGACTGGTGCTACCATTAGACGAACCCTAGGTGATCGTCTACAGCGCCAATGGTTAGGGGCTGCCTAAAAAATGTATGAGTGACATAATGTCACTCATCCAGTGTTTTAATGTCCCCACTGGATCCTCTTATGGAGTGCGGCCACTAACATGGAGGAAAAACAGCCTGCAATCCTGTGCTACATTCCCAGTCTGAGGAGCAGAGGATGACGCCCCCACCTCCACCTGCTGAAGTAATAAGCGCATGGTCCCTATCCCTGGCCATGTTTGCAAGCAGCTGTTATCAATAGACAGGTTGCCTATATCAGAGAGTTTCTACCTAACAAATACCTTTCTAAAGATGGCTAAAACTGGACAGAGCTTTACAAGTGCCTATGGGCATGTTTCACCTGATACTGCAGCAAAAGACGTTTACACCAGCGGATAGAGAAGGAAATGGGACCTCTGTTGCGCTGTTGTTGTATTCTGTATATCTAATGACTGCAAAAATATTACTATTCCAAGTGTTAAAATGTAGAAATTATTTTTAAGTTAATGACACACAACATTATTTATTTAGATGCCTGTCATGGGGAACAAGGCTATCACATATTACATTTCATTTAGATGAAAGGTAGATGCCATAGCTCCCCACTGCAAATGCATCCTTAACAATCAGTATCCCATATTGTGGGTGTGACTTCCCTGGAATATGCTGACCTAAATACAGTATAAATACATTGCCAACTAATAAAGATTAATCTGCGCCGACTGTTTGAATGCACTTAGCTGGTAATCAGAAGTTCTGTAGAAATATTTGTTTCCTACTAGTTTAGCTTCAATGGAAGCAATTAAATGATGAGTTGCTTGAAATTTGCACTTAGAACTACAAATAGGGAGCATTATTTTATTGTGACTTTGTTTCGCAATGTTCTAATTGCAGAACTATATTTTTCCATACTTGTGCTGTGAAATGTGGAAAATCATAAATAAAAGCTTGAAAAAAAGTATCCTCTGTGACTGTTAGAGGTGGAGCATTTACATATATTTTCCATCTGGCCCATAGTAGTTGACATGAGAATTACAATTAACAGGACTCACATTGGGTGACATTTTCTGGCAATAAAAAGAAACCAAACAATTATCTATGTTAAAATTTGACCTCTTCACCTTTTCCTTACCCCTAGCATAAGCAGATTTACTTTGCCACAAAACCTGAGGCTAAGCAGGATATTATCTGCCTTTGTTTGAAGTGTGGTTTGAAATGTGATTTGAATTTCTTCATGACATCTGCCACAAAGTATCAAAGTACAAAGTGCAGTCAATTGCAAACACTACACAAATGGGAAAGAATGCAAAATAACTACATTCCACTGTGATTTTAGATAATTTCGAACGCCATAAGATTACATTGCATCAAATCACAATCAAGTCAATCAAGCAAAATCAACTGAAGTCAGCTAAAATCACCCATCTATGTAAATCTATTTAAAATCTATTAATGAAAAAAATCCTATAAAGTGAACACTGAATGAAATATGGACACAAAACAGTAGGACAGACTGTAGGCATGTCCTTCCAGCATTCACTATATTCATGTATACTGTCAACAATTTCTTCATAGGGTTTCTTAAGCACTATTTACAGTGCCAACTGTATCATTATGTCAGGGAGAGCGGCTGTAAGTATCTGCCTTACAATAGTGTCGTTGTCAGTCGACTTATATTGTAATAAATGGGGAAGCCAGAGAGGTGAGAGAGCTCAGACAGCTTTCTTTTCAAACTAAATTGAGTTCAGTTAAAATCTCCCTGAACAGTAGTAAGTAGACAGGTTAAAATCAGCGTAAATAAAATGCTAATTTTCCCACCAATAGACAACAGAAAAGTTAATAACAATATATTGCAAATTATTGTAATATAATTTGTGGGATATCATTTAAAAAGTTCATTTGAGATCAATTAACCTTATTAACAGTATTCAATAAGGTTAATAAGGATTATTAAATAAAAGCATTGTCTGTAGACTATTCTCTACTAATCTTCAGTTTACTATTACAAAATCAATTGTATTTTTACACTCCTGCAGTAATCCAATGCAGGGTCTCAGCAGCCATAATTTCCTGAAAAAATGAATAAGCAATCAATAGAGAAAATCCTAACACATTATTTACTCTAATAAAACCTGTTACATTTCTTCTTTAATATTTTCATATGTTACGCAATATATTGTGATGCCTTTGTCAGTATGTTTTTTTATTCACTCTTTAATCGTTTTATGCATGCAATATTATCAAAAGATAAATGGAAATGAAATGCCATTGGCATTATCTTAAAGAAAAAAAAGCTACACAGGTGTTCGTAATTCATCGACTTATCTGCTTATACACCACATGGCAATTTTAAGAATGCTGCCTGCAGCATTTTTTTTCTGTCTGAGCACATATTAATTTTAATAAGTAAAAACTACAGATATGAAAAGAAGTGTGAACAGGCCCAAAATATTATGAAAATAAAGTTAGGATGGGTTATCATACAGAGACTATTTCCTTCCTTCTAACTGGAGTTAGAAATCCATAGGGGTTATTTCTAGGCTTTCCTGTGGATAAATGCGATGGAAGCTGCAGGCAATCAACAAACAGCATAATGTATGTAAATCACTGGGGGAGAATTCCATTAAATAAGTAGTGATTGGTTCATGTTTATAAATAAATAAATAGCACGTTTCCAATGATTTGCATTATTGTATGGTGTACAAAACTTATGTAATTTATGGAACATGTTATTGAATTAACAGCTTTGGTTTAATTCATTTATATGTATCATTCATTTATAAATTGTAAATATATTTTTGAATTTACTAGTTCCTCAGAATAGTGCTACAAAGTGTTGAGAGACATTTGAATGGCAATCTTTGCGATTCTGGATAAAAAGCAGTTGTCTGATAAACCTCCGGATGTCTGATTAGTTAGATTAGCTGCAGTAAAATGCAGATTCTACGTAGATTCACCATCTGCTTGACATCTCCTAAAAACTGTCAGTTTGCCAAATGCTTCATCCAACAAAGGCACAGCACCCTTATCTAGACAGTGCAGAAATTTTAATAAATTGTCCCTTCAGGATATTCACCCTACTTACAGTACTGAATTTATAACAAAGCTAAGTAATGATGGCAATTCACTAGAAATTCTAATAAACACTATGAAAAACCACTGTGGAAATCCCAGGAAAAATAGTATGCCCTTTGCATACGATGATGCTGTATGTAGAAAATTGACTCTGTCCATTGTAAGTGTATATGCCATAAATTAGTAATTGTGCACCCTACACAGTCCTGTCTTTCTATTCAACACTCTTCCTGAATTTATTTTTATTAGGAAAAATATAAGTACATTAAAATAAAAGGTAGAAAAAGCATGCTATACAGTATTGCCCTAGGAATGTGCCATATTGGCATATTATTATATATCATACTTCCAAATTTTATTACCTCCCCTCCTGCCAATTTGCCAACCCCACCTGCTAATATCATGGCCATGTTTACAATATCAGTCCACTTTCAGAATATTTTTCAGGGCCAATTTAAGTTCCCAAGCCGTCCCCCCAATAGTCTCTGAGCAAATGGCAATATCACTGTCTTTTAGCATAATTGTGTGCTGGGTGGGAAAGAAGTTACAATATATTAGCATTTGTAATTTAACAGTCTATCAAAAATTACAGTTTAGTAGTGTGTCATTTAAGGAACTTCTGAGAAAAAAAACCACACTACTTGTTTATTTTTCAATTAATGTTAATTTCATGTATATCTCCTTCTCTTGTAATTTTTCTTTATTTAGCATTTTTTAAACCAGGATGTTTAACCTCACTTAGTCTTCTGAACAATCCAAAGGCTAGCAGCACAAAGGTCAACACAGCTAATCCATTTTAATGATTTAGTTTAATTGTGGTTAAAATAGTACTATATCAAGCATAAGAATCCCACTGCCTCCATAAATGAATGTGTTTTCAGAAGAGTCGGACTGCACATTAGCTAGAGTTATCGGTCCCATAATGTCTCTTCAGTGCTATTTTCGAGATATATGTTCAGATAATCTATTATTCTATTATCCTTACGTTGTCAACCCCATTGCTTGGTCTATGCCTGGATCATTTTTGTAGGAAGGCAAAAGTTGCATTTCTTTCTGGGCCTACCATTACAGATGGTCAGTCGTGAGTAATGAGGAAAAGGCCTAAAGGAAAGTCTGTCTTAGTACCCACTTGCTACAAGAAGTTAAGCAACCCTGCATCTTAGAATGAAAATTAAGTTATGCCTGTGTAGTGCAGCACAGGATGCACCTCTCTCAGATTGCCTAGCTTTGTCTATGCTGCTCAGGGGTTAAGGAGCACTAATGACAGGATGCTCCTCACCCTTGGGCAGCCCACCATCCTGACTGACCATCTTCTCCAGCCCACCAGCAGCACAATGATATAGAGCACTCAGTAGAGGATGCTCCCTCTACTGGCAGCCAATTTGCCACTCCTTCCAGTAATTCTCTAACCATGTGAGTTTCTCCCTACTGACTCCTGCCCAGTCTGTCTCTCTCTTCATCCATTCTGTTTCCCCCCTCAGTCTGTGAGTCACCCCCTTCATCCACTCTGCCCCCCCAGTCTGTGAGTCTTTCCCTCCATCCCCTCTGTCTCCACCCTCTACCTGTAAGTCTCTCCCTCCATCCCACCTGTCTCCCCTCAGCCTCTGAGTCTCTCCCTCCAACCCCTCTACGCCCCTCCCCTGCCTGAGTCTCTCCTTCCATCCTTTCTCTCTACCCCCCAGCCTTTGAGTCTCCCCCGCTGTATCCCTCTCAGCTTGTGAGTCTCTCCCTCTGTATACCTCTCAGTGTGAGTCTCTCCCTCTATTTTCTTCTCCCCCCTGTCTCCCCCTCAGATTGTCTCTCCCTCTGCTTCCCATCGCTCCCCTTGAAGCCCCAACATTCCAGGATCCAGCAACTGAGCTAAGATACCAGCAGCAGCACCAGGTAGTCAAAGCTGCAAGAACAGGCAGGAGAGAGCAGCACAGGATTAGAGAATGGTCTAGTGCTTGTAAAAGGCTTGGCAAGCCCCCACAGTAGGAAGGCAGTATCTACTCCCAACGAAGATTGTGGTGGGGCACCAGTGGTCTCTCTTGCCCAGGGCACTAAAATATCTAGTCATGGCCCTGTCTAAAAAAGTCCTAACAGATTGCTCGCTTCTTGTCTCCCTATATATTAATAATCTGAGAGACCCTCTCATGGTATAATTTGAACCAATGGATACTCAAGGAAGAAAATAACAGTCAGACTTTTATATTAAGATTTTCTTGCTATAACCTGCACACTATAACAAATTGATAGACTACTTTTAAGAGTGACAAAATGTAATTTGAATTTTGAATACGGGGTCCTATGAATGCCTGTAAGCAACCCTTGTTAGAAACAGCATTATCAATAAAATAATGATTATCTTCTAGCAGGTTATGTCAATATCACTAAAATGTAATCAGTACTAATATTTTAATCATACATATAATGTAACTGGCCACATATATTATAGCTACACAATATTTAAGTAATCAGGCCAAAATCATTTGGAAGTTAATATTTATCATTATTTCATATATTTTGTAAAATTAGTACTTTGATTGTAAATACTATTCTTCAGATCTAAAACAAGCTTACCTTAGCTAAATGTGAAATATAGCACACATAAATCCCGAAGAACAATTACTCCTTTTTTTTGCTTTGCTCTAATTAATGATTCAAGCCCATAGTCTTCAAGTTCCTTTTTTGCCACTCTTCACTGTATATGTAAATGCAAATTTCACAGAATGTGAAATTTGAAGAGGTAAGTGACAGAACCTGAGAGTCTGGTGTGTGACATGACCCCTGAAGGATTTTTACTTGTTTAAAAATAAAAAATACCATGGTCTGGCCAGCCATCCACCTAGCATTGCACCTGCAGGTGTTGTGGTCACCAGTCTCTCACCAACAAACACCAACTATAAGCCTAGCCTCTTGGCTTTTCCCCTTTAACTCTAGTATAGGCACTGCCACTATACTAGTAAACTTCTTATTGTCTGTGTTTCTAATGGACTCATTGGTGGATCATACTTAGTATGGCCTCTGCACAGACTTGCTCACCAAGGGAGACCAGATAAGTAGCACAAAGATTTGTACAACATAATTCTGAGGATCTCAGATTTAAACTAATGCCTCACCACAACAATGTTGTGATTATCGTAGGAGACACTAGACATCATTTGAATAATATAGCTAAAGTACCTGTTCAATTTAACGTGGGAGGCACGATCAAACTATACAGCATTCCCTATATTCTATTTGAAGATGGTATTGTGCTTCTGACCTCATCTGTAAATAATTGTAACCTCTGGCACGCACGTGCGTTATCCCTACCAAGTGTGAAGTGGCAGAGATGAAGGCCATGTTGCATATTCAGAAAGGAGTGACATGCTCATTTCAGGTGAGTGGGAAAGCAGGACTCTCAGTGAAAAAGTTTCAGATTCTTGGGAGCTTCTTCACAAGTGATGTAACAGTAGAAAATGAGATTAACAAGGATTAACAGTGGATTGGGTTAGTTTTGCAAATGTTGCAAAGCTCCATGTCAAGAAAGAGAGACCTAAGTTTTAGACCAGGTTTTTTCACTGGTCACTCTATGTTCCCATCTTCATTGTCATTGTCATTGTCTGTGGGGAATGACAGAAAGAACAAGTTTGTGGATAAAAGCAGTAGATATATGTTTTCTCCAGAGCATTGCTGGACTCAATCTCCACAAGAGGGGGAGTATTTTGGAGTATTTAGGAGAGCCTTGGACTGAAGTTTTTTTCTCCTTCAAAATATGAGTAGGCAGCTGACTTGGATTAGGCATCTTATAAGGATGCCCCAGGTTGGCTCCCATCGGAGCTGTTCTGGGCAAAGCTCACTGAAAGGAGACCCCTGGGGAGACACAGGACATGATGGAGGGATAATATCTTCCATTTATTCTAGGAGCACATGAACCACCATTAGGTTGAGCTAGAGACAGCAGCTGGGAGAGGAAAATCTGGGATAAGCATACTCAGCCTGTTGCCCTGTGACCCTCACCAGGAGAAGTAGCGGAGGAATGAAATTCAAAATAATAGAGTGGAAGTAAATAAAAAAATGAAATCCTACTACCTCTCTATTATATACCTTTGTCAAATATTTTATAAATAACTTACATTTGTTATCCCTCTTCTTGGGATAACCAGCTAATTGAGTATTTGGGTCAATTAAAGGGGTTGCTGTTTTTTCATAAATGTAAACTTTGGCAACATCTAGAAAAAAATGTTTTTTTACTATTTTGTCTATGTTTCTTTGTATATAATAATTAAATAAAAAAATGGTTTACTCCAAATTGCTACCAAAAGTAAGACCTTTTTGTATTCTAAAAACAGTATAACATTTTTGGGGGCTAGAGTAAAAAAATACAAAGTAATGAGGTTTTCCCAGTGAACCCAATTTATGGCTAATAGGTATTGAAGTATGAAATACCTTTTGACATTAAGGGTCAGCCAGCATATTATGAGCCTCAGTTGTCAGCCCTTGAGTCACTATTCTTCCAAATAAATAATTAAAGCTTAGCACCTGTTTGGGTAACACTTATGCATAAAATCTAATCCAGTATATGACCAGGTAGTGAATCCCATCCCAGATATGACCAGGTAGTGGATCCAATCCCGGATATGACCAGGTAGTGGATCCAATCCCGGATATGACCAGGTAGTGGATCCAATCCCGGATATGACCAGGTAGTGGATCCCATCCAAGATATATGAGCAGGTAGTGGATATCATCCAGGATATGACCAGGTAGTGGATCCAATCCAGTATATGACCAGGTAGTGAATCCAATCCAGGATTTGACCAGGTAGTGGATCCAATCCTGAATATGACCAGGTAGTGGATCCAATCCAGGATATGACCAGGTAGTGGATCCCATACCGGATATGAGCAGGTAGTGGATCCCATCCCGGATATATGACCAGGTAGTGGATCCCATCCAGGATATGACCAGGTAGTGGATCCAATCGAGGATTTGACCAGGTGGTGGATCCAATCCAGTATATGACCAGGTAGTGGATCCAATCCAGTATATGACTAGGTAGTGGATCCAATCCCGGATATGACCAGGTAGTGAATCCAATCCCGGATATGACCAGGTAGTGAATCCAATCCCGGATATGACCAGGTAGTGAATCCCATCCCGGATATGACCAGGTAGTGGAATCCAATCCCGGATATGACCAGGTAGTGGATCCAATCCCGGATATGATCAGGTAGTGCATCCAATCCCGGATGTGACCAGGTAGTGCATCCAATCCCGGATGTGACCAGGTAGTGGATCTAATCCTGGATGTGACCAGGTAGTGGATCCAATCCAGGATATGATCAACTGGTGAATGTCAGTATATTCATCACTGAACAGGCTTAGCAAAGCCTTTGTATAGCTTTCTACTGGTATGCAGTTAAAAACCGCAGTGTGGCAGTAACCATTTTACAATCTGTCACAGCACTGGACAATGCACTGAAGAAAGTTTTTGATTTGTTCCTCGGGAAGATGTGGGCTCACAACCAGATTTAAAGGATAAATCCATATTTCTTGACTATTTTTGAGTTGGGTGATTTCAATGTGCAAAATAGATTCTCTAGATACATCTGGCCCCATCCACCTCTCATCTGCCTGACAAGGAGTGTGCAGACAATGAAGTAACTTGAAGATAATAAAAAGTGATCGCTAACAAACAGTGTTTCCTGCAAATAGCTGCCTAAATACACAAAAGAATGCCACTACATTCAAACCATGAATAAACATACAAAGTATCTGAAGGGCACAATGCAAGATACAACAAAATACGGCTGTATAATCAAACCACCCGATATCGTGTACAATGTCCAACATAGAAAATTAAGTCTTTTCTTTTCCACATATGGGACCAAACACAATTTTAGGATATAGATCCCCATAGAGTTCTTTAATTAGTGTTCAATCGATTGTTTCATTCGTCTCTTACTATATCTCCAAGACAATGGTCATGTACATGAAAATGAATGAGAATGGGAACAGAATTAATAAGTGATAATTACAAAATAAAAATGTGGAAATGTATATTATTCCCACAAAAAAACACCATAATAGTGTGCTTGTCGTTGAGAGATCTTAATAACACCATATGTGGGGAGAGTATAATAGTTTGATTTATATATCACTGATTAATCACTTACATTGCATGTAAGTTCACTCAAAACGTATATCTTCCTTCCTTCCATATATACTTCTTCCGATTAGTATCATCAAATATTACATGAAAGGGAAGAAAGAAAGAAAGAAAGAAAGAAAGGAGGATCTAGCGTTATACCTTCGAGATTTTATTCAAATTTAAAATATATTATCACATGGGATAATAGAGTACACCCCTACCCACTATGTGGGATAAAACATAATAAAATTATCCTCAAACAGACCAACCGATATACTCCTACCGGATGTAAGATGAAAACCAATGCAAATATGTAAAGTCCCAGGCAACAGCAGCTGGACAATCACCCTCTGTCCGGATAGTGGACACTGCTGTCTGTCAATTCCACCATGCTCACCAACGCGTTTCAACCCCGCCTCTGGAGTCTTTGTCAAAGTCTGCATAGTGTGCTTATATATACTCCAAAAAAAAGACATGAATAATAAACTATCTCTAAAAAACTAAATAATAACATTCACCATTCACATATCAGATGAAAATTATCAGATGATGTATTAACAATCTTCTTACCTGGAACAAGATAATACTAATCGTAGTCGAATTTTTATAGTTCAATATTAAAGGATATATCAATATATTCATATATTTCTTCACATCCATTCCATACTAGCTGTATGAATATATGATCACCTTCTCATCCATAAATACAATGACATCCAGTGTTAACAAATTCACAATATTCACAAAAACCACTTAAGTTCGAACTGCACATTGAGTCCATCCGGAACTAACGTTTTCAATTTATAGATACTTTCCATTTCGGCCTTTGCCAATCTAATTTCTAAATCATTACATCTCCAATTTGTTGTCACCTTCTAATTCCACAATTGATATTTCCCTTCCTTATATTTCTTAAGTGTTTGGCTAAGCGAACCTTCAAAGGTCAACTGGTCTTACCTATATACTGTTTACTACATATAGATTGTATCAAATAAATCACATTTTTTGAATGACAAGTAATAAAATCTTTGATCTTATAATTAGAGCCGTTGGCTTTAGATATGTATTCAATGATCTTAGATTGATTACATTTGATGATCCTACATGGCAAACACGTGCCACATCTATGAAAAACTATGGTGTTGATACGCTGACAATTGCAATCTCAAGGTAATACACTGCAGACAATCTGATCCTTTAGGTTAGGAGCCTTCCTATATATAAATTTAGGTCTCTTTGGTAGCAAATTTCTTGGAGATATAATAACGAATGAAACTATTGATTGAACACTAATTAAAGAAAGAACTCTATGGGGATATATATCCTATAATTGTGTTCGGTCCCATATGTGGAAAAGAAAAGAAAAGACTTCACTTTCTATGTTGGACATTGTACACGATATCGGGTGGTTTGATTATACAGCTGTATTTTGTTGTATCTTGCATTGTGCGCCTAAGATACTTTGTATGTTTATTAATGAAGTAAATTGAGCCAGCTGTTTTTGGCAGCTAACTTTTTAGGGGCAACAAAATAAAGGCCATTCATTTAAAATGGCAACCTTTCACCATACTATGTGCATCAAGTATAAAGAAGCAACTAGCATTAATGTAGAAGGAATTCAGATTTTCTTACACTAATTACACTTAGTAATGCATTTCAAGATGTGTCCAGCTCTACATCTGTAACATATGCGCCCGGTTTAAGGCAGGCATACCTACATTCACATGCCCAGCACTAGGTCGTAAGCACAACAGAACTTTGCAAATATTTGTTTTCAGAGGGGAAAAAAATTCTATTAAGCTTTATGTAATTCAGCAGATATAAGATCCTTCTCACGTAACAATGAAAGTAAAACAGAAGCGGTTAGTTAATATTACTGATCAACATAATTATCTGCATAGCAAATATAATGGCTTCACAAGAAATATCTGCATCTCGTTCAGGTCTGCAGTGGCTCGCAGTTCTGCAAACAGACACTTACTTTACTCGGTAGTCTTTAGAATGGCCCTTCTCTCCCAAGCACACCTCTTTAGGTACATGTGTTGATCAGTGCATATCTGTAGATGTGTAGGTAATTGACGTTTTTTTCATAAGCATGTGCAGTGCAAATTCACACACTTTACACAAACAGGCATACGTAAAACTCTGCATCGTATAGGAGATGTCTGTCTTCTCAAATTTAACATGCACACAACAGAGGGCAGCTGTGTGCTCTTGCCCAGGGTCCATGGAACACCTGTGTGCACTTGATCAAGATGAAACAGGCATCTGTGTGCTCTTTTTAGAGTGCACATGACACTGGTGTACACTTGTTCAAAATGAAACAGGCTTTGTGCTCTTGTCCACAATTGATGTGCTCAATTATAGGGTGCATGGGGATGATGTGTTAACTTGTTCAAAGATAAGCAGTTGGGATCTTGTCCAGAATGTATGTGATGCCTGTGTGCTCATAGTAAAGATGTGTGAAATGCCAGTGTGCTCTTCTCCAGAGATCATTTGATACCAGGCAATATTATCACAAAAAAATAAAAACTGCTAGATTTTATTACTATTCATATAATACAAGTATACAAAGTCCTTGTACCTCCAGTAAAGACAGAGAAAAATAGAAGAACAAAGAAAACAACAATGAGAGATGTGCAGCATGTAACAATTGAAAGCTAAAAACAGAAAAAGATAATAGTAGTCTGCCATGGCACATCTGAGAGATGCTAAATTTATCCCCAGTACTCAGAACACAAATAGAAGCAAGTACAACCCCTTGTTCTCAAGAACAGAAAGGAAGAACAATTTAATCACAAAATGTACTTGCATTCCAGCTTGCACAGGAATACTGTACGCAACACATTTTTATGACCATAATACCGTAACATAGATGATACACTGCTAGTAAATACACTTAAAGCAAATATGCATTTGTCTTGCCTATTGTGTCGCCTACTAGTCTATGTATATATTTAAAATACATTTGTATTTGATTATCTCTTCTTTAATAAGCAAATGAAGCAAAGCACCTCTGCGATGTCCCCGCATATGCTTTAACTTAGACTACATCCTGGCATGGATTAATCAGATTCTTGACAGTCTTTATGTCAATATTTAGACTGCTTGGCACAAAAAATCATATTGAATGGTGTCAAAGTCACACAGGGTCATCTACATACACTGCAATGCTTGACCAAAAGTTGTGGAGTAAGTTAAGAAATTAATTTGATTTTTGCACATTATGTTTAAGCATTAATATATACCGTACTTACTTATACATAGCGGCACAAAGCATCAATTACATGTATTGCTATAGAGGTTAACAGAGCTCCTTTCATTTGCTTCCTTACCTTAACCTAAAATTAAACAGAGTGATGGCGCCACCTGCTGGATATTTAGGACAGTTTACTTTAATGTGTGTGTCCCCGAAATTTAAACAAAGGAATTAGGAACTCCTGTATAATAGTTATAATAAAATTTTATAGTAAAAAATGAACAGGACCAAATGCATAATGTCATTGCCAGAAAAAGAATTTAGAAAAATGTAATATCAATTATTTATGCTGGTAATTTTGAAAAATAAAATGACACGCTTTCAAAATGTTTAGCAAAACAAAGAAAATGTGTCTTCATGCAAACAAAGTTTAAGGTCCACATTTTGTTATTTTAGTTGGGCACATGTTGTATATTGTTTCTTTTTCCTGAAACTTCTCCAAAACCTCTCCATGTTTACAAGGAGCTGAGCATTTATGCATATTTTTTATTCTATTTTATTCTATTAAGATGTTAGAAATGTTTGAAATATGTTATGGATGTTTGAAAATGACCTGACAAAATATGTGGTTAAAGGATATGATCACTTTCATACAAGTGGCTACCATATAATAGGCCTAAACTAGCATATTTTCAAGTGCAATATTTTGCCTGTCAGCTTTAATTTAAAGATCCACCAATGCCTGTCAGGCCGGGTACAGGTGCATAACTGAATGAATGCAACCAGCCTGCAGTTAGCTAGGAACGCCCCTATCTACTTACCATAAGAAGACACAGACTTTTGCATCACTGTAAATGTCACCGTCTGAGTGCACCAATCCATGTAATTCCTGCCAAAATATATTTATTATCTCTCTTAATAGCATATGCAGTGTTGGGGAAGTGGAATGGGCATTTTTACACATTTAGAAATAAACGTTTTTGTCTCAAAATGTGTAAAACAACATTGACATTTTGACATTTATTTCTTTAAGATACTGTGGGCTAGATTTACTAAGCTGCGGGTTTGAAAAAGTGGGGATGTTGCCTATAGCAACCAATCAGATTCTAGCTGTCATTTTGTAGAAGGTACTTAATAAATGAAAGCTAGAATCTGATTGGTTGCTATAGGCAACATCCCCACTTTTTCAAACCTGCAGCTTAGTAAATCTAGCCCTGTATGTTACTCTGCTGGGAAATGCAAAGAGGCATTAGCCTCTTTTGCTGCCACCCCAATAAATGCATTGCCACAACGCTCCATGGTTTAGACTTTCTTGTCCAATCTGTGTAAAAGAGATAACTGTATTCTACCAGTAATTTACGTAATTTTTATACCGGTAGTCGTACTTAAGAAAACAAATTGTAGTATGAAGGACAATCTTTGGGGCTGTGATAGAATTAGATTTTAAGCTCCTTACCACTGAAAATGCAGACACAAGTGCACAAATAAACCCATACTTGCCAACTCTCCCGGAATGTCCGGGAGACTCCCAAAATTCGAGTCAGTCTCACGGACTGCCAGGAGAGCAGGCAAGTCTCCCGCATCCCGCAACTGCCTAGCCTAAATGACGCAGGGCCAAAATGATGTGTTTGGCCACGCCCTGCCCCCTCCCGCCCTCTAGTCACGCCCCTCTCCCGGACTACACTTGTCGAAAGTAGGCCAGTATGAATAAACCAACAAACATCTTCTTTCTTCCTACTTTTAATCTATTGGGGGGAAAAACAAAACTATGTCAACAATGAAGACTTGCGGAGAGGCAACGCGACTAACAGGTCAACAACTATTCACCTATAGAGTGACTTTATTCTGAGAGTCTGACATTGTGGGAGAGTCTGCTAGTTAGCTAGTTGTGCTCTTCGCACCGCACTTACTTACAGACAAGTGACGGGACAAGTCGCAGCAGTGGTAGCTGCTTGCACATAATATATAAGTTCCCAAAAGTCCTCATAAGTGACCGGAGGCTCCACATTGTATACTCTAGTAAAGTAGAGAAGTCTGCCACAATATTAGCTGCTGTACGGACGTACACACTATAGTAAACCATCTTGCATCTGTATATCTACATAACAGTGCATCACCACCAGCATACATACAAGTGTGTACTGCATATAATCTGTATTGCCTGATTGCTGCAACTGTTGTTACTGCTGAATACTGCTGTACTACAAGCAACTGTGAGTAACTGCATTCATCTGATGTTATCATCTTTAAATAAACAGCAACCTGTTAAAGTTACAAAAGTGTTGTGGCTTAACAGCCACATTAAGACCGCTGAACACCTTTAGTAACATCAGAAGGTATGACAAACAGTCTCTCCCTCTGCAAATTTCCCCTTGGGCCCGTCCTCCCACACACAATTTGCCTAGGGGGGAGGAGGGGTACTGGCCCCTAGACTTTCTGGACGTAAATTCTCCTGAGAGTCGAAAAGTAGCTGATCTAGATTTTAAAGTATTCACAAGAGGGAAAATACTTTTCCCCCCTGAGGCCTGGCTGATAATCTTATCTAGCTCAGGACCAAATAACACATCTCTAGAGAAAGGAATAGACTCTAGAGTATGCTTGGACTCAGTATCCGCTTGCCACGCTTTGACCCAAATAGCACGGCGAGCTGAAAAGATAAAGCTGAAACTCTAGCTGCAATCAATCCATCATCTAGGGCCGCTTTTCCCCCAAACATTATGTGGCCCTCTGAATCCGTTCCAATAAAGGCAACAATTCCGATCCAGGCCTACCAGCTTTCAGGCCTTCTGAAAGTTGTTCTGCCCACCTCTCTACTGCCTTGTTAACCCATGCAGGGGCTACAGTGGGTCTTAGAGAGGCCCCTGCTGCCACAAAAATAGATTTAAGTGCACATTCTACCTTATGGTCAGAACCATTTTTAATGTTTGCAGCATTTGGATTGGGAATGGTTGTTGGCTTAGACAACCTTGCTACAGAGGCATCCAATTTAGGTGGTACCTCCCACTTAACTGTATCCTCTAACAGAAAAGGATAACAGTTCTGCAGTTTACGGGACACCTGAAACTTATGGTCTGGTGTGGTCCATGCCTCATCCAGCAAATTCTCAAGCTTGGGAGAAGAAGGAAAAGATATACTCTCTGTAGCTTTCCTCTTAAATAATGAGGTTCCTGTCACACCTCTGCATCCTGAATATCCAATACCAGGTGCACTACCTCAATTAGTTCATCAACTCCCTGTTGGGTACAAGGATCTTCTTCAAAGTAAGAAGTATCCTCCTCAGAATCACCAACAACTTCATCCTCTTTAAAGGAGAAATCATCAGAATCTGATCTCAATTCCCGCTGAGGAACCAAACCTCTGCATTTACGAGAGGCCAGAGGTATAGCAGGATCCAACATCCTTTCTAGGGAGGAAGAAACTCTAGCTACACCATGCACAGAGATTGCCAAGCTTCTCGCCCATAAAAGCTTCTCCTGGACTGCCTCCATGGATTCAGGCCTAGCCCCTGGCTAGGCCTGAATCCTCCCCTGTCCACCCCTGAGTCTGAGGGGACTTGGAAAGGACTCCTTTCACGACCATGGGTGAGCTGAGCAATCTCAGCAATAGCACTGGCTAAAGATTTAGCATAGGGAGGCTCCACCACATCAGAACTCGGCACACACGGCAACAAAACCTGCGGCTGGCAGTCTGTGCACAGGACATCTGCGCTTGATTGCCCCAGAGGTAATTTAACATGGCATTTACAACATGTAAGCATTTTTACTGATGTTATTTTTACAGTCTTAGCTCTTGTAGAACTAATCTTATCAGACATAGCAGAAAAGGCAGAGAAGAGAGTAAACAACAACAGAACACTTAACAAACTAAAGAAAAATTAAGTGTTAATATCACTCATAAACCACCCCTTACTCACGACACCAGTTGGTATAGAAGGGTAGAAGAGGGCTTAAAACAGGTCTACTACTTCTGGCATGCCTCAGTCACAGTGAAAGAGCATGCCAAGGAGATGGGCCTAAGGCTCACCTTATGAAGGCCCAGCAAAAAGATGTTCACTGTACCAAAGGACAGCCTCTTCCACCAAATTAATACATAGCAAGGGGATTTCTGTCATAGTAACCCCTGTCTGACCTGGCCCCAGGCTAACTAAAAACACTTTTTTAATAATAAATATAGCCTGCCCAGCCTGGAGCCTCACCACGGCTTGTGCATGAATTTTCTCTCTTTCCCAGGACTATGCTAGGAGAGAGATCACTTACCTTTAGCCACTCTCTGGTGCATAGTGGTGCAGTAACTGCACTGCTCCACAGTTACTGCACGGGGCTTCTACTCACTACCTGCGGCAGCAGTGAAAGGATCCCACTGGAGGGGGAAGGGTATGGAGGAGGAAGGTGAGGAACTACAGCTTTAAAGTGCCCTCGCTGCTATACTACTCAGAATACCCAATGTCCGGGGTCACCCAATAGGAGGAAAGAGAAAGAGGGTGTGTGGGGAATCGTTAACATTAATAAGAGATTTTTTCACATAGAGTTTTTATTTTACCAATTTTTCTCCTGGCACACTATAGGTCCTAGTTCTACAAGAGCCAGCATGCTCTGGCAGCCATGGATATGCTGGAGCTAGTAGTTCTACAAGCACCAGCCTACCCAAGCAGTGCTTGCTGGGATCAGTGCACCAGGAAAAAAAATGTTTTAACTATTACCCCAACACTCACTGGGCATGGTTTTTGGGAAGCATTCTAGTTATACAACAGGGAAATCGGAACACATTTCTTTGAGGGCCTGATTCCTCTTGGGGAGGTCAGCCTCAGGCAAGTTATAGCTGGTTGATATAATAGGGGGGTCCATGCTGCAGGTTTCCCTGTTATAGTGTCACCAGCAGTGGTCGAAGTGGAAATTTAGAAGTGGCAGTAAGAGAAATGTAATGTGAATGAAAGTGAATGGACTTTGATAGTTTTACAATGAAGGGATTGGGAGGTATGGCATATCATCGTATACTCCCCCACTTTGACCACTGATCACCAGCCAAACCTGTCATAAACTAGTGCTGGTAGATTAGGTTATGAGCGCTGGTAGCACTTTTTTGTGTGTGATGGGGATGGAAGGGGTACGTAATTTCATATTTCTTTACAACATTGTTTTTAACTGCAACGATCTGTGTTGATAATCATTGCTCCTGATAGGCGTATCTGCGGCTGTCTGTACCTCTAAGTGGAGCGCAAGTATGTAAGCATGCCTTTACTGTACTTGTGTTGGTTAATCCGCTCCTTCCTTCCCCTGTTCTGCCTCTACAGATGTAAGAAGGTGCAATCTAAGGATACACAAATGGCATGCTATGGGCGTAGGAATGCACATATTTCATGCGCATACACAGATCAACGTTTATTTTCTCTTAAACAAGGGGATTATTCCATATTCTAAATTAGCCTCTAAGTGTGTAACTTTTTCAAAATGTACAGCTTCTGACACCAGATCTTAACTAACGGCAAACTTCCTAGGTCTTACGTAGAGATCCACAAGGAGTTTGGGGTCAGTTGTGATATAATTATTTATGGTCTACTCCTGTACTTGAAGCCTTTGCAGAATTGTCAGCATTAAATTTTCTCCCTGGGAAGGACTTTTCTTTTACGCTAATGGGTGTTAAATCAATTAGAACGTTTGGCAAGCGCAAACAAGGGGGATGGGTGAAAGGATAGGGATGCAGCCACTACCTTCTAGGGAGATTTGCCTGCAATCTCCAAAAGTATCAGAGAAATTATACACAACGAAGAATAGGCGCAAATGGGGAAGGGAAAAGACACACAGGGATTGGATGGTTAATTTAAACAGTCCCAAAGTCAGTATAAATACCAATCTTCTAATTCCACCTATATCGATATTCCAGATGGTGGACTTTCAGCAATGCAACCCTTTTTATTTCATATAGTCCTTGAATCATATGCCAACTTGCTTCAAAAAGCACCAACACGATATACTGTTAATCCTCTTAAAAACTCGCTCCTCTCCTCATCACAGTGCACATAGGGAGAGAACAGAGAGAGAACTCATGGTGTTGTACGTTTAACTATTTATTCGATTTGAACATAGGGTTAAAAAACACTCACATTTCCTTATAAAGGTATCTTTCAGTCCACATATTCCTCTATCCAACGGCAGTCTCCAGCTCCTAAATCCCAGCCACGATCAAACTAGCCGGGCTTCAGATAGCCCAGGGAAACTCCGCAGCATCAGAGGGGGCGTGGTCTGTGACGTGTCTTATTCCAATTGGGCCCAACGTGTTTCATCACAAAGTGACTTCATCAGGGGGTGAAGTCACTTTGTGATGAAACGCGTTGGTGCCCATAGTTGGGACTGTTTATATTAACCATCCAATCCCTGTGTGTCTTTTCCCTTCCCCATTTGCGCCTATCCTTCGTTGTGTATAATTTCTCTAATGGGTGTTAAATCAGCAATTCCTGGCAGTGGACTGGGTGGTGGTGACAAAACCTGTTACCTGTAGACAATGACACATTTGCTTGAGAAGTATACAGCGAGGATTGGTGGTCTAGGCAAATATTGAGCATTTTCCTCTTCCTTAACAGAAGGCTCTAGTGTCAGTGGTGGAAAATTAAGCTAAAAAACAATAGCATTTTACTTGTACTGTAGGGCAGCATGATTATTTTTAAAAGGGCTCCTAACAATGCATTGTGTAGGGGTCACTAGAAGGCTGTCTGTATTGTGTGGGGGTCACTAGAAAGCTCTCTACATTGTGTGGAGGTCACTAGAAGGCTCTCTGCATTGTGTAGGGGTCACTAGAAGGCTGTCTGTATTGTGTGGGGGTCACTATAAAGCTCTCTACATTGTGTGGAGGTCACTAGAAGGCTCTCTGCATTGTGTGGGGGTTACAAGAAGGCTCTCTGCATTGTGTGGGGGTTACTAGAAGGGCCTCTGCATTGGTACTAGAAGATCTCTGTATTATATAGATGTCAATCAAATATTTATTGTGAGATCTATTCTTATAGTAATAGATTTCATAATATTGTTATCATGTGGACTTTTTGCTGTCTCCATGCCCTATTGGGAGGTATGTCCAGCTTCAGGTTACTCTGTCTTTGAAGGGCAGTGAGTATGTAGCATTGCCACTGTATTTGAAGGGAAAATGATAGCCATGCCACATGCATGATTGCCACACCCACTGTGCTGTGTGGCGGCCCCCTCATTGTCAGAGTGGAGGTGCAAACATTGTCCTCCTCCTGACAACACCAATAACATAAGGTCACTTTCACAATATTTTCCAAGACCTCTTTAATTTCCCAATCTGCTCCTGTAACAATGTGTAACTGCTTGTTGAGCATTGTGAGGACTGGAAAGCAAAGAGTTTGTGGGCTTTGTTAGAAACTGCACTTCCAAGCTTCTCAAACACAGGGGGCTCAGTCTTGGCCTTCAGAAGCACTAATGGCCCTATCACATTAATTAAAGTGAATAAATGTTTCCAACTTGGAGGACACTGATCCGATATAATAAAAGCAAAACAGGATTTGCAGCAATTGAGCCTTTTTAGTTCTCTGGCTAACTAAGTCATGGAAAATATCTGAGCTGTGTTAGAATTACGGTGGAGGTGCAAATTTACTCAATGAATAAATGGCAACTATAAATTTAAGGTATTACTGCTGGATGTATCTTGAACAGCTCTTAGAATAGTGATCAATCAATCACTATGAGGACCTCACTGTCATTTCTTATGGTACTAAAGGTCATTAAGCTCCATATTTCAGTTTGTGCACTTTTTTTGTAACTGCTCCAAAAGACTTTGCACCTACCTTTAGCAGTATTGCAGGTCTGACTGGAAACATGCATTGTGAAAAAAATGAAAGTGTCACTTCAAACTCCAGCTATCATTTTTGGACTACCCTCTTCATTCATTTCAAACCTTCATTTTTTCTTAAATCCTGCTTTGCTTAATTTTTTATCATGAAAGTCTGAGGACATCAGGCCTAATTTGATTGTTTTAAGTAAACTTTCCCATACAAAGTGGGCCTGAAAGGTGCACTATTGAAAGTATAGACAGAGTCCCAAAAACAAGACTGACAAACAAGCAGAAAAGCTCTGGAACTCCCAGCAAATATAGAATGCCTCTAAAAATGCACCCTCTCCGCACCTTCAATCTAATTTAAATATCTGTCTATATAAAAATATATTTTTGCATGTGGACTTACAATGAGGTGCACAAGTGTGCTCACCCTGCATGTAGGTAGGAATGTCCCTGATCCATTCTGCACCACCCATAACAACATGTATACTTTATTTATATGACACCCTGCAAATGCTACCATTTTATGTAGGAATAGTTCTTTTTACTGTTTTATCTTATCTAGGACCCAAATTTAATATGGGGGTGGATTGTATGGCCTGAGCAAAATTCAAGTTTTTCATTTAAAAATTAATCCATACAGACCAAATATGCATCAAGCTGCAGCTCAGTTCCAAGCAGTCTAAGAAGTTAGGTAAAGGCATATGTTATTACTTTTTAATGATTGTATTGTATATGATTATATATGCAGTAACAGAAGTGTTCTTTCATAAATGTCAACTTTACATTACTTTTAATTACATAAGTACCTGACTTCCTTATAAGAGTTTTGGTTGGAGCTCAATAAACAAGGACAATATTTCATATAAAAAATTAAACCCTGCTTACCATTATACTGTATAGCATTGAGTAAGGCTGTGAGAAACACTTATTGTTTAAAAAACGTGTGACACCTCAATCATTTTATAGCAATCCATCATTAAAAAAATACACAAGTGGTTTTATTACAAATTGGAAGTTTTCTGTTATGCACAATCACAAAAAACCAATGAAGGACCTTAACAATTGTAAAAAGAAGGTGGTTCATTTTTAAAACACTCACTAAACACCCTATAGCAGAATAGAACATTAGTCCATCGAATGTATGTGATTTTTCAGTTTCTTGAAAACATTTTATGGGTTCCAATAACGCTGTTTGAGTAGTATATACTGCTATAAAAAGCATAAAAAATACGGATCATGTTTGAAATATTATCTTTAACCACAATACGCAGTGATCTTATATAACTGCAAATGGCAATTTATTAGATTATTTATGTTAGGAATATAATTATTAAGTATAGTTTTTTGTCTAATGAAAATCTGTCTCTTCTCTGTACAAATGGTCTTTCTCCAGCTCCTTTATCATTGCAGAATTTCAACCTACCACATTTATATTTGGTCCAACCCCTTCACACAGATTCAGATGCTTTGGCAGGAATGAGCTATATTCTATCTTTATTTATTTTTTGTTCGAACTGCATCTTAGAGAGTCTTCCCAAATGGGTGCTTCACTGCGTATGCTCCGTCCCCAAGCATGCTCAGAGGAGCAAAGCGGGGACATCAGGAAGATGGACCGGCTTTGCCTGGCCCTCCCCCAAGTTCTACTGTAGAACCCAGCAATGTTGTGTTCCACCCTTACTGAACATACCTCAGAAAAATGATTAACAGATTGCTATGAGGGATCCACTGTCAGTTCCTACAGCACAAACACAAAGTCAAAGCAAATGTACAACTAAACCAAAAATGTATGCTGCATCCAGAACCCTCATGGTGTTTTAAGTTAGTACAATGAGAGCGATCCATAAATCACTGTTCTGAGGCCAGGTGAATGTCCTATGCGCACAGAACATATGCTAAAGGTGTGTAGCATGTATATACTTTGCATTTACAGCTGTTGAAGCAATGTGAATAAACGCTCTTTTTTTTAGCTTATTTAAATTATTTTATTTTTGCTGTATGTGATCAAGGGGCAATAGACTGCAGTGTTTGAGTTTTCTTTACTTATAATGTCCTGTGCATTGTCTCTCTCTATCAAGTGAAAGAGGCTAATTGAATAAATTCTTCTTCTAATTTCCTCTTTTCCAGGAAGTGTGACATCTTACAAGGCCTATCTGTTGACAGTCTAAATTATTAGAAAAGAACAAGTTGTAAATTCAAATTCAGAACATTTTTAGTGCTAGTGGTGGAATAATTTTGTAAACAATAAAAGCACATGATACAGCAGGGAACTTGTATTTATAGTATTATATATATAACATTTACATATAAACTAACAAAATGAGTGTATACTTTTTTATTACTGTCATAAATTACTAAAATATAGGTTCAGTGCTGGAAAATTGTATATTTATTAAAAGTAGGTATTGTATTTGGCATGTGTATTTTACACGTATAGTTAGGAATGTATTCTAATGCATTACGTAAATGTATCTTAAGATTTTATTCTGCAGAGATTCTATTGTAGGTTATGGGAAAACAGAGATGCAACACTAAAAAAATATCTCACTCAATACAGTACAGCCAGAAGTAAAAATAATTTGGCATTTTTGAAGCTCCAGTTAGTAATAACCATTAGTATTTGACATTTTAAAGCTACACTAAAACTTTGTTAAAGCTGGCAGTACAGACTCACACCCCCATGCAGACATTTTTCCATGCACTATTAACAAATTAATTTTGTTAACCAACTTAAAATGTCAGCCAGAGGGAAAGTGAGAGGACCAATCAAAAGCTGCAGTCTCTAACGGCGGTTTGTGAATGGTTGTACCACGCCCCACAGGCTTTTGGTTTGACTGTAACAGAAGCTGAGGTGCCCTGGTAAACTAGGCTGAATGTAACAACACCCGTGGCTCCAGCAAGAGGGTGGGTGGCTGCACTACCACCTTTTAGTAGGTGGTAGAGCAGCTTTCAACCTTTTCTTAGCTACCGTACAAGGAGAAGAATAATTTTAGTAAACAAAAAACATAACTTAGGATCTTCTCAAAGTTGGTGTACTTTTGCAATTTTCATTTTTAACTTAATGGTAGATAAACAAAAAAAAAATAAGATATATGTCTGACTTTGACCCTCCAGCTACAAAATACTGTAATTCTGTTTTACTTTATACAGACAATGGACATTCATACTTGGCAAACAAAAAAACATACAGTGATAACCACAAATATTGATATTTCTGAAATAGAACCTAAAAATATAGTACAAGAATAAATGGAGTCAACAGCATAAGGCACTGTATATCCCCTAGCACCTTATGAATTAAGAAATCAGCTTCTGCTGTTATAAAGCATCAGTGCATTATATTATATTATATACTATGTCATTTCAAAGTGCCATCTTTTATGTCATAAAAGCATCTAGTCTTGGTATTCTTTCCTCTTTGTGTGGATAAGGATCAGTAAAAGAGAGCTAGTTATGCGAGTTCCTATAACGCACTTTACTGTTTTCTTGTTGTACAATAGTGAGGTACATTGATATAGTATTTGGCTTTTCATGTTAAACAAATAGCACCATCCGTTGGAGCCCTCCAGGCCATTAAGTCCTTCTCATGCATACTTGACACCGGCTGACATGGGTTCGCAGATCTCCGGCTTTGAGAGTTGAAGGAGTAGGTTTCCTGTGAATATCCAACAACAGTAAAATATTAATCAGGTGCAATGTTGTAACCATAGCATTAAGTGGTGGGCTGTAGAATAAAACTATTTTACATGTACATTTAAAGGTTCTTTGTGAAATATTCAGGGACCTCAATCTGTGACCCCAGCGTGGTAACTATCAATATGTAGTGTTGCAAATCTCAGAGTTACAAAAATATACACTGCTGCAATTTACAAAGGCTCGGAGCCTGAGCATGGACCTTCCCCCCCCCCCCCCCTATCAAGGTGTGCTTTCTTCTGTTCTCCAGCAGCCTAACACTGCCGTCCAATGGAGAAAGTTCTACGCGCATGCGGGATCCAGCAAAGCCGGGGAGGCTTTAACTGGATCGCATCGAAATAGACTAGTAACTCCATCCAGAGATGGCATTGTTTTGCAGCAAAATGGTTTGTGTAGCTTAATATATTACTTAATGCTGCAGCCCCCATTGAGGCCTGTGGGGACAGCGGTAAGTGTTGGTAATTAGGTTAGTGCTGAAGAATTTTTTTTTTTTTCCAGAGTTAACCCTTTGATAAATAAGAAAAAGTGGTGAAAGAGCCTATTGCCATCATTTACACTGGTATTTTCACACTTCACTACTTGTTAAATAGAAACCTCATCAGACATTTAGGGGCAGATTCAATTCCCTGCGTTGGTCTTTAGAACAATGCGAGCTGCCCTCAATTACCGTTACTACGGTAATAGAGGCGGATGATTACGATGATAACCGTTACTATGGTAATAGAGGCGGATGATTACGATGATAACCGTTACTACGGTAATTTAAACACAGATTTTTGCTTGCGGCACACAGAACTACGAGGAAATATCAGCGTTGAAATGACCGTAGTAACGGTAATAATTCTCATCTATCACCGTAGTAACAGTAATTGAATTCCCCCCATTGGACACAAATTTAAAATATAGAAAAATCTAGTTATATGTTATTTTTGCTGAACATTTGTAGTGTGGAAATGTGTATCATGCACCAAAAAACTGGCATATGCACACCCCTAGTCATATTAATGTAGTGACTTATGAACCCAGATGGAAAAATGAGATTACTTAAATAAGGTAAAGAGGTGGGGAAGATGTATTAAGAAGATTATTCACTGTTTTATATTTTTTACCTTGCAAAAAGTCTTGATTTTTTCACTACTTTTGAGGTGCAGAAGGTAGGGCTTTATGCTATACTTTCAATAACACACATTTTTCACATTTCAGCTACACTCTTGTGGGTGCACTTTGGCCAATATAATATTAAAAAAAAACACGCAATAGTGACATGTAATAAGAATGATGTCCCTTTTCAGGTGGGTCCACAGACCTGAAAATCTAAGCACAGATTTATTTTCTGAGGACTGTTCCAAGGACATGGTAATAGGCATACACCTTGAAAGACAAAACGGTGGACTTATGCAAATAGAAAATCACTGAGGGTCCACGTGTTTTGCAGTTCATTCATGAGCATTGCTGTTATTGATAATCTATATCATTTATATTTCGACCGTACTGACAACCAAATTTTTTTCTAATAATGATTGGATTTTGATACAAGATTTTATTAGGCTGTGGTTTGTAACTCACTTGAACATTTCATTCTTCTCTATGGTAGCAAGCCAAAAACTGTAAGTATTGGCATAATAGTTGCAGGTTCCTCGTCCGTGGCACTCAATGTACGGTACACTGCGGAATTCTTCTAGACATGACCCTGGTGATGCCAGAGCCTGGCCAGAACCTTCAGCACCAGCACTGGTTTGCTAGAATTAAGAAATGGGCATACATTTAATAAAAAAAAGAAAAAACACTTTCAATTAGGAAATCAATTTCATGAAATCTAAGCAAAAACAAAAAAACACACCCACCATTACAAATGAATATCCAATCCATAGTGAAATCCATCCATCTGGACATGGCGGTATTTGAATGGTTTGGCTATGAACTGCCATTACCATAGCAGGTGCTTCACAAACACTGCACCTATAAAATGAAAGCATTTCTATCAATTACCTTACATCAAGCTTAGTAGTATAATAAACAGTTATTTTATAAATATAAATAAATTATATATATATATTGTAAATAAGAGATTTCATCAGAAAAGGGTTATCAACTCACTTAGGTGGACAATCTTTCATGCAATGGGCGGCTTTCATTACTTACATTAGCATACTGCCTTTTTCTATTGTAATAAAGCAAGATTAACTATAAAATTTACTATCCTTTGTATGCGGCTGCAGGGAATATTATAACTTTGACACTTGGTGACCACACACTAGATCATTGGTTGTTGTATGCAAGTAGTTGCCGTCCACAATATATTATCAGATGAGCTTTCCTGGGGCAGATTCTGCACACCAGACATAACTGCTCCAATGAGGGTGCAATTCAACAGCATACCCAAGACTTGAGAAGCTATTTACTTGAGTGAGAGCATCAAGTGGGTGATTGATAAACCTGACACTACCTCATTCTTTAAAAAATTTGACCAGGACACACAATCATCCTAGATTACATGAAGTGGTAGGCTTAGGACCAGAGTACTAGACTGGGGGCTATTATGCTTAAATCCTCTAGTTCCAGATGGGTTAAGTAGTGCTCCGACCACTTCACAAGTTGCCATAATGGAAATTTGGGACTGCCTCCTATATGTTACACATGTTTTTGCTCTCCCTTTTCTATTAATTCCTTTACAAACAAACCAGATCTACCTAAACATGAAAGTCAAGTTCTTTGAAAGATGGGTTTCAAGTAAGCATCTCTTAGCCAAGCACGTTCCTCAACTTTTCAGGAAACAAGTGTTTTAGAAAATATGCTTATCTCTTGCTTCTCTACCTTGCCCGATATTTATGTGCCTCACAACATGTTAAAAGAATATGGAGAAACACTCTGTTATTTTACAAATGAGGTTGAAGCAGACAGTATGCTCAATTTGCTCAGCAAACAGATCTAGAACACAAGAGTACAGCTATAAAATGCTTACTTGGTGGTTCCCTCAGAGATAAGTCCACAGCACATGTTTGGTGGTTTTGTCTCACTCTACAATCTTACTGAATTAACGTTTCAGCATGTTGCATTTAACATTTATACACAGATAAATCCCATAGCTAGTGATTTACACAGATCAAAACTACCACTATTCAAATACTAAAAGACACTGACCCACATATTCTCAATGCAGCCTAATCCTAAAATACTGTATTGACAATCTACTGTGGTGTAATAGAACAATTCCCATGGAATTAACATATGGGATGCCTCAGACAATTGTGTAAACATCTAGTCCTTCTAGATTATATTTAGATCTTCTTAATACATATAATTACTTGCTAAAAGAGTTAAGCTGTCCATTGATGAGGAGATCTAGTCAGTTAACCTAGTTGTAAAACTACGAGATCTCAATCCAATTTGGCCACATGTATAGTGATCATACTGGACAGAACTGGTCGCTCAGCACTCAAGCAGAAAGAAGACCTCAATTAGAACTCGTGGGGCTAGATTCACTAAGCTGCAGGTTTGAAAAAGTGGGGATGTTGCCTATAGCAATCAATCAGATTCTAGCTGTCATTTTGTAGAAGGTACTAAATAAATAAATAAAAGCTAGAATGTGATTGGTTGCTATAGGCAACAGCCCCACTTTTTCAAACCCGCAGCTTAGTAGATATAGCCCTTGGTCATTTCAGGCAATGATTTAGGGCCAATTTGATCTAAAGCAACAAAAACCCTACGTATCTCTTTCATGTCACATTTAAGCAGGGACTGGCTGACAACTTTTAGCCCGGGAGTCAAGGCTCAATTCAGCAGCCTATTAAGAATATTTTAAAAGGAAAAAGAAAGCAGGTAGCGCAGTGACCTAGCACAAGGTAGCACACTATGGGACCAGCATAGGGAGCAGATGCCCCCTTGCCCCCCAGCCCAGTCAGTTCCTTTATTCAAGTGGTCAAGAGCAGACCTAAGAGCTAAACATAAGAGATAAAAGAATGTTCTGCGGATATTGTTTGCTTCTCTTTCCATATTATCTGGCTTATCCATTTCTTAATAGAAATATTTCACAACTACAGAGGCGGCATTTTAAGTCT
Organism: Mixophyes fleayi; assembly: GCF_038048845.1. Classification (NCBI taxonomy): domain Eukaryota; kingdom Metazoa; phylum Chordata; class Amphibia; order Anura; family Limnodynastidae; genus Mixophyes; species Mixophyes fleayi. Next base: position 134,422,083 of record NC_134403.1, read on the forward strand.
TAGACCATTACCAAGTATAAATCTGGTTACCTGCTGATGAAAGGTTTGATATTCTCCCCTGTAATTGGAGCCATGCTCATTGGCATTGGTTCAGGTGTGGACAACCAGTAGGAATAATCATTCCTTGATGCAAAGTTGCATACATTATTAATATTACAAAACAGAAAAGGCATTGTACTGAATTTACGGAGACAGCTTCCAGCAGCACCTATAAACAAAAGATCAGTATTATAGCTAAAGATATCACTGAACACATTTATTTTTAACACATTTTAGCCCGTTTATATTTATGTAATACATAAGTAATATAATAATAAATTTTATGTTATCATGTAAAAAAATATAACCAGTGCTGTACCTCTTTCATTTAGTACAACATAGCAGGCAATGTCTGAAAACTAATAACAGATATTATACAAAGTTAATAACACCAATCTTACCAAGATCTTGGCCATGTGCTCTTTCATTTCCTTGAATATAGAGCAGTGAGTAACCAGTGTATACTGGAGCTGTCCCAAATGGACATTGAGGCTCCTCAATTGTTTGACTGTGCCTTGTCACAAGAAATCCATGTGCCATAGAAGGGGTCCCAGGTAAGCCAGTTGGGCCGGGTAAGCCATCTGTGCCTGGTGGGCCTGGATAGCCTCTTGGACCTGATAATATCAATGCAATAAATAAATATATATATATATATATATATATATATATATATATATATATGTATGTATATATATACACACACACACAAGAAAACAGATACCAAACAAGAGGCGCTTAAACCAATACTGTAGAGTGAATGTATAAAATACAAAATGTCTGATGTTACAGTAAACACAAAGTCCAATTGACAGGAGGCAGCCAGTCCTAAATCAGATGGTGAATCTGGATAATCTAGAAAAAAGTAAAAAGAACAGGGCGCCACATAGTGTATTACCAGATGAGCATGGGATGAAAGATGTACTATAATGAATTACCCAATAGGAAAGACACGTGACTTTCAAGTTCAATACAACACACACGTGAGTGAAGTGACTCAATTCCCAAGTGAGATCACCACTAGTTAAGGATTCTGTGTACCGGATACAAGGCTTGAAAGGCACAAGTGAAATGCTGATGATGTTTATATATCTGCTTAGACAACCAATGTTAACTTCTCCTCAGCAGAATGACACCGATTGCAGCTGGAACCTCAGACCATAGGCATGATAAAAAGAGAACTAAAATAGTATAATACTGTATATAACAGATTTATTAAAACAGTAAGTATCACACTTACATAAAAACACTGTGAAATATACACATAAAGGTTTCTTTCACCAGTACTCATTTGGGCTGCATGGAATCCAGTGGAAGTGGCAACATAAAGTTCTTTCTGTAACTCCACAGCCGCTTAGCTGGAGAACAGATGACGACCAGTATCCACAAATCACCAGATGAGCTAACACTATCCTCAACGCGTTTCGTCCGTTCAACATATGGACTTTATCAGGAGGAGCATGAATAGATAAAAGTGAATGACAGCGGGACTCTAATTTACATGCGCTGCCGCCATTACAATAACTGGCACTGGGTGACATCATACGTCTTATCACGTGATAGTATGTGATGACGCATGTGGTGATCTCACTTGGGAATTGAGTCACTTCACTCACGTGTGTGTTGTATTGACTTCACGGGTGTCACTCACTGGACTGTGAGTGCCATTTCCCGTGTGTTCAGGAACCGTGGCCATCCGCCATCCTGAGGGTCTGCGCATGTGCAGCCCTTATCAAACCTTCAGTACCTGTTGCTTTTAATTGATTGGATGATCAGGCAACCCTCCCTATTTAAACCACCTGTGATCATTACCTGGTTGCCTGATCTTGGAGTCTCATTCCCCATGAGCCTCTGAAGGTGTTCCTGTGTTCCTCGTGTATTCAGCTCCTGCTGATTCCTGTTTACTGCTATGGTGGTTTCCAGACCACTTCAACTCTCCTGTGTTCCTCGTGCCTGCACTCAGCTGATTCCTATCTGCTATTACTACCAGACTCCTGTTTGTTTCAACTCTCCTGTGTTCATCGTGCCTGCACTCAGCTGATTCCTATCCGCTGCCTCCGTTACTACTACAGAGTTCCTGATCGTCTCAACTCTCCTGGGTTTATCGTGTCAGCTCTCCGCTGCCTCCGTTACTACTACAGAGTTCCTGATCGTCTCAACGCTCCTGTGTTTATCGTGTCAGCTCTCTGCTGCCTCCGTTACTACTACAGGGTTCCAGACCGCCTCTACTCTCCCGTGTTCAGCGTGCCTTCTCTCTGCTGCCTCCACCACTACTACTGGATACCAGACAGCCTCAACTCTCCCGTGTTCTTCATGTTTCCAGTTCCACTTACTACTGCTTCCTGAGTATTGCTTCGTTGATTCTGGATTACCTGCCGTGCGCTGCACCAACCTGATTACCGCTTCCACCCTCCAGTGGTCTCTCCTCCTGCCGGCCTTCAGCCGTTCAGGTATCCCTGCACGTCTCTCTGACAGCCTGCTCTCCTGAACCGCGGTATGCATACTTTCCATTGACTTTGCTTTTGTATTGCATATCCATCTGGACTGAGTTGTGTTCTCCTCCGGAGCCTCTTATCCATTGAAGCTATTGTTACCATTGACTTTGTTTCCTATTGCCTGGATAGCTATTGTGACTTTGTATACTTCAAGCAGTGCTTGTCAGTTATCATTGTATTGTGGATATCATCGTGGGATCAAGTTCTGTGTGCCCCGTGTATACTCTGCTTTACATTCATCTCCTCGTGCCCCTCCTCACATATATATAGCAGTGGTACAACTTGCTGACGCAGACCACTGACTCCTGTTCCCTGTGACACCAGTTTCAAGTATCCTCTCACATAAGCAGTGGTACAACTTGCTATACGCAGACCACTGACTTCCCCGTTACCTACTTTCACCTGGATTCCATTCCTTCACTATAGACAGCGGTACAACTTGCTATACGCAGACCGCTGACTCTCACTACCTCCTCGCTACTCCTGGACATTCCTCCTCACTATAGCAGTGGTACAACTTGCTATACGCAGACCACTGACTTTCCTCACGTTTCCTTGTCCATCTGGTTCCTCGTGTACATTCATCTACTCATTACCAGTTGCTGCTAGTCATAGACTTTCCTCGAGCATTCTCTCACCATCTGCTGTTTCTCCTGTTCCGTTGTCACCCTGCTACCAGAGAACCATAGTACCAACTATATTACTCTGGTAAGTCCATCATCTGGTGATATCCTGGGCAAAGACTCCTAGTGCCCGTGACAACGGGTTTTTTAAACTTGAAAGTCACGTGTCTTTCCTATCCGGGAATTCATTATAGTACATCTTTCATCCCATGCTCATCTGGTAATACACTATGTGGCGCCCTGTTCTTTTTACTTTTTTCTATATATATATATATATATATATATTTAATAAGATTATGGTAATTCATCACTTTGAATCTATTGTCAGCATATACCAATTGTGATATTGTGCCTTAAGTCTTATTCCAGAGAAATGCTATATTTGTTAGTTGACATATCTTTTATGTTAAATAAATAATAACATACCAGATGGGCCACTGGGTCCAATTTCTCCTTTGTTTCCTGGGATACCATTTAGTCCTGGCATACCAACTGGTCCAGGGAAACCAACCTCACCTTTTGAACCTATAGAAAATAAAGGGATATGTGTACATACATGTTAGTGTACTCTGGTTATATGGAACAGAGTATTTTATACTGATCAAAACAACACTCAAACCTTGGTTTCCTTGAAGACCAGGGAATCCAGGAATTCCTTTAGGACCAGCAGGACCTGTGGGTCCAGGTAGGCCAGGCTCTCCTTTGAATATCTGGAACTGGCCTGCAGGTCCTGGGGGACCCTGTGATCCTAATAAAATACGGGGGGGAAATGATGTTACTACATAACAAAACTAGGCCATTAAACTGTCTCACTTAGGTCAGACTATAAAAATCCTTTCCCTATTTTTTCAGAATCATATGTTTGCTCCTTCAAATAATTCAAATTTGTTTGAGAATTTTTCTGTATAACTTACACCCCATTTTCCAACATAAACCAAAACACTGGAGAAGGTTTAGCCACATATCTGTGTTGAAAATGTGGGGGTATCTGAAACCAGTATTAACATTTTACAGGGTTATTTATAAAGTGGAAAACTTGCATGAAATATATATACATGCAGTTGTGGTCATTTTAAGCATACACAGGTGCACACCAGAATACAACAATTAACGGTTTAGATTGCTCAGGCCCTTCACAAAATTTGTAATGTGAATAAAATATGTATGATCAGCAAAATGCCACCATAAAGTGCTGCCTAGTATTATATTTAGAACCCTCTCCCCATACATTAATCTATCACATTTGAAACACCTCTTTTAATTAATTAATTGAAACTCTAGTTAGAACATTTCCCTTTGTTACAAAAAATACTATTTGTTTGACTCTCTTTTTGCTATTGTATTACCCATAGGTAAATTGGGACCGCCGGTATTTCAAGTGCCAGACTTTTATATTTTTAGATTTAAAATACATCAATTTACTTGTGTATTATAATGTTTTATATAATGTGCCTAGGCTGAGTATTTGATGTCCCAATGAGCATAACGGATGAGAAGGAATTCAAGCCACTTCCAAGGATGTGTAAACTTATGGTCTATTTTGCCAGGCTAAAAAGCGACCAACAGCAACAAGAATTCTGTAAAATATACACAATCTTCATTCAGTGGAGTTCATTTTAACATCTCAGGCCAGAGGGTATATTTACTAAACTGTGGGTTTCTGTTGGGATTCTACCTGTCATTTTGTAGAATGTACTAAATGAATGATAGCTAGAATCTGATTGGTTGCTAAAGGCAACATCTCTACTTTTTCAAACCCACAGTTTATTAAATTTCCCCCCCGGAGTCTAAATGTACAGGAAAACACATGATGTTGATGAACATCGATAAAAAAAATTAGCACCAGAAAATTACACTGCCCAGAAAAAGTTACTGATAAAATGTATATTATGTCAGGTAACCGTGCTAAGAGACAGAGCTGCAATTTTAGAAACTACTACAAGAAAAATGAAATGTCCACATACCTTTTGGTCCTTCTTCACCTCTGTCTCCATCTTGTCCTTTCTCTCCAATGAGCCCTATTGAGCCTTTGAAACCTAAAAACAAACAAGGAAATGCATGAGTACAGATTTCTATCTCAATTATGTATATCTTACTGGGATGTGTATCAGTTTACCTGGCAATCCTGAAAATCCTTGAGGACCCAAATCACCTTTCTCTCCTAGTAGACCTGGAACACCTATATCACCCTAAAATAATCAACAGAATTTGGTGAGGTCCAGATTGGAAGAGTACAGTGTAAATGCTCTACTGACAACTATATGCAAAGCGAACAAATTACTCACAGGAAGTCCTTGAATTCCAGGCTCCCCTTTATTTCCCTGAAAGCCAGGGGCTCCAGGCCAACCTGTTTCTCCTTTATCTCCTTGCAGACCATTCTGTCCTGGAAATCCAGGGATACCCACAGCACCAGGGGCACCTGAGACAATATGGTGTGTAACTCACAAAAACTGCTGCTATGAATTATTGAAAGATTCAATTTACAATATTCACTGGGGGACATCTATTGTAACTAAAGCACATCAGAAACATGGCAGACATATTTACTTTAATCTTTTAAAAGTGATCCTCTACCCTGCATTACATCTATAGAAATATTGCACAGTTTCTATATATTTGTAACTTATTTAAAGTTCTCCTGTGCCTGCCCTAGGGCAGGTCTGTAGTGAACTGAGCTGTGCACATTCTGGGTGCTTGAAAATGTTGCAAAAAAGGTCAGAAAGTAGTTTTATTTTGGATATATCAGAAACCTGGTACATTGTCTTGTTAATGGAAGACAATGTAAGGAGATTGAAAAAAAATGTTATTTTCTTACATACTGATTTTAAGTAATAGTCTGTTTTTATCATATCACACTAGTGTATCCTTCTAAAGTAGAGGAAATTGAAAGAAGAACAACTGTTTTCTTGTCAGGTACAGCAAGTGTCTATATACAAGGACTCACAGCTACAGTCAAGGTTGTTACACCTCACATTAAGCATATTACTGTTGTTATATGATGTAGGGCAATCATGTGCGTCTAAAAAATTATATTACAACATCATTGATAATTAGTTGGTAGTTCATAATAGTGTATCAAAAAGATGATCATGGAAATACTGCCTAACCATCATGGAGTCATCTCAATAGCAACACACATGCAAAGAGCATGAAGAAAAAGGAATACTTCTTTGTAAGAAGTTCTTACCAGGAAATCCTGGTGAACCTTGGTGTCCTCTGTCACCTTTAGGTCCTTCCATTGCTACGCCAGGCTGTCCAGGAAAGCCTGGTGGCCCTTGCAGACCCTGAGTTCCAGGAAGCCCTTGATCACCTTTAAAACCAGGGATGCCGGCAGCTCCAGGAAAGCCAGGGAACCCAATATCACCTTTGCCTCCTAAGAAACAAAATGTATCTCAGTGTTCTCAAATCTACTGCAAGGCTAACACATGTAATACAGTAACATAACAAAGGATTCACTAGTTTTCTAACAATGAGGACAAAAAAATAAAAATGTATAAAAACAAAATGGTTGCATTCACTATCTGTAAGCAATAGGTACATTCTAATGCCAATTGAATACTAAGTGCCAGGTAATGGTGTCTATGGTAAGTGCTAGACTTGTACTGTAGTTCATTATTGTACTGAATTGTTAACTTAATGTTGTTTTCTCTTTTTTTTTCATGGATTGCAGATAAGTATTTTAAGAGGACGAAACAAACTCATAGTTACAAAAATGGCTAACTACTAAAATAACATAGTAATTCATACCCTTTTCACCCCGTTCTCCAGGAAATCCAGGAAGGCCTCTCCCTGACAATCCTTAAAATTGAGTAAATGAAATATAATAAGCTGAGTTAAAAAAAAAGTCTAAACAAAATCAAAAATTATTATAAAATAACAGTGCAATAGAATGCATCAAATTGACATAAAATATATTAACATATGTCCTTTCTTAAACAGTAAAAAAACAAAAAAAAATTAGGAATGATTAAATAACATAAATACACAGTCCAATGTATAATTATCTATAATATGTTTACATAATCCAGGTTCATGCCAAGTACAGCATACAAATATGATAGTAAGGGCAGTTACCAAGAACCACTCTATTACTTAAGGCAAATGACATGTTCCCAGAACCACTACATTCAAAATTGTTCTAACTGCTAATGGATTTAAGCAAGTTATTACTTAATTTTGGCAAGCATCTCTTTCAAAGTTGATGCTTGTACAAGTAACAAGAAAGCATAATTTTGGCGCTAATTAGTTATGATTAGCAATTTTTAATAGTGATTCTTAATTAAAGATGCATATGTTTACACAAATCCGCACAATCACAATTTGACACGGTGGCACATTTGTTAGCCTTGATGCCTCAGAGCACTGAGGTCATGATTTTAATTCACTACCAGGGCTCTCCCCGTGGGTTTCTTGCAGGTGTTTCGGTTTCTTCCCACACTCCAAAGACATACATGGTAGGTTAATTTGCTGCTGACTAAAAAAATGGACCCTAGTGTGGTTGTGTGAGTTAGAGAACTTAGACAATGGAGCAGGGCCTGAGGTGAATGACAAATATCATCAATGCAATGTAACCTAATATTATAATAATGTGGTCTGCTTAGGTACCGTCTGGTCATTCTACTGGATGACCAGACGGGATCACAATCTGGGATCACATCTATCATTTTCCTCACTAGTATACTCTTTATAAGAATATTTTGTCAGGGTCCAGTGTTTGAGCTACGTTTTTCCTTTGCTTTGGATCCACTTGTTTACCACCGTTTCAAGCAGGAATAGGACTAGTTTGATTAGTTCTGACTATTTCCAGATGCATCAGAGACTGTAGGCAAGGAGACCTTTACTGAGCAGCCTAACAAGTCACATGATAATAAAAAGGTAAAAAAAAGTCCAAAGACTAATGTGATGAGAAATGAGATAAACATCTGTTGCAAAGTAAAACATTTCTATCAGCCTTATAAGAACAAAATAGAACAGATCGTGACTTACCTGAGTCCCCCTTTTCACCAGGTGTTCCTGGGATCCCATCATAGCCAGGTTCACCCTTTTCTCCAATAGAACCAGGGACCCCAACAATTCCAGGTTCACCTGAAGGAACATTAATTGATTTGAATCCTATAAATTTGCTTCCAATATTTGGATCAACTAACATTTTCCTTAATTAACATTTTAACTTTTCAAAACAAATACATTAATTTAAATTGATACTAAAACTATATTTTTATGTTGGACAAGTTATAGTAGGGCTATATTTTTTAAGGGGTGGAGGGGGAGGGTCTGATACCCGTTTTATAACATGGTTATTTATTGGGCCCTGTCAAACAATAATATCATTTAATGTCAGGATTTAATCGAGTTGGACAATGCAGACAAAACAAATTCTGTGAAGCCATATACATGCTACCTATCCAAATTCTTGACAGTGAGGACACACCTGTTACTATACAACAAGTAGACTGGCTTTGTCTTCATGTTTATTCAATATTGGCACAACTTAGAAAGTCTTGTCCACTTAAAGGGAGTTTCTAACTTCAAAATGCTTTTGTTTATTGGTTGGCATATGCCCACACCCTATAGTTACAAAATACATTGCTTTATAGTTCTGGCAGCTTTCTGTGTGTTTTTATATCATCCATGCAGAGTTGCTTGTTTTCACTGCACTTATTTACAACACAGAATTGCTCTTTGAATGTAGTTATATCCAATGTTCAAAGAATAGGTTATCTTTGCCTGGACGATACCAAGGTCTTGCTGAAAACCCCAGAGGAAAGACAAAAATGCAAGGCATTTAGGGTATATTACAGGAAGCCATGTACTGACCAAGTAATTGCAGTTGCCTGGAGCTGGACATGCGCTTACAACTTCAATAGAAGTAAAAGTTTTAAAAATGGCAAACTGATATGTTTTATTTTGTAGTTTAATCAAATAAATCTAATGTTCTATATTTATTTCTACTTTAAAGTCCGATAATACGTCTTTGTTATTACTACTCATGTATAGAAGTATATGGTTGACCATAAAATGGAAACACCTATACAAATTGGCTGTAGCAAGGCAAGGGCTTATGTACATTATCATCTAGTGTGGCTGCATTTGCAGATCTCTGTAGCAAACGTTTGAAAAATCTTTGAAGGGCTTCTCCAACTAAAACTAAAATGTTACTATGTACTTCCTGTGCAGGAACAAGCAGTGAACAGTGAGAAGACCATGAACTGTCAGAGAAGAGATATATATTCCATACTGTCTACAAATGACAGCCAACTTCTGATTGGATAAACACAGCACCATACGAATAAGAGACAGTTGTCATTTCTAGCAAGCTTGTCCGATCCCTTTTTTCTCCAAGCATAGAGCTCACGTGATCTAAAGTACTGGGTCCTGCTAAACAGAGGAAATGGCATAAATCCTATGGGATGTATCTTAAGGTGCATTTAGGGCTTCACTTAAAGTTTTACATGTTTTGTTCCCCCAACATACGAAAATCCCTATTCTTTTGCTTTTTTTCCCCCTACATTATTATTAACCTCAAGAACACTAATTTCAAATCATTTGCAGTCAATTTTGACCATCTCACAGGTCACAATATTATTTCATACACTTTGAAACAAAGTCTGCAGATTTAGAAGACCAAGACTGCCAGACCTATTATTTGTATTTCAGCAATGACAATTAGCAATGGAGCAATGGAGCTCTCCTCTTTGTGTGTAACCTATATAACACCGTACAATTTGACTGCAAATTCAGAAGACCAAGCCTGCCAGCCCTAGTATTTCTATTTCAGCAATGACAATTAGCAATGGAGCTCTCCTCTTTGTGTGTTACCTATATAACACAATACAATGTGACTGCAGATTTACACCAAGACGGGCAGCCCTATTATTTGTATTTCAGCAATGACAATTAGTAATGGAGCTCTCCTCTTTGTGTGTTACCTATATAACACAATACAATGTGACTGCAGATTTAGAATACCAAGTCTGTCAGACCTATCAATTCTATTTCAGCAATGACAATTAGCAATGGAGCTCTCCTGAATGTCACTGATGACTTTGAAGAACACTGCTACCCCTCCTCTTTCTTTTCTACCTATGACGCTGCCCAACTGCTCTAAAGAAAGCCAAGAACTGTGCTACCTCTTCTGTATCTCTCTGTGAAATGACACTGGATCGCCGTGGATGGTGGTACTTATAGAATTGCAAAACTTGCGAGATCCGACGTCGTAACCATGATGTTTTACCTCGTTTTCAATTCCGAGGGCACGCGAAGGTACCGAGCCGGCTCGGTACTCAGATCTGCTAAGTTCGGGTGTGTTCGGTTCTCGAGGGAACCGAGACTGAGCATCTCTAATCTTAACATACAACCTACTCAAAACACAGAGTATTTCTACGTCAGATGTACAAATGAGCATGTTTACACATGTCAAAAATGTAGAGATCTGGCTTGACAATATCAGCAGTAAATGCAAAAGTCACATTACCCTATTTGTACACAACATAAAATAATGAAGTGTCATATACACAAGAGAGAGTAAAAGCATGTTGTTTACTGCCTTATAAAACAAATGAGAATTTTCTTTCCTGCAGTAGTCCAAATGGAAATGACAGACAAGAAATCTAAATAGAGAGCAGACATAATATAGCCACAACATTAATGAACTATGTACTATCAGCTGGATAGTGCTGATGATGATTATCATCGCTTGTCGAAGCATATCTGGGGATGCATCCATGACCTCATTGTACTCAATGTGCCCACCCATATTCTGCCCCCCCTATTACATCTATATATAGACACATTTTGATGCATAGTACAGAAATGTGTATATTTACCCCACAAAAATTAACATATGTCCATATCAAAATAAGTCCATTAATTTGCAAAACCCAAATTCAAAGTTCTTTAAAAGAAGATATTTATTACCTGGTTGTCCTTTGGATCCAGGAATGCCATCCAATCCAGAGAAGCCTTTGGCTCCTTTCTCGCCAGGCAATCCTGGGCTACCTATGGGGCAAAGCAACCAAATAAAGTAAAGTTACAGCCACATATTTCACTTCTTGATATGACATTTATTAAAAAGGAAAAATAACTACTTACCTGAAAACCCTTCAGTGCCTGGTGCTCCTTTTACTCCTGGAGATCCAGGCATGCCAGGGACACCACTGTGACCTTTTTCACCCCTTTCACCTGGGAAACCTGGATGACCTTCAGGTCCAGCATCACCCTACATTCAAATGTATACAAATCTTACATAAAATCTTCTACATATGTATCCCAGCGAGTTGTAAGGTTATAATAATATTATTATGTCAAAAATAGGAGTGTCCAATCATCATCATCATCATCATCATCACCATCATCAATATTGTTTTCAGACCGTAATAAAATAACATTCTCAACTCTGGTCATTGTAATTCTGATGCCTTTATATTTCCAATCCAAAAAGCACCAATAGGCAATATTTTTAATTTTAAATCTAAATCTAAAGAGAAACTAATGTATATACCAGGTCAGTCAATGTGTCCCAGAATGTGCATTAATTTATATCTACCAAAAAAGAACTGGAATACAGAATAATACAATTACAGTGGATCACCATAGGTATATGTGAACAGTTATATACAATACAAGGAGTACATCAGGATGCCGGTAATCATCTTACAATTTTATTTTGTTCATTTAAAACCATGCACAAAAGGTACAATGGGGAGATAGATTGTACTCAATAGTACCTTTAGTGCATCACTTCAAATGTACAAAAAAAGGGAGATTTCAAATGCTCATCAGCATCCTGATGTATTCATTAGAATAATAAAACTGTTCACACATATGTATGATTTACAAGTGATCTTTATGAGATAATAAGATCAGAGTGTTTTTTTTCCCTCTCCATAGGTGTCGGCAGCCAATGCTTCCTTCTGCTCTGCATCTTACTTTTTGTCCTGGGCCAAGTGCCGACAATGCCAAGTACTTTTTTGTGTTTGTTTTTTAGGTCTCTTTAAGTCTCATTTAGAGTTGGGCATATGCAAAACCTTTGTTGCGTACATAAGCATTTCCGTACTATACATGTGCATCCAAATGTGTCCATATCAACAATTGTGCGGATCTTAGACTTCCGCCCCATGCACCTTAAGATGGGGCATAATTAAACTTGGAGGCATCTGAAGAGGCATATCTTTTTTGGATACTAGAGCCCTGGTGTTAAAATATGCAGTGATGATGATGATGACACCAAGAGCACCATCTAGCCTCTTCTAAGTGGCTGCTTGCATAATGACAGCTCTAGCTGACAGTATATGCGCATTACTTTAATGTCATTTCCATGGTGAATTAGACTGTTTTGAGTGCAAAGGACCTACTTGCTATTGTGGTAGTGCACCTGATTAACATGCCAAGTGATATAAAGCCCATGTGAGTTTCCATAAGTACCTTTACACCAGGAGGTCCAGTAATGCCAACACCTGTAAGACCTTCTTCACCTTTAAATCCTTTTTCACCTTTGATCCCAGTAACCCCAGGCAGACCTGGATTGCCCTGAATACCATGTTCACCCTTTGGTCCAGAATGTCCTAAGTGTGAAATTTATGTTTCAGTAAAAAATGGACATAACACCCCCATCCTAATCAAAACCCAAAACCTTCTTAATAGATCTATTTTTCAAATACTACAATGCATGTTCAAAATGATAATATGAGATCTCCCCGGAAAAAATAAATAAATAAATGTTTGTCTGCTTTTAGGATAGGCAAAATTTACTCCAATGCTTTAGCTGTGGCAGATGGTTTAGATTCTAACAAAGCTGTTATCTGGATGTATTTTGTGTGTTCTCATTGTATGTGAGTGGGTATCCTTTGGCTGTTCCGTTTTCCTCCCAAACTCCAAAAATGTATAAGTAGGTTTTCTGTCTTATAACTAAACTGACCCTAGTGTGGGCATGTAGTAGGATATTAGTTTGTAAGCTGCACTGGGGCAGAGACTGATGTGAATGAAAATATTGTGTTACTATATAACATTGCTTAGTATGTTAGCGCTATATAAATAAAGTAAAATAATATTAAGAGATACTATATATTGCAATGCTCACCCGGCAAGCCCATTTCTCCAATTGATCCTTTTTCACCAAGAACTCCCGGAGATCCTGGCAATCCAGAAACACCCTTCTCTCCTTTTGGTCCTGTAAGTGCATAAGCAATGTCCTTTAGTCATAAGTAGATATGACCTTAGGCCGACTAAATTAATTTTACCATATGATTAATACATATAAAGGTATGTAAGAAAAACAACATTATTACCTGGCTTCCCTGGCATTCCTGGCTCTCCATCTGTTCCGCTTACTCCAGTGATTCCAAAATCACCCCGTGACCCCTTTTCTCCTTCAATCCCAATTGCCCCTAAAAACAGAATAAAACTGTGTTAAATACATTTATAAAATATCAATAGGTTAAAATATAGAGCATTCAAAATACATAGCAGTCAAATGTCAGTACCTGTCTCGCCCTGATCTCCTTTGTCACCCTTCATGCTGTCCATGTGTGGAATAATCCCTGGAAGTCCCTGTATACCTGATTCTCCCTTGTCACCTTTAAAACCTGGAAATCCTATCTCGCCGCGAAGCCCAGGAGGACCTGGATCACCTGAAATATATTTGTAAAGTTGAGTTAACTTATGATCTTATTCATTGTATGCAAACAAAGTAAATGAAACATCCACAATACACATGAAGATGTCATGAATGCAAATCAATCAGCACTTCAGAAAAACATGTAACAAAATTGTTGGAAGCATAACATTTTTATATTTATATTATTATTATATTTTGATTAAAAATGATATATTATTATATTCTAATGGATACATATGGAGCCTGAGTCATTAAAGTAAGTAAGGCAAAAAAAAGGAGTAAATGTTCTCCGGAACAAACCATTTTGGGGTGCAAGGGGTGCAAATTAGTTATTGTTTTGCACATAACTTAAATACTGGCTGTTTTTTCATCTAGCACAAAAATACTTGCTAGCTTTATTTTTACACTGAAATTTAAAGTTGATCTAGGACATGCCCTACCCCAACTATAAATCTGTCCCCACATTTTAAATTTACCTCCCCCTGCAATGCAACATGGTTTTGCCCAGGTGCAAAGTTACTATTTGTTTTTGCTTTCCCGTCCTTAATGACTCAGGTCCATAGTCTTTCATACTTTCTGTTAAATTTTGTTTGCTTTAATAGTAAAAAATTATGTATTAAGTAGGGATAAAGGAGATTTAGCTCTCAGTAATATTATTCTGTTCCTCGCTATAACAGATACAGGGTTAAGCACCTATTCTTACTTGTTATAATAAACAATGTCTGCATATTGCACAGTGCTTTACAGAGAATATTTAAACATTCACCTCAGTCCCTACCCCAGTGGAGCTTACAATCTATATTTCCCACAACAGACACACTAGGGTTAATGTAGTCAAAGTCCAATTACCCTACCAGTATGTCTTTTTGGCATGGGAGGAAGCCAGAGTACTTGGAGCAAACCCAGGAAAACATGGGGAGATCATACATGCTCCACACAAATGCACTGGTTGGAATTAAATCCATGACCCCGGCGCTGTGAGGCAGCAGTACTAACCATTGTGCGACTGTGCTGACCCAATCTCTTTTCATGAGCAGTGTTGAACACTAAGGGCTAGTTTTACTAAGCTGCGGGTTTGAAAAAGTGGAGATGTTGCCTATAGCAACCAATCAGATTCTAGCTGTCATTTTGTAGAAAGCACTAAATAAATGAAAGCTAGAATCTGATTGGTTGCTATAGGCAACATCCCCACTTTTTCAAACCCGCAGCTTAGTAAATCTAGCCCTAAATCTTAATTAACCTTTACAATGCAGTGATACAACACGCTATGGTAACTCTGAGTACGTAAGTACATGTTGAAATGTAACATTTTTGTTGCAACTGCCATCTACTGTTTCATTCATAACTTGCATTATTTATTTAAAATGTACAAGTGGCACATTGACTAAGGGGGTATTTCCAGTATAGGTTGGCAGATTTCAGCAGGGAAGATCATGGAAGCTGGAAATAAGAACTGGCTAGGAGTTACAACTCCTGCTGGACTGATCAAGAAGCGAAGGCTACACTGAAAGACTATGAGGACCAAGAATGTTCTTCCTTCGCCCTTGTTCCATGCAGGTCTTGGGGATATGCCTGCCATCTAAAAGCAGCGTGACATTGAACCAGAGCCTCTGACATGCTGACAGTGAGAGGGAGAGGAGCCTTACCACTAGTTTACAGTTCTGTTAACCCTTTCTATAAATGTGCTATAGCGCTATTGGTGAAAGTTTTGTGCTAAGACTTCTTTATTCAGATATTTGCCTGGCTGTGAAAATCTGTTCCCGTCCATAGTTCTGGAGGTGGCTTATAGGATGAAAGACAGCCCGGTGAGCACAGTATTGGTGCGAGAGTCACTGCCGATTAACTGAGTACACTCTCTGTCAGTTGGTTCAGAGAATTATTGTGAACAACCCTGCTACACGTTTACTATAACCATGCAAATTTGTATTTGTACTATGGCACAACTTTCTTTTTTCCTTTGGTTGCTGAGAATGGATCTCTTTGACAAAATTGAAACTCATATCATGCTTTGTTTTGTTTTTATGCCAACTTTTATTTTACTGCTGTCTTTGCAGTGGATTGCTTATAAGAGCTTTCCAGGAGAAGAGAG